>NC_065445.1:160898958-161256458 GCF_917563875.1 Diabrotica virgifera virgifera
CGTTCATATTTATTCAACACGTAAGTACGTCCAACGTCGGACGTCCGAAGGACGTTCATTTATAGTCCATCCGCATTAGGACTAAAACTGGACCTATTTTGGGCACACGTACGCTCAACTTCAAAAAGATGCTCTCAATATTCATCTGTAGTAAGGATACATTGATAAAAATTATATTTTTGCTTATTAGAATTAACCACCAAACTTCTATCATCTTGGTAACGGGAATAATAAAACATTATAAAGTCCACTTTACATCAACAATAATTGAACAAGAAATTGACGACAAGTTATTCAAGGTCAAATTTGGCTTATACAAAACACAATTCTACTTCCAATTTTGCCGTGAATAAACAGAAAATAAAGAAATTTGACAAAATAAAACATATCCAATTGTTCTATTTCATCAAATTCCTTCATTTTCTTTTACAAATCATACATTTTGTACTCGTCAAATTTGGCCTTGAATAACTTAGTCAATTTCTTGTTCAATTTATTGTTGATGTAGAGTGGACATAACGAATAATTTACCGATCAGATTTTCACACTTTACATAAAAACAAAAACATGTATTAGATATTAAACTACATATACAGTTTTGAATTAAATATGATTTATAATCTTTTCCATTTAAACTATTTTATTAACATAATTAAGTTAATATTTTATTAAATAATTTTGCTGTTTAATCCCCTTATTGGTAGAATATGTCCAATATGGATGATTGGAAAAGGTCCGTATTTCGTCCGAGTACGGACGTCCAAAGGACGTTCATATTTATTCCACCCGAAGGACGTCCAACACCGGACGTCCGAAGGACGTACATATTTAGTCCACCCGAAGGACGTCCAACGCCGGACGTCCAAAGGACGTACATATTTAGTCCACCTGAAGGACGTCCAACGCCGGACGTCCAAAGGACGTACATATTTAGTACACCCGAAGTACGTCCAGCGTCGGACGTCCGTTTATGGTCCATGGACGTTAGGACCAAAAATTGACCTATTTTGGACGTCCAAAGGACGTCGTGTGCTATTAGGGTATTAAATATAACAAAAGTATATAAAATTCGGATTTCCGGGTAAAACATCCTTCGTCATTTTAACATCCTACAATCATTTCATAACGGCGGCGTATTATCCTATAAGTACTTTGTGTAGAGATCGTTTATTTTCTAAGAAAAAATGAAAGGCGGTTAATGAGCTGTCTCTCTTGGTTCTCGAGTTAATACAGACCACAGCCTGTGCGTGGAAATATTTTGTCGAATTAAAAAATTTAAATTTTGTTTTGGACTAATGAAATAAAACATTTTAGTAGTTCCAAAATGACACAAAATCTAGGCATCGGATAAAAAATTTTATTTGAAGAAAGTGTATTTTTTTGTTCTTCTTAATGGCGGTACAGGCTTGTTTTTTTAATATTGTATTTAATTACAGAATAATTTTCAAATATTACCTAATATATTTTTCAAATTGGGCTCTGTACCGCCATTCTTTATTATATTACGGATACGTGTGCCAAATATCTTGAAAAAATATTCAAAATTACAGCCGCAATCTTGGAACGCGTTTTGGCTACCTGTTGATCGCTACTGTATCACCTTAAACAATTTTTTAAACAAATTCACAAAAATAATTTTTTCATTACGAACGATTTTTTAGATAAGTTGGGTTATTCTGAGCAAAAAAAGGTATCTTGAGATTTTTCTCTAAAATTGATTTTTGTCGAGTTATATGGCCATTTTCGCATTTTTCAGGTTTTAAATCGCGTATAACTCGACAACAATCAATTTTAGAGAAAATTGACAAGAGACCTTTTTTGTTCAGAATGTCCAAAATTATCTAAAAAAAAATTGTTCAAAGTGAAAAAATTATTTTTGTGGATTTGTTTAAAAAATTGTTTAAAACAATTTTTCGACCACGGCACCTTGTGAATATGTTATAAGGACCTCTTTTTGAGTAAGTTTGTGCAAAAAAATCGAATCGGAATAATTTCACTAACAGGGGCGACGATAAATCCGGGACTATAGCGCTAATTATTAATAATTAAAATAAACAGCTTTGTAATAAAATAATGACAAAAATCTCTTAAGGACCTTGAAGCAAGGGTTTGAAACTTGATCTGCTCACTTTTTAATTTCATAATAATAACTTTTAATCGAGTTATTAAGACTTAAAAATGGTCATTTTCGCATTTTTTAAATTTTTAATCGCATATAACTCGACAACAATCAATTTTAAACAAAAATGGCAAGACACCTTTTTTGCCCAGAATGACACAAGTTATCTAAAAAAAATTGTTCGAAATGAAAAAATTGTTTTTTTGAATTTGTTTCAAAAAAATTTTTTAAACAATTTTTCGACCAATGCACCGCCCGGCACCCTTTGGATATGTTATAAGGACCTCTTTTTGAGTAAGTTTGTGCAAAAAAATCGAATCGGAATAATTTCGCTAGCGGGGGCGACGATACTGCCCGGTCTACTTTTGATGCTGATGGTGATAGAATAGATACTTTTTATATAACAAAAATAAAACTTTTTTTAAACTCTTTAAAAAATTTGTGGCGGGTTTTCCCCGAAAAGTGCGTTATTTTTTGGACATTTTACGTTGAACTAGTCGATTTGGAATTTGACGAATAAGAACCAACTTTTGATTAGCTCCAACTCTGTTTTTATTGTGTGTCCAGACTTCATACATACATCATTTTTTTTACTGTTTTATAAGCTTTATATTTGCTAGGAATAGTTTTTCGATCAAATACTTACTTTTTGATTTATTTGCGAAAAACCATCTAAAAACAAAAGTTACAAGGAATTTAATTAGTTTATCCACTTACGGACTTATTTGGACCTATATTTTTTCACACTCGAGAAGGGGGTGGTACTCATCCCCAGAAAAAAAGCACACACTGGCACTCTGATGTTCATTTCGCGAAATATCGCAGGGTTCGTATTTAAAATTTTTAATTTACTCCTCACCCCTTTCCGTGGGGGTTCGTTTTTGGTATCATTCGATAGACTTTTGAAAAATATTGAACACGCATTTTTTAGTTTTTCGATCTGACGTTCATTTCGCGAAATATTCGCTTTTTTGTGAAACTTTGTGACTCGCCCATCATTTCTTCAGATTTGGGAACACTTAATAATCGGAGGGGGCCAAGCCAGGAGAGTAAGCCGCATGAGAAAGTAATTAGAACCCCAACTCGAATTTTTGCTACTGTCACAACGCTCTTGTGAGTCGATGTATTGTCTTAGGTCTTGAGAACACTTTTTTCTTCTGCTTATGGAGTCGTTTTTCATTCATCACATACCGGAACTCACCACATAAATTTTGAAGACCCTGACATCAAAACTGTATTAAATTATATGTGATCTAAGTAAGTTAATGAAAAGTCAGAATAGATAGAGTAGAACACTTATAAAAAAAATTGTAACAAGCAATTGGACATCGTAAGTTCTAATTTTTCACAAAAAGTGACCGGAAGTTGAACCGGCAGTCGATATTTGAACCCTTCGTGTAACTTTTTGTCAGCTGATATGACGGATGAATTTTGTTCACCTACAGATATGGACGAACAGACAGGCATGAAACCGGAAGTATGTATTTGTTCTGGTCTTTCTTAGTCGTGTTGACCAATAGTTTGTACTATTTCGACGAATTTAAAACAGTACTTTCGGTTGCAACTCTGGAACAGGCAGTCCGAGGTCAAACTTCTCACATGTAATATCATATTTTGGTTATAGGCTTTCATTTGACACCTTATTTGTCATTCTTTCTGTCCTACTAATAGACGAGTTGTGTTTATTGACGGACAGACATGGATAATTCTAGGTTTTCACATTTAATGATAAAAACAATAATTATACAATTCAGTTAACCTGACTATATCATTGTGATAATGACTTCTTATCTAAAAGTGACAACGGCAATAATTGCCGTTGTAATAATTATTATTCCATTCACTCACGATAAAATATCGCAAAACCTCCAGATTTTAAAGAACCGCTTGGATTGACATAAAATTTGGCACACACGTAGCTAAAATGCCAAAGAAAAAAGTGAGATTATGCCGATATGTTCTCTTGTCCTGGATGTGACTTTCACCCCTTCTTGGAGGTGAAAAAACATACGTGCAAAATAAGTCCGGAAGTGGATAAACTGACTAATTCTAATTCTAAGCAAATTTTGTTCTATAAAAGTTTTAGGTCAATACTTTTCGAGGTATGTGCGAGTGAATATGTTTATTTTTCATAGAAAAACACGTTTTGGACGGATTTTCGCAAATAACTCAAAAAGTAAGTTGTACATATTTTATCGAAGAAAATATTCCTAGCAATAATATAGCTTATGAAAAAGAGGTGTCAGTATAAGGTCTGTAGACCCAGTAGAAGCAGGGTTGCAGCTAATGAAAAATAGGTTCTTATTCGTCAAATACCAAATCGAATATTTCAACGTAAAATAACCAAAAAAATAAAGCACTTTTCGGGAAACACTCATCATAACTCTTTTAAAGTGTTTAAAAAAAAATTTTTTTTGGTGTTTTTAAAACAGTTTCTAGCGTGAAAAGTAAGCAAGTTACGCTGAAAATAAAATCGTTCCCTTTTTTTTGGCAAAAGAAAGTCATGAAAATTAATTGTTACCGCTTCACACGTTACTTTAGATAAATGTATTGTTTATACAGGGTGTCTCCGAAAATAGTGCGTTCCTTTAAGGTGTGGATATAATACACAATTTAGAACAAAAAGGTGTTGTAACATTTTTTCCTAAAGTTAACCGTTTCAACAAAAATTACGTTGTTCTCCATAAGAGTAAATTTTTATTTTCATAAATTTATATGACCTGGCAACATGGCGTAGAAGAACCTGTGACTGTGAAATTTAATCTAATGGGACCCCTTGTTTATTTACTAATTGAGTATCAATTTGCATATCAAAATGTATTTTCGTTTTTTGGTCAAACGGCTGAATTTAGAATAAAATGTTATAAGACTTTTTTGCTCTACATTGTGCTTTCTATCTATACCTTTAAGGAACGCACTATTTTCGGGGAAACCCTGTATATGATCTGTAAGTTGCATTGGTTCAAAATGCTTATTTTTGAAAGGGGTTTTGTTGAAAGGCCTCGAACGAATCACTAGTCACGAGTATGTATATGCAAATTTTGAACAGCCATATCTTAACCAATTTTTGTCTTCCAGAAAATCAAAAAATTCCAAATATTTAAAAAAGCAACACCTACATTTTTTACTCTTTAAGATATTTGGTATCACTAATAATTTTTAAGTTATTTTGACAAAAGTCTTTTTTTCAAAATTAAAGATTTAAAAAAATTTACTTTAAAACCAAATTTTTCCACAAATAAGCACTTTGAACTGATGAAACTTACAAACACAAACAATACATAAAGTTACTTGTGAAGTGGTAACGATTAATTCCATTTGGGCTGTTAATTAGAGGGAGTTTTTAGAATATTTTTAACCAAAAAAAAAGGAACAACTGTATTTTGAGCGTAACCTGCTTACTCTTGCTGCTGGAAACTTAAAAAAAAAAAATAAAAATAAACGTTTTCTTAAACACTTTAAGAAAGTTGTAATAAGTTTTCCCAGAAAAGTGTTTCATTTTTTTTATTTCACGTTAAAATATTCGATTTGGAATTTGAGATATAAGAGCTTATTTTTCACTATAGTCTGTTTTTAAACAAGAGGAGTCATTCAAATTTCCCGCGCCGTACACCTTGTTTGTAATTGGTACAACCTCAGGCAATTTTACTCATATCAAATTTTGACACTATTGGCATTTCATAGGTCAGTTTATTTATTTTATCAGCAATTTTTGTATTTTCTGCGTTCTTCCTTTTATTTTTAGATTTTTAGTCAAGATTACCGTCAAAGGCCGATATGATCAACCAAAAAAGAAGATTTATCTGATGATATTTCTAGTGACTTTCTTGGGTGTGAATCTGCCATTTAGTTTACCTACTCCTCTTGGTTTTAAAACAAAGCTTAGCAATAACTCTGCTTCTACTGGGTCTACAGACCTGACACATATACCATTTTTTCACTTTTTTATAAGCTATATTTACTATTTGCTAATTTTTTTTCAATAAAGTACCTACTTTTTGAGTTATTTGCGAAAAACCGTATAAAAACGTTTTTTTTTTTTTTGTTGAAAAATGAACATATTCACTCGCAAATATCTCTAAAAGTATTGACTTAGTGAAAAACGCTATAAAATAGAAGTTGCTTAGAATTAGTCAGTTTATCCAATTCCGGACTTATTTGAACGTATTTGTTTTCATACCCTATAACCGACGAAACTCACCTCCAGATCAAAAGCACATATCGGCACAATATCACTTTTTTTCTTTAACATATTAGCTATAGGTACGTGTCCCAAATATTATGTCAAACCAAGCGTTTCTTCAAAATTCTGACCAAAAACCCTAAGTAAATTAAACGAAAATATAAAATGAATTTTTCAAACAAATATTTTAAGTCGGTATGAGAAATTTTAATTTAACAGATGAAATCAAATAAACACAATTCAACTCGTAAAATATTTAGACCCTTGCTTGGCAATCCAGCTGAACAGGTAAAGAACCTACCTTTTATGTAGTTTATAATCTGAGAGGATGGAATATTTTACCAAAATATTCCATCCTCTAAGTTTACAATAGACCTTTTCTACCTGTCCTCAAAAGATCGGTATTTTTAACTCGTGGCAACGTCGAAAAGCGGCAAAATGATGGGAAATACACATTTTTATGTGGTGGAAGTCAAAATGGTTATGAAGTGTAAAAATTTTTGTATATAATTTAAATTTTTAAAATTAAAATTTTAGAAAACTGAGAACGATACAGGGCGTTAAAAAATGCGCTCAACAAACATACACGAATTAAAATTCGAAAATGATAGTATTTATTGGTGATGCCAAATGACTGCAACATGAAAAGATGACATAATGATAGCGGGATGTATATATATATATATATATATATATATATATATATATATATATATATATATATATATATATATATATATATATATATATATATATATAAACTAGAAATGATCACAGCTGATTAGTAATTATCAATTTACAAATTATTGGGTTAACAGCTGAAATGGAAGACTCAGTGTACTCTTTTCTACGATTCCAATATTTCGTTAACAGTCGTTAACATCATCAGGGACGCTGAAATAATATTAAAGGTATAATAGTGAAACTGGGTATTGAAAAATAACTCACCAGTTTGAGATTTTAGTCAACGATGTTATAAATGTGTAAAAAAGCGGCATTAACAAAAAGAATTGCAGTGAATGTTATTAAAAATTAAAAATATAACAAATAAAAAAGATAGAAAATGGAACTATAATATAAATAACTATGCTAAAAACCACTAATTATTAAAATCTTTTAAATTCGTCGCACAGAAAGGTATTAGAGACAATTATGTCAATATACTGTCAGTCATGACAGACATAGGTAGTATATTATGAACTAGAATCTAAACTAAAATCTTTATTGATATTTAAGTTTTTATCAAGTTCAAGAAGGAAAGAATAGATCTCTGTTAATTGTTTAATATCTGTTCTTTTATTAATTGTCTGTTCATTCTGATAAATAAATGCCATTTCAAGAAAAGTTCTTTTGTGATAGTTCTTTTCATTTGTTAAAATTTTTACAGATTCAAAGTCCATATTATGGCTTTCATTTACAACATGTGTAGCTAAAGAGCACCTGTCTGGATATAATCTACAATCACTTTTATGACTTGTCATACGATCTTTGACTCGTCTAGTTGTTTGGCCTATGTACTGTTTGTCACAATCAATACATGGTATACTGTAAACTACATCAGTTAATAGCTCTTTTGGAGATCTATCTTTCATCTTTGAAAATAAATTATTAATAGTTAAAACTGGTTTACTAGCTATTTTGATGTTTAGCTCGTTTTTTACAATTCGTGTGAGTTTTGGTGTAATCTCTCTAATGAAAGGCAAAGAGATGAATGAAACTACTTCCGGAATGACAACACTATTATTGTTAGTTGTATTATGATTATCTACAATAGTTGGTGTGATAGATGGAGTGTTAAATAATAACTGTTTTAACATTACAGGAGGATAAGAATTGTCTAAAAACATGTTATATAGTTTTTTTAGATTAGTTTGATGGAATGATTTATCAGCAATTCGTTCAATCCTAGTTCGCATTTGTTTTACTAAGTTAAATTTTATTGAGTGTTTATGGTAAGACCAATAATTCAGGTATCTACCTGAACTTATTGGTTTTATGTACCAATCAACTAAGATAGTATTATTTTTTGTGCGATATAATTTGGTGTCTAAAAAAGGAATGGAACAATGGTCATCTTCTACTTCAACTGTAAATTGTATATGAGGATCAAAGGTATTAAAAACAAATAACAATTCATTTGTACTATTAGTAGGTATAGCTAAAATTAGGTCATCTACATATTTTTTGACAAAGAAAGGTGTAAAAGGTAGTACAGGAATAACTATATCTAACAAATCATCCATCATATAAGCAGCCAATATAGGACTCATTTTAGCTCCCATAGGGGTACCAAAAGTTTGTTTATATATTGTGTTTTCGAATGTAAAATAATTATTTTCAAATAAGAAAATTATCAGTTCTAGGAAAGTATTTTCATTAATTTTACAATGGTTGGAGATATCATTCCAGTGTTTTGTTATAGAACGTAAACAAGCCTCTAAGTAAACATTACTAAAGAGAGAAACCACATCTAAACTTACAATCACAAAATCATTTGGTAGTTTTAAACCATTAAATTTGTCTTTTACTTCAAAAGAATCCTTAATATAGTATTCATTTTGATAATTGTAAGCATTAGTTAAGATTTCTGTAACAAGAGTGGCAATTCCTTCAGTGGGTGTTCCTATAGATGACACAATAGGTCTTACTGATAATATAGGTTTATGTATCTTGGGCAATGCATAAAATTTTGGTATGACACTTTTATAAGATGTTAAACGTTTTTTTAGCATGAAGGTCAATAAACTTTCTATTATGTAAAGATTTAACTAAGTCATTACATTTACGTTCTAAAGATAATGTAGGGTCTGTATTTATGACTCTGTAAGAAGTGTTATTTTGAAGTAATTCTTTGGAAAGGTCCATATACTGACTTTTGTTCATAATAACTGTTACATTGCCTTTATCAGATTGAGTTACCATTAACTCTGGATTAGATTTCAGAAATTTCTTAGTCTTACAATAAAGATGATGGAAAAAAGTGTCTGTTTTATAGTTATTAGTGACATAATTTGTGATAATATTAGTAGATCTGGCTGTTAGTACACTTCTTTTTATATCATCTCTCATGTAAGACGAGATCAAATGAACATCTGCTAAAAGGTGTTTTATGGAAATATCATGACCAAACTTAGGTTCGATACTAAATTTAGGACCCAACGATAAAAACTTTACAATGTCTGAAGGAATGTCAATATCACTCAAGTTTTTTAACCAAGCGCCATTAACTTTTAAATGGTTTTCGCAATATTCAGATTTTAGTTTGTCGTAACTTTCTTTGTTGTACATTTTTAGTGTCATGAAAATTACATTGCGAAAACCATTTAAAAGTTAATGGCGCTTGGTTAAAAAACTTAAGTGATATTGACATTCCTTCAGACATTGTAAAGTTTTTATCGTTGGGTCCTAAATTTAGTATCGAACCTAAGGTTGGTCATGATATTTCCATAAAACACCTTTTAGCAGATGTTCATTTGATCTCGTCTTGATATATATATATATATATATATATATATATATATATATATATATATCAAATAGATGAAATAGAGAATGTGGAAAAATCCCCTTACGAACAATTCACACATCCACCATTCGTAAGGGGATTTTTCCACATTCTCTATTTCATCTATTTGATTTCGTACGAGTGGTCGTTAAACCAATAACCTTGGATCTTTGGTTCATTGATTGTGTTTCAAAGATCTACATCTTATGTTTATATATATATATATATATATATATATATATATATATATATATATATATATATATAGAACTGGATTCGAAATCCGATGTATTTATCGACCGTGCAAGTATATTCTATAACACTATAAAACAGTGTTGAAATTATCGGGAAATGCGGTCTGTGGCTTAGATTGAAACTACATTTAATTCTGTTGAATTCGATATTTCGATGAGTATTTATTAATTTTTCATCTTCATCAGGAACAAACTACAAAATTAACTAACAGTTAGGTACAAACATAATATTACAATGATATAACTTACGAATTGTTGTAGGTATGTTATATAAAGCAATTTAACTTAAAGCTATGCATGTCGTTTCACGAGAACGTCGAGGGCGGCACTGAATCAGGTATCTTTTCTCACATGTGTTAAGGGCCAAAAGTTCCAATATCGAGCCATCTGTTTAATATTCTGCTATTTTTAGAATTTTAAAACATTGCAGTAAATTTCGCTTAATCTACTTGTGTCTGATTTGTAATTAATTGAACGTTTATTACTGTTTATGTGGTACATCTCGAGGAACAATCTTTTCTTATAAAGTATCCAAGGCTATCCAAGTAAAATTATTAAGCAACTGATATATAACTCAGACTTATACGACGGGCAACGTGACAACAGACCATCAGATCCCGTGATTTACAAAAAGTTGCCCTTCATAAATGGCTTAACCAACAATATAATCAAGCTGCTGAACGGAATTCCGAAAATCAAAATAGCGAAATACAATAGCATATCCAACTATAGCTTATTCTCGAAGCTTAAAGACCAGACACCGCTTCTAAATCAGAGTCATATCATCTATCAACTTTCTTGTCTCGAATGTGATGGGCAGTATATAGGACAAACATCGCAATGGTTGAAACAAAGAATAACGCAGCACAAAAGTGATTGCAAAACACACAAAAATACTTGTGCAGCAGCACACCATTCCATAACAACAGGACACCAATTTAATTTGTCAGATATCAAGATCCTAGATTCAGAAAGCAATTATAAGAAAAGATTGTTCCTCGAGATGTACCACATAAACAGTAATAAACGTTCAATTAATTACAAATCAGACACAAGTAGATTAAGCGAAATTTACTGCAATGTTTTAAAATTCTAAAAATAGCAGAATATTAAACAGATGGCTCGATATTGGAACTTTTGGCCCTTAACACATGTGAGAAAAGATACCTGATTCAGTGCCGCCCTCGACGTTCTCGTGAAACGACATGCATAGCTTTAAGTTAAATTGCCTTATATAACATACCTACAACAATTCGTAAGTTATATCATTGTAATATTATGTTTGTACCTAACTGTTAGTTAATTTTGTAGTTTGTTCCTGATGAAGATGAAAAATTAATAAATACTCATCGAAATATCGAATTCAACAGAATTAAATGTAGTTTCAATCTAAGCCACAGACCGCATTTCCCGATAATTTCAACACTGTTTTATAGTGTTATAGAATATATATATATATATATATATATATATATATATATATATATATATATATATATATATAAACTAGAAATGATCACAGCTGATTAGTAATTATCAATTTACAAATTATTGGGTTAACAGCTGAAATGGAAGACTCAGTGTACTCTTTTCTACGATTCCAATATTTCGTTAACAGTCGTTAACATCATCAGGGACGCTGAAATAATATTAAAGGTATAATAGTGAAACTGGGTATTGAAAAATAACTCACCAGTTTGAGATTTTAGTCAACGATGTTATAAATGTGTAAAAAAGCGGCATTAACAAAAAGAATTGCAGTGAATGTTATTAAAAATTAAAAATATAACAAATAAAAAAGATAAAAAATGGAACTATAATATAAATAACTATGCTAAAAACCACTAATTATTAAAATCTTTTAAATTCGTCGCACAGAAAGGTATTAGAGACAATTATGTCAATATACTGTCAGTCATGACAGAAATAGGTAGTATATTATGAACTAGAATCTAAACTAAAATCTTTATTGATATTTAAGTTTTTATCAAGTTCAAGAAGGAAAGAATAGATCTCTGTTAATTGTTTAATATCTGTTCTTTTATTAATTGTCTGTTCATTCTGATAAATAAATGCCATTTCAAGAAAAGCTCTTTTGTGATAGTTCTTTTCATTTGTTAAAATTTTTACAGATTCAAAGTCCATATTATGGCTTTCATTTACAACATGTGTAGCTAAAGAGCACCTGTCTGGATATAATCTACAATCACTTTTATGACTTGTCATACGATCTTTGACTCGTCTAGTTGTTTGGCCTATGTACTGTTTGTCACAATCAATACATGGTATACTGTAAACTACATCAGTTAATAGCTCTTTTGGAGATCTATCTTTCATCTTTGAAAATAAATTATTAATAGTTAAAACTTGTTTACTAGCTATTTTGATGTTTAGCTCGTTTTTTACAATTCGTGTGAGTTTTGGTGTAATCTCTCTAATGAAAGGCAAAGAGATGAATGAAACTACTTCCGGAATGACAACACTATTATTGTTAGTTGTATTATGATTATCTACAATAGTTGGTGTGATAGATGGAGTGTTAAATAATAACTGTTTTAACATTACAGGAGGATAAGAATTGTCTAAAAACATGTTATATAGTTTTTTTAGATTAGTTTGATGGAATGATTTATCAGCAATTCGTTCAATCCTAGTTCGCATTTGTTTTACTAAGTTAAATTTTATTGAGTGTTTATGGTAAGACCAATAATTCAGGTATCTACCTGAACTTATTGGTTTTATGTACCAATCAACTAAGATAGTATTATTTTTTGTGCGATATAATTTGGTGTCTAAAAAAGGAATGGAACAATGGTCATCTTCTACTTCAACTGTAAATTGTATATGAGGATCAAAGGTATTAAAAACAAATAACAATTCATTTGTACTATTAGTAGGTATAGCTAAAATTAGGTCATCTACATATTTTTTGACAAAAAAAGGTGTAAAAGGTAGTACAGGAATAACTATATCTAACAAATCATCCATCATATAAGCAGCAAATATAGGACTCATTTTAGCTCCCATAGGGGTACCAAAAGTTTGTTTATATATTGTGTTGTCGAATGTAAAATAATTATTTTCAAATAAGAAAATTATCAGTTCTAGGAAAGTATTTTCATTAATTTTACAATGGTTGGAGATATCATTCCAGTGTTTTGTTATAGAACGTAAACAAGCCTCTAAGTAAACATTACTAAAGAGAGAAACCACATCTAAACTTACAATCACAAAATCATTTGGTAGTTTTAAACCATTAAATTTGTCTTTTACTTCAAAAGAATCCTTAATATAGTATTCATTTTGATAATTGTAAGCATTAGTTAAGATTTCTGTAACAAGAGTGGCAATTCCTTCAGTGGGTGTTCCTATAGATGACACAATAGGTCTTACTGATAATATAGGTTTATGTATCTTGGGCAATGCATAAAATTTTGGTATGACGCTTTTATAAGATGTTAAACGTTTTTTTAGCATGAAGGTCAATAAACTTTCTATTATGTAAAGATTTAACTAAGTCATTACATTTACGTTCTAAAGATAATGTAGGGTCTGTATTTATGACTCTGTAAGAAGTGTTATTTTGAAGTAATTCTTTGGAAAGGTCCATATACTGACTTTTGTTCATAATAACTGTTACATTGCCTTTATCAGATTGAGTTACCATTAACTCTGGATTAGATTTCAGAAATTTCTTAGTCTTACAATAAAGATGATGGAAAAAAGTGTCTGTTTTATAGTTATTAGTGACATAATTTGTGATAATATTAGTAGATCTCGCTGTTAGTACACTTCTTTTTATATCATCTCTCATGTAAGACGAGATCAAATGAACATCTGCTAAAAGGTGTTTTATGGAAATATCATGACCAACCTTAGGTTCGATACTAAATTTAGGACCCAACGATAAAAACTTTACAATGTCTGAAGGAATGTCAATATCACTCAAGTTTTTTAACCAAGCGCCATTAACTTTTAAATGGTTTTCGCAATGTAATTTTCATGACACTAAAAATGTACAACAAAGAAAGTTACGACAAACTAAAATCTGAATATTGCGAAAACCATTTAAAAGTTAATGGCGCTTGGTTAAAAAACTTGAGTGATATTGACATTCCTTCAGACATTGTAAAGTTTTTATCGTTGGGTCCTAAATTTAGTATCGAACCTAAGTTTGGTCATGATATTTCCATAAAACACCTTTTAGCAGATGTTCATTTGATCTCGTCTTACATGAGAGATGATATAAAAAGAAGTGTACTAACAGCCAGATCTACTAATATTATCACAAATTATGTCACTAATAACTATAAAACATACACTTTTTTCCATCATCTTTATTGTAAGACTAAGAAATTTCTGAAATCTAATCCAGAGTTAATGGTAACTCAATCTGATAAAGGCAATGTAACAGTTATTATGAACAAAAGTCAGTATATGGACCTTTCCAAAGAATTACTTCAAAATAACACTTCTTACAGAGTCATAAATACAGACCCTACATTATCTTTAGAACGTAAATGTAATGACTTAGTTAAATCTTTACATAATAGAAAGTTTATTGACCTTCATGCTAAAAAAACGTTTAACATCTTATAAAAGTGTTATACCAAAATTTTATGCATTGCCCAAGATACATAAACCTATATTATCAGTAAGACCTATTGTGTCATCTATAGGAACACCCACTGAAGGAATTGCCACTCTTGTTACAGAAATCTTAACTAATGCTTACAATTATCAAAATGAATACTATATTAAGGATTCTTTTGAAGTAAAAGACAAATTTAATGGTTTAAAACTACCAAATGATTTTGTGATTGTAAGTTTAGATGTGGTTTCTCTCTTTAGTAATGTTTACTTAGAGGCTTGTTTACGTTCTATAACAAAACACTGGAATGATATCTCCAACCATTGTAAAATTAATGAAAATACTTTCCTAGAACTGATAATTTTCTTATTTGAAAATAATTATTTTACATTCGACAACACAATATATAAACAAACTTTTGGTACCCCTATGGGAGCTAAAATGAGTCCTATATTAGCTGCTTATATGATGGATGATTTGTTAGATATAGTTATTCCTGTACTACCTTTTACACCTTTCTTTGTCAAAAAATATGTAGATGACCTAATTTTAGCTATACCTACTAATAGTACAAATGAATTGTTATTTGTTTTTAATACCTTTGATCCTCATATACAATTTACAGTTGAAGTAGAAGATGACCATTGTTCCATTCCTTTTTTAGACACCAAATTATATCGCACAAAAAATAATACTATCTTAGTTGATTGGTACATAAAACTAATAAGTTCAGGTATATACCTGAATTATTGGTCTTACCATAAACACTCAATAAAATTTAACTTAGTAAAACAAATGCGAACTAGGATTGAACGAATTGCTGATAAATCATTCCATCAAACTAATCTAAAAAAACTATATAACATGTTTTTAGACAATTCTTATCCTCCTGTAATGTTAAAACAGTTATTATTTAACACTCCATCTATCACACCAACTATTGTAGATAATCATAATACAACTAACAATAATAGTGTTGTCATTCCGGAAGTAGTTTCATTCATCTCTTTGCCTTTCATTAGAGAGATTACACCAAAACTCACACGAATTGTAAAAAACGAGCTAAACATCAAAATAGCTAGTAAACCAGTTTTAACTATTAATAATTTATTTTCAAAGATGAAAGATAGATCTCCAAAAGAGCTATTAACTGATGTAGTTTACAGTATACCATGTATTGATTGTGACAAACAGTACATAGGCCAAACAACTAGACGAGTCAAAGATCGTATGACAAGTCATAAAAGTGATTGTAGATTATATCCAGACAGGTGCTCTTTAGCTACACATGTTGTAAATGAAAGCCATAATATGGACTTTGAATCTGTAAAAATTTTAACAAATGAAAAGAACTATCACAAAAGAACTTTTCTTGAAATGGCATTTATTTATCAGAATGAACAGACAATTAATAAAAGAACAGATATTAAACAATTAACAGAGATCTATTCTTTCCTTCTTGAACTTGATAAAAACTTAAATATCAATAAAGATTTTAGTTTAGATTCTAGTTCATAATATACTACCTATGTCTGTCATGACTGACAGTATATTGACATAATTGTCTCTAATACCTTTCTGTGCGACGAATTTAAAAGATTTTAATAATTAGTGGTTTTTAGCATAGTTATTTATATTATAGTTCCATTTTTTATCTTTTTTATTTGTTATATTTTTAATTTTTAATAACATTCACTGCAATTCTTTTTGTTAATGCCGCTTTTTTACACATTTATAACATCGTTGACTAAAATCTCAAACTGGTGAGTTATTTTTCAATACCCAGTTTCACTATTATACCTTTAATATTATTTCAGCGTCCCTGATGATGTTAACGACTGTTAACGAAATATTGGAATCGTAGAAAAGAGTACACTGAGTCTTCCATTTCAGCTGTTAACCCAATAATTTGTAAATTGATATATGATAATGATTATATATATATAAAAGGAGAAATTTAATCTTTGCAGATAAGTTAAATAGTAAACTCTTAAATATTGGGGAAATCTGCAAGAAAGACTCTAATGAGTATCAATTGTTTCGCCGAACGTTTTCGCCGAACGTTTTCGCCAAAGAGAATTAATTTGGCTTCTTCAGTGCTGAAAGAGAAGAAATTATAATTAGCTACCATATATTACCTATTAAAAAACACTGGAGATCTTACCGTAACTTAGAATTGTAGAGTTAGGATGTTAAAAAAAAAACTTAGCTAGTAACAACATAGTGGTTTTTTTTGTTACTGTTAGAAAAAAGTTACTGTTAGAAATGTATGGTAGCTGTGAACTTGAGACGCAGAAGTGTACCCAAAGGTAACCGAAAAAACCCAATGCAACTACATTTTGAAGGAATTAATTCTTTGAGTTGTCGGCAATAACTAAATTTTTGATTGTTAAAAAGTTCACATGTGAGGTTCTGTTTTACCAGAACGCATGCGCTGACATGTCAAAGTAGTTCTTATGATTCTTTATAATGTCGTTAAGGTTCATTGGTGTAACAAGATGAAATTAATTACCAGTTTAGGGTAATATTATTATTTCAGATTTTTCTTATTAAAAAATTGTTTTATATAAATTTTTAAATTTAAATAATATTTTTTATAATAATTTTTATAATATATTTTATAATATAAATTTAAATAATTTTTAAATAATAACATTCCCTTGCTTTTCTTATATACATCTCAATAAGATATTAGAATAACATCACATGAACAATATAATATATAAAACAATATAATATATAAAAAAATATTAATTAATAAATATTGATATTAAATTAATAAAAATTAATAAAATATTAAAAACACATGAACAATATAATATATAAAACAATATAATATATAAAAAAATATTAATTAATAAATATTGTTCATGTGATGTTATTCTAATATCTTATTGAGATATATATATACGAAAAGCAAGGGAATGTTATCTTTTTTTAAATTAATGAAAATTATTATTTAAGCAGGTTAGTTATTAATGGATAAATCAGTCAAGTTAGTTCTCTGTGATGTTACACTTTTCTTGGTATCGGATTTAAGTAAGAAGTGGTATATATTGCTTAGATTCTTAATGTCACTCTTAACATTGATGGAAAAATCGTTAAGGAAAATATATGACATTTCAATGAACTCTCTTTTAGATTTCTCTCCGCGAGAACAATAAATCTAAAAGAGAGTTCATTGAAATGTCATATATTTTCCTTAACGATTTTTCCATCAATGTTAAGAGTGACATTAAGAATCTAAGCAATATATACCACTTCTTACTTAAATCCGATACCAAGAAAAGTGTAACATCACACAGAACTAACTTGACTGATTTATCCATTAATAACTAACCTACTTAAATAATAATTTTCATTAATTTAAAAAAAGATAACATTCCCTTGCTTTTCTTATATACATCTCAATAAGATATTAGAATTACATCACATGAACAATATAATATATAAAACAATTTTTTAATAAGAAAAATCTGAAATAATAATATTACCCTAAACTGGTAATTAATTTCATCTTGTTACACCAATGAACCTTAACGACATTATAAAGAATCATAAGAACTACTTTGACATGTCAGCGCATGCGTTCTGGTAAAACAGAACCTCACATGTGAACTTTTTAACAATCAAAAATTTAGTTATTGCCGACAACTCAAAGAATTAATTCCTTCAAAATGTAGTTGCATTGGGTTTTTTCGGTTACCCTTGCGTACACTTCTGCGTCTCAAGTTCACAGCTACCATACATTTCTAACAGTAACTTTTTTCTAACAGTAACAAAAAAAACCACTATGTTGTTACTAGCTAAGTTTTTTTTTTAACATCCTAACTCTACAATTCTAAGTTACGGTAAGATCTCCAGTGTTTTTTAATAGGTAATATATGGTAGCTAATTATAATTTCTTCTCTTTCAGCCCTGAAGAAGCCAAATTAATTCTCTTTGGCGAAAACGTTCGGCGAAACAATTGATACTCATTAGAGTCTTTCTTGCAGATTTCCCCAATATTTAAGAGTTTACTATATATATATATATATATATATATATATATATATATATATATATATATATATATAAAGGATGTTAAGTAAGCGAGTACAACTATAAACATAGAAAAGAAAAATCATTGGCAAATAACTCGCAATGTGAATGTGAATCCAAATTAACAATATAAAAAGATGGAATGCAACTGCAGACACGTGTTTCTGACTCATTAGTCGTCATCAGTACAGTATAGCCAAGTTAGAAGAATAATAGTTTAACTTCGAAAAAGATCACTACAGGAGCAATATTACCATTTGTGACAACAATGTCAGAAGACCCTGCCTTTCAGGGCGACGACCAACACAGTCACGGAGGTAAAGCTACCTGAGGAAAGAAAAGCCAAAACCTTATAAAATAAAGGATGTTAAGTAAGCGAGTACAACTATAAACATAGAAAAGAAAAATCATTGGCAAATAACTCGCAATGTGAATGTGAATCCAAATTAACAATATAAAAAGATGGAATGCAACTGCAGACACGTGTTTCTGACTCATTAGTCGTCATCAGTACAGTATAGCCAAGTTAGAAGAATAATAGTTTAACTTCGAAAAAGATCACTACAGGAGCAATATTACCATTTGTGACAACAATGTCAGAAGACCCTGCCTTTCAGGGCGACGACCAACACAGTCACGGAGGTAAAGCTACCTGAGGAAAGAAAAGCCAAAACCTTATAAAATAAAGGATGTTAAGTAAGCGAGTACAACTATAAACATAGAAAAGAAAAATCATTGGCAAATAACTCGCAATGTGAATGTGAATCCAAATTAACAATATAAAAAGATGGAATGCAACTGCAGACACGTGTTTCTGACTCATTAGTCGTCATCAGTACAGTATAGCCAAGTTAGAAGAATAATAGTTTAACTTCGAAAAAGATCACTACAGGAGCAATATTACCATTTGTGACAACAATGTCAGAAGACCCTGCCTTTCAGGGCGACGACCAACACAGTCACGGAGGTAAAGCTACCTGAGGAAAGAAAAGCCAAAACCTTATAAAATAAAGGATGTTAAGTAAGCGAGTACAACTATAAACATAGAAAAGAAAAATCATTGGCAAATAACTCGCAATGTGAATGTGAATCCAAATTAACAATATAAAAAGATGGAATGCAACTGCAGACACGTGTTTCTGACTCATTAGTCGTCATCAGTACAGTATAGCCAAGTTAGAAGAATAATAGTTTAACTTCGAAAAAGATCACTACAGGAGCAATATTACCATTTGTGACAACAATGTCAGAAGACCCTGCCTTTCAGGGCGACGACCAACACAGTCACGGAGGTAAAGCTACCTGAGGAAAGAAAAGCCAAAACCTTATAAAATAAAGGATGTTAAGTAAGCGAGTACAACTATAAACATAGAAAAGAAAAATCATTGGCAAATAACTCGCAATGTGAATGTGAATCCAAATTAACAATATAAAAAGATGGAATGCAACTGCAGACACGTGTTTCTGACTCATTAGTCGTCATCAGTACAGTATAGCCAAGTTAGAAGAATAATAGTTTAACTTCGAAAAAGATCACTACAGGAGCAATATTACCATTTGTGACAACAATGTCAGAAGACCCTGCCTTTCAGGGCGACGACCAACACAGTCACGGAGGTAAAGCTACCTGAGGAAAGAAAAGCCAAAACCTTATAAAATAAAGGATGTTAAGTAAGCGAGTACAACTATAAACATAGAAAAGAAAAATCATTGGCAAATAACTCGCAATGTGAATGTGAATCCAAATTAACAATATAAAAAGATGGAATGCAACTGCAGACACGTGTTTCTGACTCATTAGTCGTCATCAGTACAGTATAGCCAAGTTAGAAGAATAATAGTTTAACTTCGAAAAAGATCACTACAGGAGCAATATTACCATTTGTGACAACAATGTCAGAAGACCCTGCCTTTCAGGGCGACGACCAACACAGTCACGGAGGTAAAGCTACCTGAGGAAAGAAAAGCCAAAACCTTATAAAATAAAGGATGTTAAGTAAGCGAGTACAACTATAAACATAGAAAAGAAAAATCATTGGCAAATAACTCGCAATGTGAATGTGAATCCAAATTAACAATATAAAAAGATGGAATGCAACTGCAGACACGTGTTTCTGACTCATTAGTCGTCATCAGTACAGTATAGCCAAGTTAGAAGAATAATAGTTTAACTTCGAAAAAGATCACTACAGGAGCAATATTACCATTTGTGACAACAATGTCAGAAGACCCTGCCTTTCAGGGCGACGACCAACACAGTCACGGAGGTAAAGCTACCTGAGGAAAGAAAAGCCAAAACCTTATAAAATAAAGGATGTTAAGTAAGCGAGTACAACTATAAACATAGAAAAGAAAAATCATTGGCAAATAACTCGCAATGTGAATGTGAATCCAAATTAACAATATAAAAAGATGGAATGCAACTGCAGACACGTGTTTCTGACTCATTAGTCGTCATCAGTACAGTATAGCCAAGTTAGAAGAATAATAGTTTAACTTCGAAAAAGATCACTACAGGAGCAATATTACCATTTGTGACAACAATGTCAGAAGACCCTGCCTTTCAGGGCGACGACCAACACAGTCACGGAGGTAAAGCTACCTGAGGAAAGAAAAGCCAAAACCTTATAAAATAAAGGATGTTAAGTAAGCGAGTACAACTATAAACATAGAAAAGAAAAATCATTGGCAAATAACTCGCAATGTGAATGTGAATCCAAATTAACAATATAAAAAGATGGAATGCAACTGCAGACACGTGTTTCTGACTCATTAGTCGTCATCAGTACAGTATAGCCAAGTTAGAAGAATAATAGTTTAACTTCGAAAAAGATCACTACAGGAGCAATATTACCATTTGTGACAACAATGTCAGAAGACCCTGCCTTTCAGGGCGACGACCAACACAGTCACGGAGGTAAAGCTACCTGAGGAAAGAAAAGCCAAAACCTTATAAAATAAAGGATGTTAAGTAAGCGAGTACAACTATAAACATAGAAAAGAAAAATCATTGGCAAATAACTCGCAATGTGAATGTGAATCCAAATTAACAATATAAAAAGATGGAATGCAACTGCAGACACGTGTTTCTGACTCATTAGTCGTCATCAGTACAGTATAGCCAAGTTAGAAGAATAATAGTTTAACTTCGAAAAAGATCACTACAGGAGCAATATTACCATTTGTGACAACAATGTCGTCACAATTGTGTTGGTCGTCGCCCTGAAAGGCAGGGTCTTCTGACATTGTTGTCACAAATGGTAATATTGCTCCTGTAGTGATCTTTTTCGAAGTTAAACTATTATTCTTCTAACTTGGCTATACTGTACTGATGACGACTAATGAGTCAGAAACACGTGTCTGCAGTTGCATTCCATCTTTTTATATTGTTAATTTGGATTCACATTCACATTGCGAGTTATTTGCCAATGATTTTTCTTTTCTATGTTTATAGTTGTACTCGCTTACTTAACATCCTTTATTTTATAAGGTTTTGGCTTTTCTTTCCTCAGGTAGCTTTACCTCCGTGACTGTGTTGGTCGTCGCCCTGAAAGGCAGGGTCTTCTGACATTGTTGTCACAAATGGTAATATTGCTCCTGTAGTGATCTTTTTCGAAGTTAAACTATTATTCTTCTAACTTGGCTATACTGTACTGATGACGACTAATGAGTCAGAAACACATGTCTGCAGTTGCATTCCATCTTTTTATATTGTTAATTTGGATTCACATTCACATTGCGAGTTATTTGCCAATGATTTTTCTTTTCTATGTTTATAGTTGTACTCGCTTACTTAACATCCTTTATTTTATAAGGTTTTGGCTTTTCTTTCCTCAGGTAGCTTTACCTCCGTGACTGTGTTGGTCGTCGCCCTGAAAGGCAGGGTCTTCTGACATTGTTGTCACAAATGGTAATATTGCTCCTGTAGTGATCTTTTTCGAAGTTAAACTATTATTCTTCTAACTTGGCTATACTGTACTGATGACGACTAATGAGTCAGAAACACGTGTCTGCAGTTGCATTCCATCTTTTTATATTGTTAATTTGGATTCACATTCACATTGCGAGTTATTTGCCAATGATTTTTCTTTTCTATGTTTATAGTTGTACTCGCTTACTTAACATCCTTTATTTTATAAGGTTTTGGCTTTTCTTTCCTCAGGTAGCTTTACCTCCGTGACTGTGTTGGTCGTCGCCCTGAAAGGCAGGGTCTTCTGACATTGTTGTCACAAATGGTAATATTGCTCCTGTAGTGATCTTTTTCGAAGTTAAACTATTATTCTTCTAACTTGGCTATACTGTACTGATGACGACTAATGAGTCAGAAACACGTGTCTGCAGTTGCATTCCATCTTTTTATATTGTTAATTTGGATTCACATTCACATTGCGAGTTATTTGCCAATGATTTTTCTTTTCTATGTTTATAGTTGTACTCGCTTACTTAACATCCTTTATTTTATAAGGTTTTGGCTTTTCTTTCCTCAGGTAGCTTTACCTCCGTGACTGTGTTGGTCGTCGCCCTGAAAGGCAGGGTCTTCTGACATTGTTGTCACAAATGGTAATATTGCTCCTGTAGTGATCTTTTTCGAAGTTAAACTATTATTCTTCTAACTTGGCTATACTGTACTGATGACGACTAATGAGTCAGAAACACGTGTCTGCAGTTGCATTCCATCTTTTTATATTGTTAATTTGGATTCACATTCACATTGCGAGTTATTTGCCAATGATTTTTCTTTTCTATGTTTATAGTTGTACTCGCTTACTTAACATCCTTTATTTTATAAGGTTTTGGCTTTTCTTTCCTCAGGTAGCTTTACCTCCGTGACTGTGTTGGTCGTCGCCCTGAAAGGCAGGGTCTTCTGACATTGTTGTCACAAATGGTAATATTGCTCCTGTAGTGATCTTTTTCGAAGTTAAACTATTATTCTTCTAACTTGGCTATACTGTACTGATGACGACTAATGAGTCAGAAACACGTGTCTGCAGTTGCATTCCATCTTTTTATATTGTTAATTTGGATTCACATTCACATTGCGAGTTATTTGCCAATGATTTTTCTTTTCTATGTTTATAGTTGTACTCGCTTACTTAACATCCTTTATTTTATAAGGTTTTGGCTTTTCTTTCCTCAGGTAGCTTTACCTCCGTGACTGTGTTGGTCGTCGCCCTGAAAGGCAGGGTCTTCTGACATTGTTGTCACAAATGGTAATATTGCTCCTGTAGTGATCTTTTTCGAAGTTAAACTATTATTCTTCTAACTTGGCTATACTGTACTGATGACGACTAATGAGTCAGAAACACGTGTCTGCAGTTGCATTCCATCTTTTTATATTGTTAATTTGGATTCACATTCACATTGCGAGTTATTTGCCAATGATTTTTCTTTTCTATGTTTATAGTTGTACTCGCTTACTTAACATCCTTTATTTTATAAGGTTTTGGCTTTTCTTTCCTCAGGTAGCTTTACCTCCGTGACTGTGTTGGTCGTCGCCCTGAAAGGCAGGGTCTTCTGACATTGTTGTCACAAATGGTAATATTGCTCCTGTAGTGATCTTTTTCGAAGTTAAACTATTATTCTTCTAACTTGGCTATACTGTACTGATGACGACTAATGAGTCAGAAACACGTGTCTGCAGTTGCATTCCATCTTTTTATATTGTTAATTTGGATTCACATTCACATTGCGAGTTATTTGCCAATGATTTTTCTTTTCTATGTTTATAGTTGTACTCGCTTACTTAACATCCTTTATTTTATAAGGTTTTGGCTTTTCTTTCCTCAGGTAGCTTTACCTCCGTGACTGTGTTGGTCGTCGCCCTGAAAGGCAGGGTCTTCTGACATTGTTGTCACAAATGGTAATATTGCTCCTGTAGTGATCTTTTTCGAAGTTAAACTATTATTCTTCTAACTTGGCTATACTGTATTGATGACGACTAATGAGTCAGAAACACGTGTCTGCAGTTGCATTCCATCTTTTTATATTGTTAATTTGGATTCACATTCACATTGCGAGTTATTTGCCAATGATTTTTTTTTCTATGTTTATAGTTGTACTCGCTTACTTAACATCCTTTATTTTATAAGGTTTTGGCTTTTCTTTCCTCAGGTAGCTTTACCTCCGTGACTGTGTTGGTCGTCGCCCTGAAAGGCAGGGTCTTCTGACATTGTTGTCACAAATGGTAATATTGCTCCTGTAGTGATCTTTTTCGAAGTTAAACTATTATTCTTCTAACTTGGCTATACTGTACTGATGACGACTAATGAGTCAGAAACACGTGTCTGCAGTTGCATTCCATCTTTTTATATTGTTAATTTGGATTCACATTCACATTGCGAGTTATTTGCCAATGATTTTTCTTTTCTATGTTTATAGTTGTACTCGCTTACTTAACATCCTTTATTTTATAAGGTTTTGGCTTTTCTTTCCTCAGGTAGCTTTACCTCCGTGACTGTGTTGGTCGTCGCCCTGAAAGGCAGGGTCTTCTGACATTGTTGTCACAAATGGTAATATTGCTCCTGTAGTGATCTTTTTCGAAGTTAAACTATTATTCTTCTAACTTGGCTATACTGTACTGATGACGACTAATGAGTCAGAAACACGTGTCTGCAGTTGCATTCCATCTTTTTATATTGTTAATTTGGATTCACATTCACATTGCGAGTTATTTGCCAATGATTTTTCTTTTCTATGTTTATAGTTGTACTCGCTTACTTAACATCCTTTATTTTATAAGGTTTTGGCTTTTCTTTCCTCAGGTAGCTTTACCTCCGTGACTGTGTTGGTCGTCGCCCTGAAAGGCAGGGTCTTCTGACATTGTTGTCACAAATGGTAATATTGCTCCTGTAGTGATCTTTTTCGAAGTTAAACTATTATTCTTCTAACTTGGCTATACTGTACTGATGACGACTAATGAGTCAGAAACACGTGTCTGCAGTTGCATTCCATCTTTTTATATTGTTAATTTGGATTCACATTCACATTGCGAGTTATTTGTCAATGATTTTTCTTTTCTATGTTTATAGTTGTACTCGCTTACTTAACATCCTTTATTTTATAAGGTTTTGGCTTTTCTTTCCTCAGGTAGCTTTACCTCCGTGACTGTGTTGGTCGTCGCCCTGAAAGGCAGGGTCTTCTGACATTGTTGTCACAAATGGTAATATTGCTCCTGTAGTGATCTTTTTCGAAGTTAAACTATTATTCTTCTAACTTGGCTATACTGTACTGATGACGACTAATGAGTCAGAAACACGTGTCTGCAGTTGCATTCCATCTTTTTATATTGTTAATTTGGATTCACATTCACATTGCGAGTTATTTGCCAATGATTTTTCTTTTCTATGTATATATATATATATATATATATATATATATATATATATATATATATATATATATATATATATATATATATATATATATATATATTGAAGATAAAATAGTGTTGATCACAGCTGATTAAGTTAGAGAACAAACTTTGAGATTCTTTGGGTAAAACAGCTGAAAGAATAGGCTAAGTGTACTCTTTATTCCTTTATTGATCCAATATTTCGTCGATAGTCATCGACATCATCAGGGATAAGCTACAAATAGTTTTACATAAAGAATTGACAGTCTATTTAAATTTTTTGATGTTACTTACAATTTGAGATTAGCGCCGTAATGAAAGCTGGTCAATGTTATAAAAACTTGTATAAGTTGTCTTACAAAAAACATGTAGTGTATATTTACAAAACTGGTACAAAAACAACGAAAAAGGTGTTTTCTTTTTATGCATCGGACTGAAATAAGTCCTCTCTCGAGAGTTTTACATATTTTTATTTTATTTTAATGCAGAACCTGAACCATGTGACATGTTGTAGGTTGGAAAACACTAACCTCTAAAATCTTCTTCTCTCCCAGATAGTCGAAGTAGAATGGAGATTTTAGTGGCCTTTGCCTTCATTGGATGTATATACCTATATTTGCTTAGAAACTCAAGTTCTAGCTAATTTTATTTATTTAAAAAAAAAAAAAAATTATACAATTGAAATTGTTAATGTGATTGAAGATCACTTTAACAAGAGTTTGTTTACTAGATCTTGGTTAATTTCAAGATCTAGTTCTTATGTAAATGAATATGTGCTGTTAGATTTGTTACTAAAAGTCTATTGTTAAACTGTGCGATACTATGGTAATGTAATATTTTTATTCTAAAATGGAATCTATTGAATTGTTGAATTTAATATGTTGTTTGTCAACTGTGAGAAGAAAAGAGTAGATTTCACTAAGGTGGTGGATGTCTGTTTTTTTATTTATGTTGTTATCTGTTTGTGCTATGCAAGCCATTTCTAGGAAAAGACGTTTTTTGTAGTTGGTTTCCCTTTCTAGAACCTCTACAGAATCAAAGTCCATCTGGTGTCCTTCATTTACTGCGTGAAGCGCTAATGAGCAACGGTCAGGATGCAGTCTGCAGTCGCTTTTATGTGACGTTAAACGATTTTTTAAATGCCTTTCTGTGTGGCCTATGTATTTTTTATTACAGTCTTTGCATGGAATGCTGTAAACTACATGTGACATCTGCTCCTTAGGTGTTTTGTCTTTTACTTTTGTGTGAAGACTTTTGATCAGAAGTCTTCACACAAAAGTAAAAGACAAAACACCTAAGGAGCAGATGTCACATGTAGTTTACAGCATTCCATGCAAAGACTGTAATAAAAAATACATAGGCCACACAGAAAGGCATTTAAAAAATCGTTTAACGTCACATAAAAGCGACTGCAGACTGCATCCTGACCGTTGCTCATTAGCGCTTCACGCAGTAAATGAAGGACACCAGATGGACTTTGATTCTGTAGAGGTTCTAGAAAGGGAAACCAACTACAAAAAACGTCTTTTCCTAGAAATGGCTTGCATAGCACAAACAGATAACAACATAAATAAAAAAACAGACATCCACCACCTTAGTGAAATCTACTCTTTTCTTCTCACAGTTGACAAACAACATATTAAATTCAACAATTCAATAGATTCCATTTTAGAATAAAAATATTACATTACCATAGTATCGCACAGTTTAACAATAGACTTTTAGTAACAAATCTAACAGCACATATTCATTTACATAAGAACTAGATCTTGAAATTAACCAAGATCTAGTAAACAAACTCTTGTTAAAGTGATCTTCAATCACATTAACAATTTCAATTGTATAAAATTTTTTTTTTTTTTTAAATAAATAAAATTAGCTAGAACTTGAGTTTCTAAGCAAATATAGGTATATACATCCAATGAAGGCAAAGGCCACTAAAATCTCCATTCTACTTCGACTATCTGGGAGAGAAGAAGATTTTAGAGGTTAGTGTTTTCCAACCTACAACATGTCACATGGTTCAGGTTCTGCATTAAAATAAAATAAAAAGATGTAAAACTCTCGAGAGAGGACTTATTTCAGTCCGATGCATAAAAAGAAAACACCTTTTTCGTTGTTTTTGTACCAGTTTTGTAAATATACACTACATGTTTTTTGCAAGACAACTTATACAAGTTTTTATAACATTGACCAGCTTTCATTACGGCGCTAATCTCAAATTGTAAGTAACATCAAAAAATTTAAATAGACTGTCAATTCTTTATGTAAAACTATTTGTAGCTTATCCCTGATGATGTCGATGACTATCGACGAAATATTGGATCAATAAAGGAATAAAGAGTACACTTAGCCTATTCTTTCAGCTGTTTTACCCAAAGAATCTCAAAGTTTGTTCTATATATATATATATATATATATATATATATATATATATATATATATATATATATAGGGCGTTAACGAGCGTTACTATATATATATATATATATATATATATATATATATATATATATATATATATATATATTATGGCGAACCAAAGGAGGCAGTGGTACACATATGTATGAATGTATGAAATGGCTGTAAAGGCCTTAAATATAATAAAAAAAAAGGAGAAGCCCCCGGAAACCATCAGTCATCGTTAACAACGAGATAAATAAGGAAGATGTGCGAAAAGCTCTCGAATTTGTTGGGAGAAAAGAAAATATAGTATGGGAAATAGTTATTAGAGGGAAGGAGATGGATAAAGGGGAGAGACATGAGCAGGAAGAAGCCCTCCTAATCAAAACGGGGGGGAAGCATACACTGATGTATTAAAAGAGATGAATCAGAAAATTGATATAGGGAAGATTGGCTTAAAAGTAAATAAGCTAAAAAACCGAAGGGGGGGACATCCTCGTAAAACTAAAGAGGAAGCGAGCAGCCGAGAAACTGAAGGAGATGGACAGTAAAATAACGGGAATGAGCATGGCTGTTCGGAAGAAAGAAAATTATTTTTCCATCACGGCAATAGACCCAGGGTTTACAGAAGAACAACTAATAAGCGCGATAACAACATATACCGGTATCCCCGAGGACGAAATAGGTGTCAAAACGCTACGTATAAATAGGCATGGGGAATAGGTGGCGACCATAGCCGTACGCCCCTCAAAAGCAGAAGAGCTACAGAGGTATGGAACAATAGTAATAGGTTGGGTTGTATGCCCCATAATGGAACGCCATACGCCGATAAGGTGTTATAAGTGCCTCCATTATGGTCACAACACCTATGAGTGCAAAGGGGAGAGCAGGGTAGCATGCTGCTACAACTGCTTTAAAACGGGCATACAGCGGTGCAGTGTAGCAGCACTGCGTACTGCTTAACTTGTAAGGAAGAGGGTCATAGAATGGACCGCATGACATGCCCAGCCTATAGGGCGTGGGTGTACGGCAGGGGAGGGGAAAGGGAACCCATAAAGAATTAAAAGAAATAAAACGAAAGGGTGAGAGGTGGTTTTCTGAAGAACTGAGGTGGGCCCCTATACAGCCCAGTAGTGAAACAGGAAACCACCTTTCATAGGGCAAAATTATCGATTTTAATCATACATATTTATATTTATTTATTTGATAATTTTATCTATACATATTTTATTTATATAAATTTTATTTATATAAAATTTAATTTCAGATAATTTTAAACATCTTAGTGTGTTGTGTACTGTCCAGTATACCATTTTAATCTTTTATTTATTTATTTACCTATTTATTCATTTTATATTTACACCTTTATTTTATTTATATTTATTGTGTTCAATATATACAAACGGATATGGGTCAACTCTCTAGGGAACTGAACCAAAAATGAACCTCAAGGATCAACCTGGTATAAGGATAATGCAGGTGAACGTGGGTCGCGCAAAACGTGCACACGATCTGGTCCACGCGAAAGACTGCACGCTAAAAATAGACTTACTCATCGTCCCGGAACCTAACAAAAAAATAACGTCGGACGGTGGCTGGGTGCAGGATACAAACAAAAACGTGGCGGTGCTCTTCAGAAATAAAGATCTTGGCGTGCGTGGCATAGTCAGGGGCGGAAATTATATCCTCATTAAGATGAAGGATTTTTGTCTCCTGGCATGCTACATATTTCCAAACATGCCCATCAGAGACTACAAACAAAAAGTAGATGAAATAATGAGCATCGCTACAAGAGAGAAGCAAATAATGATTGTCGGGGACATCAACGCAAAACCTAGGACATGGGGCTCTCCCATGAATAATGAGAAGGAAGAGTTCTGGAATGAATGGATAGCCCAGGCTGGCCTCCATGTACTCAATAACAACAAACCCACATTCATGAGGGGCCAGCAAATCACATATTGATGTAACCATTGCAACCGAAAGGCTATCCAGACGCATAAAAAATTGGGATGTCCTCCACGAACAGTTATTCACCTACCACTGTTACATAATGTACGAGGTGATGGTTAAAGGGAGGGTTCTAAGAAAACCGATAGGTCGAAGAGAGAAAACATTAAACAAAATCAGGTACCTATCGGAGATTAAAAAAATCGACGAAGACGCAATAACAGATCTCGGCCAACTCGGGAAGACACTCGTTAACGCCCTTCAGTTGGCCACAGAGAAGACAAAAAGAACGAAAGACGGTCCACTATTGGTGGACGGATGAGATAAGAGAACTACGGGAAGTGTGCCTCCGAATTATACAAGAAGCCAGGGCAACCCCGAGCTCAATGAGATATATAAAACAGTGAAGAGGAAACTAAATAACAAAATAAAGAAAGAGAAAAAGGAAAGGTGGCAGAATCTGATAGACGCGCTAGAAAATGATATATGGGGAGACGCATACAAAATAACAATGAAGTCTCAGCAGAAGGAATGAGGGGGTCCATTTGGCACGGCACGGTGAATGACCTGTTATTGCCACCAGAAAGGATAGGGGACCCAATCGGCACGGCACGGTGAATGACCTGTCATTGCCATTAGTCAAGACCGAAAGCATATATGACGTTTTGACGTCACCTTATACTTTTAATGTTAATCCTTTTTATTAACCGCGCAGTCTCGCAATTTTTTTAAATTAATTAAATTTTTAAAGTAAAGAACTGTCAATGAGTTGTCAGTGCCCTAGGAGCTAATATTGAATTTACAGAAAAAAATTCCAATCGAGAAAATTTTTGTTATACTCAGAGTTACTCCCTATATAGAACATTTTTGTTATAGTCAGAGTTACTCCCTGTATGTATAAAGGGAGCAAATGGCACGGCAAGGTCAATAAACTGTCATTGCACTGTTTCAACAGCTAGGGACCCATTTGTCACGAACGGTCAAGGAACTGTCAGTGCCCTAAGAGCCAATTAACAGAAAAAAATTCCAATCGAGAAAATTTTTGTTATACTCAGAGTTACTCCCTATATAGAATATTTTTGTTATAGTCAGAGTTACTCCCTGTATGTATAAAGGGAGCAAATGGCACGGCACGGTGAATGCCCTGTTATTGCCACCAGAAAGGATAGGGGGCCCAATCGGCACGAACGGTCAAGGAACTGTCATTGCCCTAAGAGCCAATTTACAGAAAAAAATTCCAATCGAGAAAATTTTTGTGATAGTCAGAGCTACTCCCTATATAGAAAAGTTTTGTTATAGTCAGAGTTACTCCCTGTATGTATAAAGGGAGCAAATGGCACGGCACAGTCAATAAACTGTCATTGCACTGTCTCAACAGCTAATATCGAGAGCACGAAAAAAACTTTGGTAGAAAACTTGTAGTCATAGTAAAAATCACCCTGTATAAATAGTAAAAGAAAAAAATCAAAAACACACTTATAAAAAATATATATCAAGCGGCTAATATCGAAATCACAGAACAAAGTGTGTATAAACCTTTATAGCAACCTCGTATAGTAAAAAATACACAAAGCAGATAATCTAGAAATTACGAAAAAAAGTCCATGTGGGCATAGTTATAAAAAATAGCTGAAATAATAATTGTACGTACTTAAAGTCACCCTAAATAAATAAATAGATCGAACAGAATATCACATAAAATTTTTTTAGAAAACTTTAGAGTTACCTCGTATAGTAAAACATTGACTCATAAAATATATACCAACCAGATAATAGGAAAATCTTATAAAAAATCATATACATAAAATCATAGAGAAATAGAAAATTAAACATGAAATTACCACTTACCATAGGTCTGTATAAAACATTTGTACCGATTTGTATCGTGATATTTTTAACTTCGCGATTGACTGGTGATGCATTATGCAAAATCGCCGGGTTTTTATATTTGTGCATTCCGCCAGGTCCAGACAATTTTATTACTTTGTTGTTGTCTTTAAAAAATTTGTTTTCAAAAAATTGTTTGTAAGATGCAATTTTTGGGAAGCCCGCAACATGCCTAAGGCGTTTTAATTTAATATAAAACTGGTCAAGACGGCGGGTACATTTATCAGTATCTCCTGTATCCAGCTGTATTCCATTAGTGACCAACAAAAAAATGTCCAGCGAAATTATGTTTGATGACGATTTAGATGTTACAGTACGTACTTTTGTTTTTATTTTTATGCCTAATATGCTGAAATTGATGTTATTATGTACTCTGCTGTTTTTCATGCAGGCAAAACTTTTTCATAGATATACCTGGCGAATTCGCCAAATTTTTCATATAATTTTTTAAATAGGATTTACCTAGTAATTATCGATTAAATTTTCGAACAATGTAACCATTTTCGCAGATTTTTAGTCGCTAGTGTTTTCTTTTACCTGATCCACGTTTAGTGCCTATTTTTCCCGTACTAATCAATTGCACTTAATTAATCTAGGCTGTGACTGTTAATTTTTTATTAGAGTGACTCTGTCAACATATTTTATACAAGTAGATCAATCGTCACTCAGAAAATATGTGTCCACGCTAAACGTAGCCCTCCCGTACCCCACAATTTCCTATCCTGAGCCGCTTACATCCAATTTGGTGTATTCTTATTAGGCCAGGTGGTCGTCCTCTATTTCGAAAGGCGGCTCCGTTCTCGCCCACTTCCATTTAAAGGTCGAGATTTTTTTGAGTGCGTCGGTTACTCCCTATTTATGGCTCAATTCTGTATTAGCTATTCGGCCTCTCAGGGGGGCAATATATTGTCTTAAATAGTAAAACCTTTCATTACTTTTTAGGTGAAATCAGTTAAAATCCTAATATCTTGATTTAGTCCCTTATATAAATTAATCACGACAATCGAGTTGGTAAAAAAGGGTTAACTGACTCGACTAACCGCCCACTATCCGTTATCAACACGCTCGTAACCAAAAATCTCATTAAAATGGAAATTTTGTTAAAAAGTGGATTTCTAGTATTAGGATATCAAAAATTAAAAGAGTTTTACGCTCCTTTGAAAGTGGATAACTTTTGAACGGAGCGTCGTATCAAGATGAAAAAAGTACCGTTGGATAGGAAATTACAAGACTTTTCCATAGATACCCTACACCATATACCTACGAAGCCAGGGAAAAAAGTTAATTTTTCTGTGCGAAAAGTTAATTTTCTCATATCGGTTATATCCCGACGTTGTAGGAAGAAGATAAAAACTGTTGTCGACTCGACTGTAAAAACTCCATCGAAAGACACCCAACAACGCATACTTCCCTCCCACCAGAAAAAATTTACCTCTGTAAGATAAATATATTCTAGAGTTTTTTCCAGTTCGATGTGTAGAGAGGTTATAAAATGTGTGATCTCCGTTCTTCTAGTACTCTTTTTTGTTTTTTTGTGGGTTAGCCCCATTTGTTAATTTTCTTCTTTTTAATTCTTAGTGTGCCATCACTTTAGGTATTCAGGCTTATTATCGTCACTTATAAAAATAGAGATCTAAACTAGTCTGCACATATTTTTTTGGCAATGGTTTAGTTTTTATTAGTTCACCCATCTGTTTTTTATGTCATCTAAGCGAATCGGTCGTTTGAGAAACCCGATATGTTCAAAAATCAGTTTTTTTGCTAACCTTAGACGTAGAGTCGTATGTTTCAAAAGAAACCCGAACCTATGTAACATTCTAAACGAAGCTAGAGACTTGAGAAATTTGTATCAAGAGAACCCGGCTATTCCGAGAAGTTTTTCACAACATGCTTACATGTGGGATTTTTCAAGAGACCGATTCAATTATTTTCCATACTTTCAGGTTCTATCCCTCAATGCGTATTTGTTATCATGAAAGTATTGAAATATTATCAGTAAAATATTGTGTGTTTTTTTAGATAACAACTGCAAAAGGAAACATTGTATTTTCCCACAAAGTTTGTGGGCCTGGAAATATAACGCTACAATTTTTAGCGAGCAGTTTAAGCGTTGGCATTGTCTCGCATCTCCCCCCACTCCTCGTCGTCAGTGCCTCCCCCAATCGGTAGGCCTTCTGCCCCGCTCAGGTCAGATCCCCCAATTTGTAGGCCTGCTACCTCGTTCCCCCCACAGTGTACTGCGCCTGTTCCTGTCCCAATTTGTAGGCCTTCTGCCTCGTTCCCCACACAGTCTACTGCGCATTTTCCTGCACCAATCTCCACACCTGCTTCTTTATACGCTGAAGATGAAAATTGGGATGATGAATGTCATCATCCCTCATATTTAGAACAGATAAAATACATCGCATTATCAAAGCCAATAATCAGGACGCCCCCTCCAAAATTATCTAAAACGGAGAAAAAAATATTTAGGCATGTGGAGAGAATTCGCCACCAACACATGCCAGAATTAAACAAGTTGCAGTAAGCAACTTGTTTAAGTTTAAGCACCTCTCCTTTCATTATTCTCCCCCACTCTTCCAAAAATTATTTTTCATTGATATGTGTTCTGTATATTTCTAGTATGTCTCTAGTATCTTTTATATACCAATTTCTCCCCACACTCTTCAAAAATTATCTGTCATTCACCCATATGTCCTGCATAACTTCATCGGTGTCGATCGGCTTGTTTTCTCTGATGTGGTGGCTTTTGCTTGTGCCCTGTAGAGTTTTATATCAAGGCATTCAAACCCTAGAAGAGTCATCATCCATCATAGTTAGGACATATACAATACGTTGCATTATCAAAACCGATCATCAGGACACCCCCTCCAAAATTATCTAAAAACGGAGAAAAAATTTTTTAGGCAGGTAGAGAGAATTCGCCACCAACACGTGCCAGACTTAACAAGTTGTAGTAAGCAACTTGTTTAAGTTTAAGCACCTCTCCTCCTGCCTTTCATTATTCTTCTATGCCACTTCTCCCCCACTCTTCCAAAAAATTATTTTTCATCTATATGTGTTCTGTATGCCTCTAGTATCTTTTATATGCCAATTTCTCCCCACACTCTTCAAAAATTATCTGTCATTCACCCATATGTCCTGCATAACTCCAGCGGTGGCTTTTGCTTTTGCCCTGTAGAGTTTTATATCGAGGTCCTGCAACCCTAGAAGATGTGGCGAAACCACGTATGCCTGCGAGAAAGAAAAAATAGAGTGAGTTCTCATTACTGATTCATAGCTGTTATTTTTTTTATACTAATTCATATTTGTCTTTACAGTTCTCCCAAGTAGAGTTCTCCCAAGTATTTGACGGCCTATTGGCGAAGAAAGGAGTTCCTCCAAAGAAAAATGATGAGGAGAATAGTCTAAGTAATCTATTAAATGAGAGCCAGCCTGCCAATCCACCACATAGTGAAATTCAACTCTGGGCGTCATCGGAATCAACTGAGCCATCCACAAGCGGAAAGAATCCAAATAATGAAGTATCAATCGCAAACCAGTTTCAGCCCCAGCAGCCAACAAGACCGAAAAGCAGAGAACATCATCCTGGGAGTAATAAAAAACAGGACACCATTGCCAATTTGGTAGTAAAAATCAAAACAGACGAAGATCTAGATTTTGCCATTTCAAAAGCATTGGACAGAAGGAAGATTGCTCAACAAATTGTAGATGATTTAAGTAGTACAATAAAGGAATCGCAAACGTTGAACCAAAACTATAAGAAGAATCAACAGCAGACACTGGAAATCGATGCAGAGTTAAAAATTGCTGAGCAGAACGTGCAAGCTTTAAAAGCGCAGAGAAAAAAGTTGGTAAATGCCAAAGCAAGTATGCTTCCGAAAATTAAGCGAATGGGGAAATTACTGCTACAGGACACCCACCCCTATAACTGAAAAAGCTTATTTTTTATACCTTAATGTTTGAATAAATTAATTTGTGTATGAGTTGTTATCTTAAAGAAATGTAATTGTTATCTTAAATAAAAACCGAGTTGATGTTAAGAGGGGTGGGGCATGTGCTGTAAAGAAGTAGATATAAAAGAATATAACTAATCCAAGTGTGTACAGTAAATGTAATAAAAAATGCATTGCGACCAGTGCAGAAAAAATTTCTCTAGTCTAAACCGGCATAAGAGGAAAGTGTGTGGGAAACAAAATATGTGCTCAATTCCAGGTAAAAACGTAGAATAATAGCTTCTGAACCACTAAGTAGAAATGTGAGTAAAATACATCATGCATTTAAAAGCAGAATTGTATCTTATCACGAGGAAAAACTTGACTACAATACTTTTATGGAAAACGTGCAGCCAGCAAATATACAACTTATTGAGCAAGAGATTGAAAAGCATGCAACTGTTAAAATAAATATGGAAGTGTTTGCTGTATATGTGATACCCGATAAAGACATAAGTGATATTAAATCAGTGAACACTGAAACTAGAATAATAACAATCTCCTCCGATTTAAACAATATTTTTAAAGATTTTACTGATGAGATCTTTAGCAAGGCCAGCGAATTCCAGAAAAAAGAAAGCAATTGAGCTATACAAGAAATGTTATTTTTAGATATTAATATTAATCGATGTGCTCTAATTAGTGGCAAGAAGCACTTGAAATTACCACTTTCTACTATCAGGAAACATGCTGTTCTTAATATTCAGAATAATGACGATGCATGTTTTTTGTGGTGTATTATGGCGGCCCTTTTTCCTAGAGAAGGGAATCCTGTAACTCCAGACTCATACCCTGATTATAAAGAAAACTTAAATGTGGACAACATCGAGGTACTCATGAAGTTAAAAGACATTTCAAAATTTGAAGTGATGAACAATATATCGGTAAACGTGTTTGGACTTTATTTTTACTAGGTCTTAGATATGATGCACAGATCTAATTAAAATTAGATAAATTCAGTGATTCAATAAAACAGATAAATTAATAATTTTTTAAAGTACCTTGTGACCAACTTTTAAGTAATCCACGAAATGTATTTATCCAATTTTAATACACAAAACATTACACAAACGCGAGTATATCCTCGCAAAAGGATATAAACTTTTTTGACAAAAATATACACCTATAAACAAAAAACTTCTACATCACTGCAAAAAACCGACAGCCATTTTAAATCCATCATTTACAGATTCAACAAGTTCAATACTATTGACTGTCCATAGTATTTGGTTATACATACACTGCCAAAATTGTATGTGAATATTGTAATAGGCCAGTATTTTCGACAAAAGTTTTGAATGTGCCATAATTTTTTAAAAATATAAGATTTTCGATAAAAATTGACGACATATTGTTGTGGGTTTGTATAATGTTATTAAAACAGCCAAAGTCCAAAAAGTAATTTTTAAGTTGTTTTAACTTAAAAATCTTTAAATTCATGGATAATACAAGATCCAAAAAATGTGTAGATGTATAATATCAACTTCCTGGTAAAGGTGTACCAGAAAAACAAAGTTAAATTTTTTTTTAAATATGTATTTATGAAGAATAATAAAAACAAATTAGCAATTATATTTAAACATTATTTGCAGTACACAGAAGACAATGATTTATAAACACTACGGAATATAATTTCTTCTCGCATACTGCGCAATGATGTCCAGATATTTCATTATATGTCCCACTAAAATGGCGGCTAACATATGCAGATATTGGTATCCCTTATTTACTTTGGCATAAGGAGTCATCAAGCGAGCTCATTCAAGCAGATTTAGCTATAATGATTCGTTATGCCAAAGTAAATAAGGGGTACCACTATATTCTCGGTGTAATTCATGCTTTTAGTAAATTTGTGTGGACGGAAGCGGTTAAAAGGAAAAATGTACCTAGGTTTAGTAATACCCTGTCTACAGTTTGTGTGACTGTGACGATTATCAATGATACCGTAATCTCTGAGAACTTATGTTAATATTTGGTGGGTGCAGCATTTCGATAGAAGAAAGTATATAACATTTGTAATGCCATTTGTGCAGTAAGGCAATGATAGAAGGTGAAGAAGAAATACTGCAACTATCTTAAATAACTCATATTGTCAATTGAAATTGTCAAATTGATATATACTTCATACCTTCCGTCATTAAAGAAGAAAAATTATATATTGCTCCAAGATATTGATATGATATTCAAGTATTATATAAAGGTAAATTTAATTAAGTGTATTTTGCTTGCAGTACTGCATTGTAATAAATAATTTTATTTACTACATACAATTGTTTACGTGTTAATAACATAACCTGAATCTTATGTTTTCTTCTTATTAATTTTTTGAACTATGGCCTTGACAATTATCCAGCACCCAGGACCATATTTTTGACCACGATAATTAAAAGTGCGAATAAAGTTGCAGAGCGTAGAAACCAGGTGTCGCTTTTCCGAACTTGCGCGGTCCCAATATTCCCACCACCAATATGCTATTATATACGTGCTATTTAATATTTTAAAGTATTCTTCATCAAGATGTTGAATGGGGTAGATGTATTAGTTTTTTTCCTAAGTCTCACATATGTGCTTTGCGCAGATTTCTCTGAAAAAGATGCTATTGTTTATCTAAATAGATATGAACATAATATCGATAATAAAACAGATCTCTCAACTATTTTGATTAACTTCCAAGAAAGGTATAATTTACCGGTGGATGGATTGCTTAATAATGAAACTATCAAATTTATGCGTCGCCCACGTTGTCAACACAGTGATAACGATTTTACAGCACGTACACCATGGAAGAAACATCACCTGCAATGGTATTTTCCTCAAAGAACGGTTGATGCTCAGAAAGATGCGGAAATGGCTTTTCAGATGTGGCAAAATGTTTCAAACTTAACATTTACAATGGTTACAATTCCAGGTGTGGATCCTCCTGATATTACCATAACTATGGTTAGTAAAACTCATTATTTTAGAAGAAATTGTATGGGTGGTGATGAATGCCCAAGTACAGTAGGTGGAGGTGTTTTAGGGCATTCTTACTTTCCTACTTCCGGCGAAACATGTGTAGAAATCCATTTAGATATAGATCAGTCCTGGCATTTTGGGACTGATTCTGTACCCGAAGGACGTACTAGTTTCCTTATGGTATTAGTTCATGAAATCGGACATGCCCTCGGGATAGCTCAGAGTGCTACTCCAAATGCTATCATGTATAGCGTCTATGCAGATAAGATTCGTGTTTTACATGATGATGATGATATAAATGCTGTGCAATATTTATATGGGGGTAATAGTAAATACGCTCCAATCCCACAGTTCACAACCATGCAAATACCAATAAATATCTCAACAACCACAAGACTAGCACCTTCTAGGCAGTCAATCCACCCACACTATACACCAATAACTACAACGAATGCAACACCGACAAGACATACAACTCGTAAGCAGCTGATCCTCAAAAATTTGTGTGATATTATTCCAGATTTTATGTTTCTAGCCACTGCTCCAGAGTTCTCAAATTATCGATTATATATTGCTCATGACAAATTTATATGGAAACTAGACTTGAATGACATGATTATTCCATCTCAACCAGAACTCCTTATCGATTATATACCTACACAATTACGTCAGTACACTTTACAACACATTTTTCAAACAACAAGCGGTGATTTGGTTACAATTGTGTCTCCAAACAAATATTTCTCAGCATCATTCCCTATTATTCAATTTATTGATAAGTTTTCATTTAATATACCCAATAAAGCACACATCAATGCTATTTTTCAATCAAATGCTGGGCGATCCTATACTTTTTATAATAATATGTCATATATAGAATTTTCTAATGATTTTCTGAATGAGAGTGGTAGAGGAAAAATAAAAGACCTCTTTCCTGGTATACCTGAAGATATTTCTCTCGCATTCCGATGGACTGATGGTCATATTTACTTTTTCCGTCAAAGTAATTACTATAAATTTAATGAATTTACACGATTGGTCGCGGGTGGACAATTTAGTTGGAATCTATTTGGAGTGCCTTGTCCAAACGAAAATATCTTATATCAATTAAAGACGCTGCTATCTAAACTTACATCCATATATAGTTAATTGTAAGAAATATGTTCAGTTTATAAATATACTCACATCCTTACAACGATCAAGTTTTATGTATTCTTATGAATTTCCGATTAAAATTAGAAAATGTCGTAAAAATAGCCGAACTTTGCAACTTTTGGGGGTGAAACTAGCATAGTTCACTATTATCTACCTTAGTCTTATGCCCTATATAACTCTACCATATCCAGTTCTAACTACTCTACACGTCATACATGCTCTGTGGGAACAAAAAAATTGTTGTTGAACCACTTGTTTTTTTATCTTCCGCGGCTCCCTACTCAATTTGTAAAAAGGGAACCCAAATGTCCTAACCATTTAAATAATAATAGTGTATGTGCGTTATCTAACGTATTTTATTTGTATGATACTTTTATGATACAATAAAGAATTTTTTGACATTTTGTTTTATTAATAAAAAATAGTACTTTAGTTAACCGCTATAATTGTTATATAAATTTTCCAGTGCAAATCTACATAAACAGCAACTGGATTGAGCAGGAGCTAATCCTTCTTCCTCTGTTCTCCATTCTGGACGATTGAAATGAACAAAACACGGAAGTCGTGTTCGAATTTCAAAATCTTGCACAAATTTCTGGGGTATGAGATGCCAAGACTGAAGTAGATCATATGGATCCACAGATTTTCTGATGTATGATATGGTAAAGTTTTGTAGTTCTGCTTCTGTGAACAGGTACCCTGGTTACCCTGTGTAACAGGTTTGTGTGGGTGTTGATATTAGTATTGAAGGTATCAGTGATATAATGATAGATACCTATAAACAGTGGATGGTTTACACATAGCGAAAGAACTGTGCGTGTGTTCCAAGTTGACTGATATTTTGCACCTAGGGGGATAATGTATTGAGAGTTGTATGCTAAAACAAGATGATTGCTGGTGTGGACATAATGTATAATTGTATAATAGTTTATGAAAGATTTTAATGTTTATGTTGAGTATTGAATGTGTCAGTGTATTTTATTTTTTAAATCCTATCAGTATGTCGCAATTTAACCAATCAGTAAAATATGTTTTGATTTTTCTATGTCATTTTATTCTATTTACCAAGCACGTGATATATTGCTCCTCTTGTACTTTATCCCGTTTAGGTCTTATAAGCTTAAAGTCTTTATGGCATTCAACCATACAATTATCATATTCTACATAAGAGAAAATATAGCAGATAATTCACAAGAACTCGTTATTCTTTAATAATATTAAAGTATACATTCGACCTGTGTATAGTAGACGTAATGTGGAGACCTCTGCCTAGTGGTGGTCATCATAAGCTTTATGCTAAATGCCCCATAAAAATATATTCTACACTAGACAAAATATAAGACGTAACTCACAAGAACTCATTATTGTTTAATAATATGGAAGTATACGTTCGATCTGTGTATATAGCGACTTAGCATGGTTAACTAAACTAATTAATATTCACCCTAAATGGGTCCTAGACTAATTATGTCCAGCTTATTGGCCTCTTTTCATTTTGTTGAGATTTAGAGAATAAAATTTCAGACACTTTTCCTGTAACAAAAGGCTTAAGGATGTTCTTTGTCCCCAAATCTATATTCAGGAAGCATTAAGGAGGAGAAAATTCACAGGAATGGAAATAGAACTTGGAATTGGCTGCAATGGAGGAGTCACGAGGTAGCCTTTTGATAATTTGTAGATGATTTAAAGATGTAAAAGTTGTGTTAAGTAGTGGATATATCGAAACCGTGTCCCTTTGAAGCCTTTGTGTGTTAGTGATTCGCTTAAATGAAATGAGTATTTTGAATGGGTACATACTGAACATTGTATATTGTATGCTTTCGAGTTTTCTATGGATAGATTTTTATGCTCCCTACACACTCCCCGTATTAAGAGTCCTTATAGTTAAAGCTGTCGATATGTACAGATTCGATGCTGATTATTTAGTAATAATAAACCTAGGTACATTTTTCCTTTTAACCGCTTCCGTCCACACAAATTTACTAAAAGCATGAATTACACCGAGAATATAGTGGTACCCCTTATTTACTTTGGCATAACGAATCATTATAGCTAAATCTGCTTGAATGAGCTCGCTTGATGACTCCTTATGCCAAAGTAAATAAGGGATACCAATATCTGCATATGTTAGCCGCCATTTTAGTGGTACATATAATGAAATATCTGGACATCATTGCGCAGTATGCGAGAAGAAATTATATTCCGTAGTGTTTATAAATCATTGTCTTCTGTGTACTGCAAATAATGTTTAAATTGCTAATTTGTTTTTATTATTCTTCATAAATACATATTTAAAAAAAATTTAACTTTGTTTTTCTGGTACACCTTTACCAGGAAGTTGATATTATACATCTACACATTTTTTGGATCTTGTATTATCCATTAATTTAAAGATTTTTAAGTTAAAACAACTTATGAATTACTTTTTGGACTTTGGCTGTTTTAATAACATTATACAAACCCACAACAATATGTCGTCAATTTTTATCGAAAATCTTATATTTTTAAAAAATTATGGCACATTCAAAACTTTTGTCGAAAATACTGGCCTATTACAATATTCACCTACAATTTTGGCAGTGTATGTATAACCAAATACTATGGACAGTCAATAGTATTGAACTTGTTGAATCTGTAAATGATGGATTTAAAATGGCTGTCGGTTTTTTGCAGTGATGTAGAAGTTTTTTGTTTATAGGTGTATATTTTTGTCAAAAAAGTTTATATCCTTTTGCGAGGATATACTCGCGTTTGTGTAATGTTTTGTGTACTAAATTTGGATAAATACATTTCGTGGATTACTTAAAAGTTGGTCACAAGGTACTTTAAAAAATTATTAATTTATCTGTTTTATTGAATCACTGAATTTATCTAATTTTAATTAGATCTGTGCATCATATCTAAGACCTAGTAAAAATAAAGTCCAAACACGTTTACCGATATATTGTTCATCACTTCAAATTTTGAAATGTCTTTTAACTTCATGAGTACCTCGATGTTGTCCACATTTAAGTTTTCTTTATAATCAGGGTATGAGTCTGGAGTTACAGGATTCCCTTCTCTAGGAAAAAGGGCCGCCATAATACACCACAAAAAACATGCATCGTCATTATTCTGAATATTAAGAACAGCATGTTTCCTGATAATAGAAAGTGGTAATTTCAAGTGCTTCTTGCCACTAATTAGAGCACATCGATTAATATTAATATCTAAAAATAACATTTCTTTATAGCTCAATTGCTTTCTTTTTTCTGGAATTCGCTGGCCTTGCTAAAGATCTCATCAGTAAAATCTTTAAAAATATTGTTTAAATCGGAGATTGTTATTATTCTATTTTCAGTGTTCATTGATTTAATATCACTTATGTCTTTATCGGGTATCACATATACAGCAAACACTTCCATATTTATTTTAACAGTTGCATGTTTTTCAATCTCTTGCTCAATAAGTTGTATATTTGCTGGCTGCACGTTTTCCATAAAAGTATTGTAGTCAAGTTTTTCCTCGTGATAAGATACAATTCTGCTTTTAAATGCATGATGTATTTTACTCACATTTCTACTTAGTGGTTCAGAAGCTATTATTCTACGTTTTTACCTGGAATTGAGCACATATTTTGTTTCCCACACACTTTCCTCTTATGCCGGTTTAGACTAGAGAAATTTTTTCTGCACTGGTCGCAATGCATTTTTTATTACATTTACTGTACACACTTGGATTAGTTATATTCTTTTATATCTACTTCTTTACAGCACATGCCCCACCCCTCTTAACATCAACTCGGTTTTTATTTAAGATAACAATTACATTTCTTTAAGATAACAACTCATACACAAATTAATTTATTCAAACATTAAGGTATAAAAAATAAGCTTTTTCAGTTATAGGGGTGGGTGTCCTGTAGCAGTAATTTCCTCATTCGCTTAATTTTCGGAAGCATACTTGCTTTGGCATTTACCAACTTTTTTCTCTGCGCTTTTAAAGCTTGCACGTTCTGCTCAGCAATTTTTAACTCTGCATCGATTTCCAGTGTCTGCTGTTGATTCTTCTTATAGTTTTGGTTCAACGTTTGCGATTCCTTTATTGTACTACTTAAATCATCTACAATTTGTTGAGCAATCTTCCTTCTGTCCAATGCTTTTGAAATGGCAAAATCTAGATCTTCGTCTGTTTTGATTTTTACTACCAAATTGGCAATGGTGTCCTGTTTTTTATTACTCCCAGGATGATGTTCTCTGCTTTTCGGTCTTGTTGGCTGCTGGGGCTGAAACTGGTTTGCGATTGATACTTCATTATTTGGATTCTTTCCGCTTGTGGATGGCTCAGTTGATTCCGATGACGCCCAGAGTTGAATTTCACTATGTGGTGGATTGGCAGGCTGGCTCTCATTTAATAGATTACTTAGACTATTCTCCTCATCATTTTTCTTTGGAGGAACTCCTTTCTTCGCCAATAGGCCGTCAAATACTTGGGAGAACTCTACTTGGGAGAACTGTAAAGACAAATATGAATTAGTATAAAAAAAATAACAGCTATGAATCAGTAATGAGAACTCACTCTATTTTTTCTTTCTCGCAGGCATACGTGGTTTCGCCACATCTTCTAGGGTTGCAGGACCTCGATATAAAACTCTACAGGGCAAAAGCAAAAGCCACCGCTGGAGTTATGCAGGACATATGGGTGAATGACAGATAATTTTTGAAGAGTGTGGGGAGAAATTGGCATAGAAAAGATACTAGAGGCATACAGAACACATATAGATGAAAAATAATTTTTTGGAAGAGTGGGGGAGAAGTGGCATAGAAGAATAATGAAAGGCAGGAGGAGAGGTGCTTAAACTTAAACAAGTTGCTTACTACAACTTGTTAAGTCTGGCACATGTTGGTGGCGAATTCTCTCTACCTGCCTAAAAAATTTTTTCTCCATTTTTAGATAATTTTGGAGGGGGTGTCCTGATGATCGGTTTTGATAATGCAACGTATTGTATATGTCCTAACTATGATGGATGATGACTCTTCTAGGGTTTGAATGCCTCGATATAAAACTCTACAGGGCACAAGCAAAAACCACCACATCAGAGAAAACAAGCCGATCGACACCGATGAAGTTATGCAGGACATATGGGTGAATGACAGATAATTTTTGAAGAGTGTGGGGAGAAATTGGTATATAAAAGATACTAGAGACATACTAGAAATATACAGAACACATATCAATGAAAAATAATTTTTGGAAGAGTGGGGGAGAATAATGAAAGGCAGGAGGAGAGGTGCTTAAACTTAAACAAGTTGCTTACTGCAACTTGTTTAATTCTGGCATGTGTTGGTGGCGAATTCTCTCCACATGCCTAAATATTTTTTTCTCCGTTTTAGATAATTTTGGAGGGGGCGTCCTGATTATTGGCTTTGATAATGCGATGTATTTTATCTGTTCTAAATATGAGGGATGATGACATTCATCATCCCAATTTTCATCTTCAGCGTATAAAGAAGCAGGTGTGGAGATTGGTGCAGGAAAATGCGCAGTAGACTGTGTGGGGAACGAGGCAGAAGGCCTACAAATTGGGACAGGAACAGGCGCAGTACACTGTGGGGGGAACGAGGTAGCAGGCCTACAAATTGGGGGATCTGACCTGAGCGGGGCAGAAGGCCTACCGATTGGGGGAGGCACTGACGACGAGGAGTGGGGGGAGATGCGAGACAATGCCAACGCTTAAACTGCTCGCTAAAAATTGTAGCGTTATATTTCCAGGCCCACAAACTTTGTGGGAAAATACAATGTTTCCTTTTGCAGTTGTTATCTAAAAAAACACACAATATTTTACTGATAATATTTCAATACTTTCATGATAACAAATACGCATTGAGGGATAGAACCTGAAAGTATGGAAAATAATTGAATCGGTCTCTTGAAAAATCCCACAAGTAAGCATGTTGTGAAAAACATCTCGGAATAGCCGGGTTCTCTTGATACAAATTTCTCAAATCTCTAGCTTCGTTTAGAATGTTACATAGGTTCGGGTTTCTTTTGAAACATACGACTCTACGTCTAAGGTTAGCAAAAAAACTGATTTTTGCTAACATAAAAACAGATGTTTGATGACATAAAAAACAGATGGGTGAACTAATGAAAACTAAACCATTGCCAAAAAAAATATGTGCAGACTAGTTTAGATCTCTATTTTTATAAGTGACGATAATAAGCCTGAATACCTAAAGTGATGGCACACTAAGAATTAAAAGAAGAAAATTAACAAATGGGGCTAACCCACAAAAAAAAACAAAAAAGAGTACTAGAAGAACGGAGATCACACATTTTATAACCTCTCTACACATCGAACTGGAAAAAACTCTAGAATATATTTATCTTACAGAGGTAAATTTTTTCTGGTGGGAGGGAAGTATGCGTTGTTGGGTGTCTTTCGATGGAGTTTTTACAGTCGAGTCGACAACAGTTTTTATCTTCTTCCTACAACGTCGGGATATACCCGATATGAGAAAATTAACTTTTCGCACAGAAAAATTAACTTTTTTCCCTGGCTTCGTAGGTATATGGTGTAGGGTATCTATGGAAAAGTCTTGTAATTTCCTATCCAACGGTACTTTTTTCATCTTGATACGACGCTCCGTTCAAAAGTTATCCACTTTCAAAGGAGCGTAAAACTCTTTTAATTTTTGATATCCTAATACTAGAAATCCACTTTTTAACAAAATTTCCATTTTAATGAGATTTTTGGTTACGAGCGTGTTGATAACGGATAGTGGGCGGTTAGTCGAGTCAGTTAACCCTTTTTTACCAACTCGATTGTCGTGATTAATTTATATAAGGGACTAAATCAAGATATTAGGATTTTAACTGATTTCACCTAAAAAGTAATGAAAGGTTTTACTATTTAAGACAATATATTGCCCCCCTGAGAGGCCGAATAGCTAATACAGAATTGAGCCATAAATAGGGAGTAACCGACGCACTCAAAAAAATCTCGACCTTTAAATGGAAGTGGGCGAGAACGGAGACGCCTTTCGAAATAGAGGACGACCACCTGGCCTAATAAGAAACCAAATTGGATGCAAGCGGCTCAGGATAGGAAATTGTGGGGTACGGGAGGGCTACGTTTAGCGTGGACACATATTTTCTGAGTGACGATTGATCTACTTGTATAAAATATGTTGACAGAGTCACTCTAATAAAAAATTAACAGTCACAGCCTAGATTAATTAAGTGCAATTGATTAGTACGGGAAAAATAGGCACTAAACGTGGATCAGGTAAAAGAAAACACTAGCGACTAAAAATCTGCGAAAATGGTTACATTGTTCGAAAATTTAATCGATAATTACTAGGTAAATCCTATTTAAAAAATTATATGAAAAATTTGGCGAATTCGCCAGGTATATCTATGAAAAAGTTTTGCCTGCATGAAAAACAGCAGAGTACATAATAACATCAATTTCAGCATATTAGGCATAAAAATAAAAACAAAAGTACGTACTGTAACATCTAAATCGTCATCAAACATAATTTCGCTGGACATTTTTTTGTTGGTCACTAATGGAATACAGCTGGATACAGGAGATACTGATAAATGTACCCGCCGTCTTGACCAGTTTTATATTAAATTAAAACGCCTTAGGCATGTTGCGGGCTTCCCAAAAATTGCATCTTACAAACAATTTTTTGAAAACAATTTTTTTAAAAACAACAACAAAGTAATAAAATTGTCTGGACCTGGCGGAATGCACAAATATAAAAACCCGGCGATTTTGCATAATGCATCACCAGTCAATCGCGAAGTTAAAAATATCACGATACAAATCAGTACAAATGTTTTATACAGACCTATGGTAAGTGGTAATTTCATGTTTAATTTTCTATTTCTCTATGATTTTATGTATATGATTTTTTATAAGATTTTCCTATTATCTGGTTGGTATATATTTTATGAGTCAATGTTTTACTATACGAGGTAACTCTAATATATATATAGTTTAGCTCTCCAGGCCTAGAAGGCCCATGGCTTGGTTTACTATTCCTTTCCAATCTCTCCTATTTGCTGCTTTATTTTTCCAATTTGTGATTTTCAGTTCTTCTATGTCTTTTTCAACATCTTTCTTCCATCTGGTTTTCGGTCTACCTTTCTTCTTCTTTCCTCCTATTCCTCCCGTTAGTATTTTTTTGGGAAGTCTCGTGTTTGGCATCCTTTGGATATGTCCCAACCATCTCAGTCTTTGTGATTTTACGATCCCTACTATGTTTGGTTCACCATACATCCTCTCCAATTCCACATTTGGTCTTCTTATCCACATTCCATTCCATATCTTTCCGCCAAATATTTTTCTTAGGACTTTTCTTTCCCATACTTTAAGCATGACTTGCTCGGATTTGTTCATCGTCCATGTTTCACTGGCATACAAGACTATAGGTCTTATCACTGTCTTGTATATTCTTATCTTAGCCCCTCTAGATATGTTCTTATTTCTCAATAAGTTGTTTAGAGCAAAGATACAACGATTACCAGCCATAATTCTCGCTTGGATTTCTTCTTTTATATTTGGTCTCCTAGTGAATGTCGCTCCTAGATATTGGAATCTCTCTACTTCCTCGAATTTATATATTTTTGCCTCTGTGTTTATTGTCAGGTATTGTCCTTGTGTGTATTCTCGTTTTGTCCATTCCATATATTTAGTCTTTTCTTCGTTTATGTATATCCCTTTCTTTCTTCCTATCGCCTCTAGTCTTTTTAGTATTTCTTGTAATTCTTGTTTGCTTCTGGCTATCATTACTATGTCATCAGCGAATGCCAAGCATTGGTGTTTTCGTTGGTATACAAGTCCTGTCCTGTTAATTTCGGCTTCTCTGATGACTATTTCAAGAAGGATACTAAACAACAGTGATGACAGTGGGTCTCCTTGTCGTACCCCTTCACCGACCCTAAACTTATCTGTTTCCTTTCCATTTATTTTAACCCTGTTCTCTGTTTCTCTGAGTGTAACTTTTACCATCTTTATTAATTTTTTACTAATTCCAATTTCACATAGTGCTTTGTATATTTCTTTTCGCTTAACTCTGTCAAAAGCTTGTTTAAAGTCAATGAATAGGGCCATTGTAGATTTTCCGTATTCGTAGCTTTCCGCTTGTATCTCACGCAGCAGGAAAATTTGATCCACCGTGCTGCGTCCTCTTCTGAATCCACATTGATATTCTCCTATGTCATTATCTATCTTTTGTGTTATCTTGTCTTTTATATGTACTGCAAGTATTTTATATGCAACGTTTAGTAGGGCTACTCCCCTGTAATTATGGCATAAACTTTTGTCGCCTTTTTTGTGAATTGGACACAGTGTGGCTTCAGTCCATTCTTTTGGTATGTGTTCTTGTTCCCAAATTTCTTTTATCAGCTTTTCCAAATGCTTAATTAGTACTGGTCCTCCATATTTAAACATTTCAGCTGTTATTTCATCCTTACCTGGGCTCTTGTTTTTCTTTAGTTTTTCTATTATTTCTTTTATTTCTTTTTCATTAGGCGGTCTTTCCTGCATTTCTTCTTGATCAATATTTTCATTCGGTCCTTCTTCTTCTTCTTCTGCATATTCTGTTGTGGGAATTTCATTTAGAAGCTCTTCGAAGTATTCTCTCCATCTGCTCAGTATTTCTTCGTCGCTTACTAAATTCCTTCCATTTTTGCTTTTGTAGTGTACAGGTTTTCTTTGGAACCCCTTTTTCTCATTTTTTACTCCTTGATATAAGTTCCTGACTTCTCCATTTTTATAGTTTTCTTCTATGCATTTCAATTTATCTTCGTTGTACTTTCTTTTCTTTACTCTTATGATTCTTTTAGTTCGTTTTCTTTGTTCGTTGTATTGTATCTCCATCTCTGGTGTTTTCACTTGCATCATTTTGAGTCTTAACTTATTTCTTTCATCCAGTTCTATTTTACATTCTTCATCAAACCATTCTTTGAATCCATCTTTTATATTTCTATTACTGACTTGCGCTGCTTTGGTCATACATACTTTTATTTGCGTCCATTTTTGTTCGATGTTTTCATTTTCTGCAATATTTTCCAGTTCTCTAGTGACTAGTCTTTCATATTTACTTTGTTCTTCTTCTGACAGTAGTCTAATAGGTTTAGTTACTTTGTACCTTTTTTTCTGTTGATTTCTAAGAACTGGTATAACCTGTTTAAGTTGTATTCCGACTATAAAGTGATCTGTGTCTGCATCCGGTCCTCTATATGTTCTTATGTTCTTTATACATTTTTCCATGTCTTTTTCGATGAGCACATGATCTATTTGATTTATGGTTTTTCCATCTGGTGATCTCCATGTTCCTTGATATATTCTTTTGTGTTGAAAGTACGTGCTCATAACGATCATGTTTTTTTCTTTTGCAAAATCTATTAAGAGGTGACCATTTTCATTCGTTGTTTCATGCAGACTATATTTTCCTATGGTGGGTGTGTATATTTCTTCTTTTCCTATTTTGGCATTAGCATCACCTAGTACTATTTTTATATCGTATTTGGGAATATTTTCGAATACTGTATCTATTTGACTGTAGAAGTCTTCCTTTATCTCTATGTTTTTCTCTTCAGTCGGTGCATGTATGTTTATAAATGTTATTTTTTGGTATTTTCCTCTTATTCTTAGTATGCATATTCTCTCTGAAATTGGTTTAAAGTCAACGATTAGATCTTTCAGCTTTTTGTTTACTACAAATCCTGTGCCTAACATTCTATTTTCGCCTCCGCTATTGAAAAATAAATAGTCATTTATTTCCATTGAGTTTTGGCCTAGTTGTTTCGTTTCTTGTAGTGCTACTATTTCGAATTTATATTTTTTACATTCATCTACTAGGTGTTTCAGTTTTCCTTCTTCGTATGTTCCTCTTACATTCCATGTTCCTACTAATATATGTTCTTTTATGGGCTGCTTTTCATTAATAATCTGTACATTTTGTCTATTTCGTGTACCTGTACTTTGCCATGTCATCTCCGTTATTTCAGTCTGCTTTCGTTGTATTGCTAGTTTTTTGGTTGTATATTTTTCTCTTTTATGAGTTGTTGTTGGTTGTTATTCCATGTCCATATTTCACCATTAATGATTAGCTTCTGGTATCCTATTTTTACATTTTTTCCATTATGCCTCTCTACCATAGCCTTGCTTCTAATTTCTTTCTGAATAATTCTTTCTTCTTTTGACATATCATCATTAATATAGATTCTTTCGTCCTTTTTGGTTTTTAATTTACTTTTATTTTTCATTACTTCTATTTTGTTTTTCACGCTGTTGAGTTCCACTATGACAGTATTTTCTCCTATTTTCCTTGCTCCATTTACATCTACTGAAACTTGTAGCTCTTTTTCCATAAAATTCTCCATAGCCCCTCGTAAAACTTTCTGATCATTTGTATCAATTTTTATTCCTTGTATTATTACATTTCTTCTCTTTCTTTCTCTTTCCAATTTCTCTATTTTTTCATTTGCTATACTAATTTCTTTTTCTAATTGACCTATTTGTTTTATAGCTTTTTCGTTTGTTTCTCGCAGCTTTTTTTATTTCATCTTTGTAGCCGCTTTGTTGATCTTTCAGTTCTTTAATTTCATTCTTTAGTTGTGTGATTTCGTCTCCAGATCTATATTGTTCTTTTTTTATGTCTTTTATATCCATTGCTAATTCCCTCATCATTTTCATCATTTGTTCCATTCCACTTATGTTATCTTCATCTGTTTTTTGTGATGTTCTAGCTGTTATTTTTGATTTTTTGCTGGGATGTTCCTCCTCTTCCCTTCTCCTTTTCATTTCATCATCTAATTCGCTATCTGAACTCATTGTTCTTAATTCCTAGTTATTTTTCGTGCTAGAGTTATTAGTCAATGCGTCACGGGTGAAGTTTCGTGGAGAACTCTACTCACAGTTCAAATTCCCACCCGCACCCGCGCTAGCCGTTACTAATTTTCCAGCACTTTTATTCCTAGGTAAAAATCAAAATCAAAATCCGGCCCTGGTTATCTGTTTATAATAAAATTAATTATATTATAATAAAGTTTTCTACTTACAGCTGATTCTGTTTATTAATATGCTTTATTTTCCTGTAGAAATACACCATTCACAATATTGTTTTGTTTCCACCTACTGCAAAAACCTGCTTTGTTTATATTCGATATCACACAAGTTTTTATCACTTTACACAAGAATTTAATTCCTTATCGTTGGAATTACTTTTTTCCGATTTTTTCACTGTATAATTAGTTAACTAATTAGGTTGTTTATTTATGTACCTACATATATTGGTTTATAGTTACACTGCACTTTTGTATAACACAATTGTTTTATTGCTATATCTGCCCGAGAATCGAGTTAAGATACGAGCTAAACACGTGTGTTCTATTCGCTGGTCAGCGACCGAATCAGGGAGTAACTCTGAGTATAACAAAAATTTTCTCGATTGGAATTTTTTTCTGTTAATTGGCTCTTAGGGCACTGACAGTTCCTTGACCGTTCGTGACGAATGGGTCCCTAGCTGTTGAAACAGTGCAATGACAGTTTATTGACCGTGCCGTGCCATTTGCTCCCTTTATACATACAGGGAGTAACTCTGACTATAACAAAAATGTTCTATATAGGGAGTAACTCTGAGTATAACAAAAATTTTCTCGATTGGAATTTTTTTCTGTAAATTCAATATTAGCTCCTAGGGCACTGACAACTCATTGACAGTTCTTTACTTTAAAAATTTAATTAATTTAAAAAAATTGCGAGACTGCGCGGTTAATAAAAAGGATTAACATTAAAAGTATAAGGTGACGTCATAACGTCATATATGCTTTCGGTCTTGACTAATGGCAATGACAGGTCATTCACCGTGCCGTGCCGATTGGGTCCCCTATCCTTTCTGGTGGCAATAACAGGTCATTCACCGTGCCGTGCCAAATGGACCCCCTCATTCCTTCTGCTAGTCTCTCAAAATGATCGCCCCATACAGACTAGACGAAGACCAGCGGCGTGAATCTGCGGAACTTCTCTTTCCTGGCAAGGAGGAGCAAGCTTTCATGAAGATTTTCCCCACGGTAGTGGAAGAGTTTACGGAGGAAGAAATAAAAGCCGCCGGTCAGGAAATCAAATCGGGAAAAGCTCCCGGCCCCCATGGTCTGCCACCTGAGGCACTGAAGATAATAGCAACAGAGAAACCAGGTTTGATCAGAAGAGTATTTAACAATCTACTGCGGAACCAAGAGTTTTCCAGGGAATTAAAGGAAGCAAATCTTGTATTGCTACTCAAGCCTGGGAAACCCCCGATCGGCATCCTCTTACAGGCCGATATGCCTTCTATACTGTCTTGGCAAGTTTTACGAAATTCTTGTGAAGAAGGGGCTGGAAGGGGTATTGGCAAGTGAGAGAGCTCTATCCAGTCAACAATTCGGATTTCGAAAAGGTCGATCAGCAGTAGACGCAGCGATCTGGATTAGAGACGCAGCACAAACAAGTAGAAAGAGGTGGGTGGTACTTGTTCTATTGGACATTAAAAATGCCTTCAATTCGGCGAACTGGGGCCTCATCATCGACAGGATTGTCGAGCTGGGGCCCCGGATTACATGTCCAATATAATAAAGGACTACCTATCGGAAAGAAGCGTATGCATAACGAAGAAAAATAAGATGAATATGACTGCTGGAGTACCCCAAGGGTCAGTCCTGGGGCCCACACTATGGAACATATTGTACCGGGTGTCCCAATAAGAATGGCTCTCGGCCATATCTCAGGAACCGTTTATAGTAGAGCTTTGAAATAAAAAATTTTATAAGAAAAGTTGCCTCAGGAAAAGCCTGGAAATTATTTTCATAATTGTGGGTCCACCGCTAGAGGGCGTAATTGAATATCAAAAATAAAAAAATCTAAATTTTACAAAATTTTCCTAATAAAGGGGCACTGGAAATCCGATTATTGTATTCTTCATAAAATTCTGCGCATATTTGATTTAACAAGTTTAACTCTACCTTTGCAAATAAGAGGTGGGGGTGAGTGGGAACCTTGTTATGAAAAAATGGCTTTAAGTCCGGTTCTGCTAAATCAAATTTTGAAAACTGGGTCTTGTTGAAGACAGATCTTTTTCTTCAATGTAAGCGTGATAATTTTAAACCATCCTAATAAGTAATAAGCCAGCTGGGAGGCGTTATTTAATTTTTTTCAGAAATCTAGTTTTCTTTGGAAAATATTAAATACAAGTATGCATTTTTAATCATACTTTATAAAATTAGATTAAATTAGCAATAGAATAGCGAAAACCGCATGTCGATACCTTTTTTCTATCTCAAGATATCTCGAGAAACGTGTAAATTTTATACATAACTGTTACTATCACCGGTAAACTAAGTTAATGAAAAGTAGTGTGCTGTGGAAAAAAACAAAATAACATTTTCCAGATGTCAACGTATAAAAATATAATTAATTAAAACAACAATATAAAGAGAAGCAATACTATTAAAATTAAATATAACACAGAACAAAAAGAACTACTTAGTGACGACCTAAATATTCAAATTGTTGCCCATCATACACTACTCTAGAATACATTATCCAGAGAATACTAAACGCCATTCAAAGCATATCGAGAGCAGAAATTGAGACTGCTGTTCAATCTACTCTTGAAAGAGTAAATGTTTGCAACGAAAATGATGGGCAAAAATTTGAACGTTTATGTCATCACTAAATAGTTGTTTTTATTTCTTTGTAATAGGGCTTTTCAACGCTTCTCATTTGTTTCGAGCCTCTGTCATATGCCGTATAATCCGTGTATAATATTAATATACGAGATATGAACGAGGCTCGAAACAAATGAGAAGCGTTGAAAAGACCTAATATACGTTGAGAGCTGGAAAATGTTTCTTTGTTTCCATAGCACACTACTTTTAATGAATTATTTCGTTTACCGGTGACAGTAACAGTTATGTTTTTAAATTTACACGTTTTGTAAGATATCTCGAGATAGAAAAAAGGTATTAACATGCGGTTTTCGCTATTCTGTTGCTAATTTTGTCTAATTTTGTAATATGGTATTAAAAATGCATGTTTGTATTTAATATTTTCCAAGGAACACTAGATTTCTGAAAAAAAATTAAATACCGCCTTCTAGCTGGCATATTACTCAGTAAGTTGGTTCGAAATCATAACTTTTACATTGATGAAAAAGATCTATCTTCAACAAGACCAAGTTTGCAAAATTTGATTAAGCAGAACCGGACTCACAGCCAGTTTTTCATAACAAGGTTCCCACTCACCCCCACCTCTTATTTCCAAAGATAGACCTAAACTTGTCAAATCAAGTATGCGTAGAATTTTATGAAGAATACGACGATCGGATTTCCAGTGCCCCTTCATTAGGAAAATTTTGTAAAATTTAGATTTTTTAATTTTTGATATTCAATTACGCCCTCTAGCGGTGGTCCCACAATTATAAAAATAATTTCCAGGCTTTTCCTGAGGCAACTTTTGTTATAAAATTTTTTATTTCAAAGCTCTACTATAAACGGTTCCTGAGATATAGCCGAGAGCCATTCTTATTGGGACACCCGGTACAATGGGGTACTAAAGGTAAATAGAACACAAGGAGTAAGGGCAATAGCATATGCAGACAACCTAGCCCTACTAACCGAGGACGACACGAATCGGGGCATCATACATAAAATAAACACAGGAATAGAAAAAACCGCGAAATGGATAGATAACAATGATTTAAAATTGGCAGTAGAAAAGACTGAGATAATTATCTTGAGGGAACGGCGGGATCGAAAAGACATTAATTTTCGGTTCGGAGGCTCCGAACTAAAACCCCAAAAAACAGTTAAGTATTTGGGAATAATCTTCGACGACAGAAGGTCATTCGGCCCACATATACAGGAAGCATGTCGGAAAGCGGAGGCAAGGACCTCAGTCATACAAAAATTAATGCCGAATATAGGAGGCCCTGGATTACACAAACGGGCAGTAATGCTAGAATCCATTATGTCAATAATATTATACGGGGCCCCAGTGTGGCATGAGGTTGTAAATAAAGAAAAATATAGAGACATGCTTCTCAGAGCGCAAAGAAAACCCCTGATCAGAGTGTGTAGCGCGTACAGAACCGTATCAATAGTTGCCCTACAGGTAGTGGCCGGAGCTGTGCCGGTGCACATTCTGACAGAGGAGAGGGCACGAATGCATCGAAGGGGTAACGGATCTATAAGTTCAGGACCAGAAGAAAGAACAAGAAGCCTGGAAAGTTGGCTGGATCAGTGGTCAAGAGAAACAGGCAAAGCCGCCTGGACGAGGACCCTTATCCCTGATGTAGTGAGGTGGTATGAATGCAGACAGAGGCGCGTTAACTATTACTTCACACAATTTTTGACGGGGCATGGATCCTTTCGGTTATATACATATGGTATAAGAAAGACTGAAGACGATCTGTGTACCGAGTGTAGAGTGGTGGATGACGCGCACCACGTGATATTCGTATGCCCTGTATATCATGCAGGGCGAACCTTGCTGCAGCTGAGGATGGGTCCCCTCTGGGTAAGCCCCAAGAATTAATGCATAAAGCCATTATGAATGAAAAAATGTTTGACTTAATCATTGGATTTGTCACTGAAACGATGAAGCATAAGGAAGAAAGAGAGAGGAGACTTCAACAAAGATAATCTGTTTGTATTTCTTTTGAACAAGTGTAGTTTCGCGGCGACCGGGGTGGGTAGCCAATATACAACTCCCACTTCTGCCGGGGCAGTCATTTAAAATAAAAGAATTTTTAATCCTAGTGTTAGTAAATGTTAGATGTTTTGTTTTTCATGTGTTTATATCTTGTGTTGTGAGTGTATAGATGAATGGGCCACTCCTACAGGGGTGGGGAATGAAAGTTTAGTTGTTCTCACTAACCGTTTAGTACTTCTTAGCCAGTTTACGGTGGATGGGATGATAGCGTGGTCGCGCCCCCTCACCCATTATCATGCATATAGGTCGGTTGCCTTACGGACCCTGGCTGGCTGCATGCGTGGATGGGGTGGCGAAACTGGGTTGTCGTGACAGTCACAGAGCGCACGCAGAGAGTGCTAGATGGGGGTGACGAGGAAAGCTGGTGGGTCAGAGCTATGCCCGCTAAGGTCGGTTCCTGGCCCGCTGGTTGGAGAAAGAGGAGGTGAGTTTAGTTGGTAGGCGGCTCGCTACGGTTAGGCGTAGAGAGTTGAATCCAACACACCTGGGACACCTTTCCAGAAGTCTTAAGAAGATTGACACCTCCAAAAAAAAAAGAGATATCTCGAGATAGAAAAAAGGTATCGACATGCGGTTTTCGGAATTCTGTTGCTAATTTGGTCTAATTTTGTAATACAGGAAAAAATACATACAGTGGAACCTCGATAACTCGGATTAATCGGGACCGCGGCCGATCCGGGTTATCGAAAATCCGGGTTAGCCGGAGAGCATTGTAAAAATTAATAAAATACGGTATACTTATAGATAAAGTCCGTTATAATTAAAACAACATGAATTATTTATTCATATTACACATCTACCTTACCTATTATAGTTGTAGTATAGACAGTATAGATAGAGTTCATTTCTAGGTAAAAAAACTCAGTCAGTTTCGGTTGTGTCAATTTCGTCTGCCATGCGATGTTATGTTATTTAAGAACAGTGGCTCTTTCATTGTTTAAAGTTTAAAAGACCATTGTTCTAAAAATAATTTTTTAAAAGACAGTTGAAAATAAATAAAGGAATAAAAGATGCCTGTTGTTTGCGATAGCCCGATAATGGATAATGAACGTTCTGCCGCCGTGTGCCATGAGTCATTTTTACATTATATTATGGTCAAAGCCAAGTTTTACCAATGAAACTCGATATTTTTAAGACATTCCAGAAGCGGCTACAGATAAAATGTTTTAACATAATACATACATTTTTATTGTTGAAATGTTTGTCTGATGAAAATCGGTCCGGGTTAGCCGGACTTCCGGGTTATCGGGGGCCGACTTATCGAGGTTCCACTGTACTTGTATTTAATATTTTCCAAAGAAAACTAGATTTCTAAAAAAAATAAATAGCGCCTTCTAGCCGGCATATTACGTAATAGGCTGTTTCCAAATTATAAGTATTTCATTGACGAAAAAGAGCTGTTTTCAACAAGACCAAGTTTGTAAAAATCGATTAAGCAGAACCGGACTTACAGCGATTTTTTCATAACAAGGTTCCCACTCACCCCCACTTTTTATTTGCACAGGTAGACTTAAACTTGTGAAATAAAATATGCACAGAATTGTATGAAGAATACGATGATTGGATTTCCAGTGCCCTTTCATTAGGCAAATTTTGTAAAATTTCGATTTTTTAATTTTTGATATTCAATTACGCCCTCTAGCGGTGGACTTACAATTATGAAAATAATTTCCAGGCTTTTCTCGGGGCAACTTTTGTTATAAAAATTTTTTCTCAAAGCTGTAGTATAAACGGTTCCTGAGATATGGCCGAGAGCCATTCTTATTGGGACACCCGGTACATTAATTACAATATTTCAATTTTTCGTACATTATATCCAGTTTAATAATAGTAGTACAATAATATATTAGTATATTCTGCAATGAGCATTTAATGATGGTCTTTATGATGCGAGTATGAGGGATACGACAAGAGCCGCGTAGCGGCAAATGTGGTATAGAATACGATTATCATAATGGCAATTAAATGTGAATAGTAGGTATACACGATTTGTTCTACGATCATTCACAACAAAAAAATATACTCAAATTTACTTATATTGTAACACAAAAAAATATTTAAGTATTTGTTTTATATAAAAATATATTTAAATTTATTCATCGTTTAAACCAAGGTTTAAACCAATAGGTTTTTTAAGAAAAAAACCAACTGGTTTTTTTGTGATTTTTTCAAAACAAAGTAATACATTAGTGATTCTGTACGTGCTGGAAGGAGCTTGAAAACAATAGGGAACTTGCATAAAATTTTTAATTCGAAAAAAATGTTATAAATCACAACAGAACATAATTTAAAACACGTATCAAAGATAAAAAAGTTTTTTTTTGTCTTTCGTTTGGCCCCCAAAGACGATTAAAAATTCAAATTATACCACCCAGCCCAAAACGCATCGTGACGTCATCCGGTTATATGTTTACATTCTGCACCTACAAAGTAAACAAAATTGTATATAATTTTAAATTAGACATTATAAACGTCAGTAGAAAATACAGTTATGTGACGTCACAAGTGTTTTTGATCGTTTGAACTATTCATAGAAAACTTGTACTTTTACAAAATGGTTTTATTTTCCATTGTAAACCTTCTTTCCTTTCCTTCAAAAACTGTATCAAACTCCAATCTCAACAAACTGGTATATCATTACAATGACATACAATAAATATCATTATAATATAAATATTTTCCCTTATTCCGCGACGATGAGCTGGCCAAATACCCAAGTAGGTGGAGGCCAATAAACTAAAGAAAGAGAAGAAGAATATACTTTAAATATAACCATAATCATAACTATATAATAAAACTGTGTGACGTCACGGGTCGTTTGAATTATTTTATACCGCAAAAGAGTTTAAATTTGTATTTCTAAGTTATTGCAAGTTTTTGAAGCGTGAAATTTTGGAAATCTCATTTTTAAACAAAACTGAACATTATTATATGTAATAAAAAAATGTGCAAGTCCCCTATTGCAGAAATACTGGAAATGAGGAATGTATAAAAAAATTCAAGTCGGTATGAAATGGCAATGACAGAAGCACATTTGTTATCACATATTATGGTTGACACAAGGGAAAAATCTCCATACTTATATTTAACACAGGAAGAGACATCAAAAGCATTGGACGTCGCAAAAAAAAGTATTCTGAAATTGACGTTTTGCCAATAATTATAAAGTTTCAGGCAAAAAGTGTACCTTTTCAAAAACAGTGTCACTTCGAAAGTGACACCGATTGAGTGGTGGAAAAGCCACAAAAATATTGATACTAACATCATTAATTTTATTGAAGAACTTCACACAGCCCAAGCGTTTTCGGCAAGCGTTGAAATAATTTTTTCTTCCTTTGGGCTAGTGCAGTCGAAACTTCGAAACAGGTTGGGTACAGGAAAGCCTTCAAACTGGTGTTTTTATTTAAAGTTTTTAATACATCTGCCGCAAATGAAGAAAATGGAGATACATAAATTATATTTTTGTATTTTCGAACTTAGTTACTTTGAATATTATTAAGTTTGAAGATGTGTTTTTTGTTCTATTCATTTTTTGTGTGTGTAAATAAAAATAAAAGTAACTTTTGTCTTAAGGCCATCGGTACATAATTCGCAAATATTTTACGGCTATCCCTACTTTTTCTGTCTTTACACGGCAAATTACGTGTAGTAAAATTCACACTGGTATGGATATGTAAACATTACTAGAATGTCATTCTACTTGACAATGTCATCATTAACTTTAAAGAGATGGCTTTTGAATGTTCTTGGATAACTGTTATTTGTATAATTGCCAATTATTAATTCAGTTAGTAAATGTGATCATTTTTTCACTAACTATGTATTCAGTGATTGTAATAATTTATATGTACACCAAAAACTAATACTCGATCGAAAAAAGAGGAAAAGTGTTAAAGTGATTTTTTAATAATATATTGTTACTATGGAACGCTTACAATTTTGATAATGTTTAACAAAAAAATACTTGGATCACAGAATATATCCTGATGTATTCTCTGCTGGGATCTTCCATAAATAATAAACAATAAATAACTTTTTATTAAGTTCGTCTTAAATCAATTATTTATCAAATTAATACACTATCAATATTATTTAATCAACAACTCAAAATATTCCCGATGCCATGTCAAATATTTAAAACTGTCACTGTCTTGTCATCAAATTCTATTTGACTCAGTGCGTTGTATGACAAAGATAGCGAATGTTCGATTTGGAAAATACGACCATGGACATGGTGTCCATTTTTTTTCGAATCCTGAAAAAACTAATATTTTTAAAAAAATTAAACGCAGAATGAAAGACCAAATTATTATCGAGGGCCCAAAGTCCCTTAGAATAAATAAAAAGTTTCTTTTGAATGAGATATTTGAAATTAAAAATCACACTACATTTTTCTCTTAGTTTTTCACCCCTGTAACTTATTAAAATAAACATTGTAGAAGTTTTCAGGGAGTTTCGGCCCTCGGTAAGAATGTAATCTTTCATTCCGAGTTTAAATTTTTCAAAAATACTTATTAGTTTTCTCACGATTCAAAAAAAATGAATCTCCATTTGAATAGCATTGCAGACGAAAATACGTACCCATCCCCTTAATCATTTTTTCATTGCTTATTACTATTATATTATAAAATAATTTATTCGTTTTTAAAGTATTTAGACTATAATGCTTTGTATCAAATAAACCTGGTTTAAAGCAAAAAACCTGACTTTTTTGGTTTTTTGGACAAAACCTTGGTTTTTGCCAACCCTGAATTTGATGTGTTTGTATGTTAACCATGCGTTTTAACAACAGTTAGGTTATACTACTTTCAGGTGCAATAGTGTCACTTTCAGGAACTTTGTAATGGCTCTTAACTAATATATGTCGATTAAGGCAATGTTTCCTTTTAAACTGCTTATTGCATACTTCACACTCAAAAGGCTTTTCATCGGTGTGAATAGTTACATGACGTTTTAAGCTGCTTTTGTCCGAAAATTGCTTGGAACAGATGTCGCAGTGAAATGGCTTTTCAGCAGTGTGAATTAGCATGTGTCGGTCATAAGTAAACTGCAACGAAAACGATTTACAGCAAATATTACAGAAAAATGGCGATTCCCCAGTGTGGGTTAGCACATGCGATTTTAAGTATGACTTATTGGTGTATTGTTTAAAACAAATATGACACTGAAACGTTATTTTACTGATATAATCATGTGAGTGTTCGTCCAATTGTTGCTTCGTTGTGAAATGTTTCTCACAAGTTTCACATTTAAAGGGTTTTTGGTGAGTACCCATATGATATTTTAGATAAGTTTTATCTGAGAACTGTTTCGAGCAAATGTCACATTGGAATGGTCTCTCGCCAGTATGAGTACGCATATGAGTCTTTAACGAGCTTTTTTGAGTAAATTTTTGAGAGCAGATTTCACATTGGAACAGTTTTTCACCTGTGTGACTGCACATATGAGCCTCTAAACTTCTGTTATCTGTAAATTGTTTAGAGCAAACTTCACACTGAAATGGTTTTTCTCCAGTGTGGCTAACCATGTGGCGTTTCAAAGACCTTTTAAACACAAACTGTTGTGAACAAACTCCACAAATAAACGGCGTTTCACCACTATGAAGTCTGAAATGTTGCTTCAAGTTACAATTATTACTAAATTGCTTTAGGCAAACCTCACACTGGAAAGGTTTCTCTCCAGTATGACTGCGCATATGAATTTTCAATGAGTTTTCCACTTTAAATGTTTGCTTACAAATTTCACAGTGAAATAGTTCGGAAACAGTGTGAATAACTTCATGACGTAGTAAACTTCTTTTATCCGAAAACCGTTTTTTGCAAGTCTCACATTCGTATGGTTTTTCGCCAGAATGTGTAGCCATATGTGGTTTTAATGAGGTTTCGTGTTTGAATCTTTGCTGGCAAATCTCACATTGGTACGGTTTTTCGTCGGAATGAGTGCGTAAGTGGGCTTTTAAGGAGCTATCGTGCTTGAAGCTTTGTGGACAAACTCTACAATGAAATGGCTTCTCGTCGGTATGAATACGGGCATGCAACGTTAAGCTTCTTTTATCCAAAAACTGTTTTGGGCAAATTGCACAATGAAACGGTTTTTCACCAGTATGATGAACCATATGACGGTGGTAGTTCCTCTGATCTGGAAACTGCATCAAGCAAACGTCACAAGTATATTGTTCTTTATCGTTATCACAAAGAAATTCTACTGACGTTGATAGGGAATTATTTCGCACTCCTTTTTTTCTTTTTTTAAAGCCTAAAATTAAAAAAGTGTAACAGATTTTGATAAGATTACTATAATCAGTGAAAATATTTAATAACATTTGCTAAACTCATTACGTTTGGCACTAAAAATCTTAAATAATGTAGAAATAAAGATATTGATCGACACAAGAATTAGTACCTATTGGGGGTGTTTTGGAATGTCCTACATAACGTTAAACGTAAACAATAATACACATACAATATGGTGCAAATGAAAGGGATAAATTCGTTATTTCGTAATTTGGCGATTTTAAGGACAAATACTTAAGCGATTTTAAGGACAAATACCAAAACGGGTTGATTTTTATTTTTAAATTACGATATTTTGGCATATATACAGCGGACTCTCTCTACAACGAACACGGATATTACGAGGTTTCGCTTATAACGAGGTACGTGTCCCATAAAATTCCTATTGAACTATATAACTATGTAACTCTATAACGTGGCACAAACTTGGAGAAGATCCATCATGGACGAGATAAGAAGTCAAGGAAAGTCTTGGAATGAGGTGAAGGCCCTAGCGCAAAATAGAACCCGATGGCGCGTTTTCACTGAAGCTCTATGCTTAGGGTTACCATACGTCCGGACAGTCCGGATTGGCGTCCGGATATGAGAAATGTCCGGATTGATTTCTTTACTAAAAAAAAAATGGAAAACATTTGGTCCAACGGAGGGAAATTTCATTATGCGCAGCACCTAGTTAAGTTCTAGGTCTGAAGTATGTTAAAACATAGGTGTATATGTATTTTAAACTGGCAAAGATTTTCGATGTTAGTTGCATATTGTAGCGAAACAGCTGTACTTTTAATTGTGCCATATGCATTTCGCATAAATATACAGTCAGTTCCAACGAAAATTTTACCACCCTAGAAACTCAGAAACCAAGAGCTTCTTCAAAATTTAAAAAAAAAAACGTCAATTTATAATGTGTGGGGGACGAATTTTCATGCAAAATTCATGCCCTTAAATGTAACCCTCCGCATATACCAATGTAACCGCATCAACCACCACTTTTTTTAAATAGCAAGTGTGATCGAGTGGCACATCATTTGAAAGGTAATTTTTTTATCTACACACTCCATTTTTTTAATTTACATAACAAGTTTCAAAATAATTTTAGACTTAACAAATGTATTATAAATTAGTTAAATTCAAAACTGTCTTTAAAGTTATTTCGCAAATTTAAAAAAAAATAGAGGGTCGTGTAGAGAAAAAAAAACTACCTTTCAAATTATGTGCAACTCGACTACACTTGCTAATTAAAAAACACTGGGGGGCCAGTAGGGGGTTACATTTGAGAGCATGAAAATTCGTCCCCCTTCCAATACAAATTGACGTGTTTTTGTGAAGAAACTCTTAGTAACTGAGTTTGGGGGGGGGGGTCAAATTTTCGTTGGAACACACTGTATGTACAATTAGAGGTAGCAACATAGTCAAATTCACATTTTACATTTTCTACAACCTCTTGGACTACTATATACACACACCCAAACTTATATGGAATCATCTGATATTTCTTACTATTCCGTGTGAATTTAAAAAAACGAACACATGAAGTTAAACAATATTTATTTTAAAGCAATTTAATAACAAATACATAACAATTAAATAAAACAATAAAGTATTTAACAAACAAATTGAAAGTAGTTGTTTTAAAGTCAATAACGTACAAAATTTCAATGTAAAACAAATAATGTTTAACTTGTTTTTATTTATTTTTTTTTTGTATTTTGTGGTAGTCAGTGTTATCACCTCTAGTCCTTATGCAAGCTTCAGTTTGCGTGGGCACGCTCCTAATCAAATTATCAACATTTTGTTGTGGTAGGTTGCTCCATCCTTTAAAAGCAGCTTGTACCAGCCGTGCGGTGTTTTGTGGATTCTCCCGTCGAGCTCTAATTTTTCTTTTAAGCCTATCCCACAAATACTCTATAGGATTAAGCTCAGGTGAGCAAGCAGGCCACTCCAAACAAGGGACAGCTTCTGCTTCAATGATGTCTGTAGTCACTCTAATGGTATGTAGAGGTCCATTATCATGCAATAAAATTAAATTTTCTCCTGTTACACCTCTCCAGAGCCTGACTACAGGTTATCAACATACCTGTGAGCAATTAAAGTTGATTGGATAAAAATTAAAGGAGTTTTTTTACGGATCACAATTCCTCTCCATACCATTACACTTCCCCTTGTATATTTGTGAACAGATCTGACAGTTTTCGTTCTTGCTTGTCATCCTCGACCTCTAAGTACACGATTTCGTGGGTCATCTGATTTTCCATCTTATTACATTAAATCCTGACTGATTTTGAAAATAGCACATTTTGTCAATTCCCAATGTTCCAGTTTTGGTGGTGAAGACACCAATTTAGGCGATCAATCTTGTGCTGCCTGGATAACTCGGGAACCCATAGCTGTCTCCTGCTATATACTTCTTGGTACGAGCTCTTCTTCTTATCGTTTCAACTGAAACAGTTACACCTGTAGCTTCCAAAATCTGCCTTTGGAACTGCAGATGAGAAATGGTTGGGTGTCTTCCAGATGATTGGACAATTAAATGATCGTGGAGAGCCGTTATTACTTTTGGCGACTTTCCCTTGCTGTATTTTTGAGCTTTCCTAGTTCCTTTTACCTAGCATATGTTTTGGACAGAACGCCCTGTATTACGCCTAGCTCTCCAGCTATGTCCATCTGAGAACATTACTTTCTCCACAAGACCAATAATCTTTCCTCGTTGTAAGTTTTATAACCCCACATAAGGCATATTTTCGTTTTTGGACGCAAAAGTTCGTTTACTTATTTTCGTTCAACTTGCAACTCAAGCAAATAATCTATACCGTACCGGGCTGTACTATCCGATTGTCTTATATATTTATTTATTTTCAATAAAAACCTTTAATCTTCGCAACAATAACAAGTTTTTTCAAAAGAAATAAATATTACTTTGAAATACATGGTGATTCCATATAAGTTTGGGTGTGTGTATATATATATAAATATATATATATATATATATATATATATATATATATATATATATATATATATATATATATATATATATATATGAATTAAAACGCCATAATACATGGCATTGGAGCACAAATTCGTCAAAACTTCCGTGATTCAACTGGTACCAATAGACTGATATATCGATATTTCAAGGTCTCCCTCTCATCAGTCAGTCGAGCTGGTACTACAAATTAAATCACGGAAGTTTCTCTGAACGTCTCCAAAAATTTCGCCACTCTAGTGGCAGCTTACAGAGGCGCCATCTCTTTTGATGGCAGGGAACGAAGACGATTTAATAATACCGTCTCCTATCCTCTGAGCTATCGGAATGTGCAAAAAGAATAAAGCTTCTAGCAAAGCTTGCTATTGCTTTTATGAATTAAAACGCCATAATACATGGCATTGGAGCACAAATTCGTCAAAACTTCCGTGATTCAACTGGTACCAATAGACTGATATATCGATATTTCAAGGTCTCCCTCTCATCAGTCAGTCGAGCTGGTACTACAAATTAAATCACGGAAGTTTCTCTGAACGTCTCCAAAAATTTCGCCACTCTAGTGGCAGCTTACAGAGGCGCCATCTCTTTTGAGAGCAGGGAACGAAGACGATTTAATAATACCGTCTCCTATCCTCTGAGCTATCGGAATGTGCAAAAAGAATAAAGCTTCTAGCAAAGGTTGCTATTGCTTTTATGAATTAAAACGCCATAATACATGGCATTGGAGCACAAATTCGTCAAAACTTCCGTGATTCAACTGGTACCAATAGACTGATATATCGATATTTCAAGGTCTCCCTCTCATCAGTCAGTCGAGCTGGTACTACAAATTAAATCACGGAAGTTTCTCTGAACGTCTCCAAAAATTTCGCCACTCTAGTGGCAGCTTACAGAGGCGCCATCTCTTTTGATGGCAGGGAACGAAGACGATTTAATAATACCGTCTCCTATCCTCTGAGCTATCGGAATGTGCAAAAAGAATAAAGCTTCTAGCAAAGCTTGCTATTGCTTTTATGAATTAAAACGCCATAATACATGGCATTGGAGCACAAATTCGTCAAAACTTCCGTGATTCAACTGGTACCAATAGACTGATATATCGATATTTCAAGGTCTCCCTCTCATCAGTCAGTCGAGCTGGTACTACAAATTAAATCACGGAAGTTTCTCTGAACGTCTCCAAAAATTTCGCCACTCTAGTGGCAGCTTACAGAGGCGCCATCTCTTTTGATGGCAGGGAACGAAGACGATTTAATAATACCGTCTCCTATCCTCTGAGCTATCGGAATGTGCAAAAAGAATAAAGCTTCTAGCAAAGCTTGCTATTGCTTTTATGAATTAAAACGCCATAATACATGGCATTGGAGCACAAATTCGTCAAAACTTCCGTGATTCAACTGGTACCAATAGACTGATATATCGATATTTCAAGGTCTCCCTCTCATCAGTCAGTCGAGCTGGTACTACAAATTAAATCACGGAAGTTTCTCTGAACGTCTCCAAAAATTTCGCCACTCTAGTGGCAGCTTACAGAGGCGCCATCTCTTTTGAGAGCAGGGAACGAAGACGATTTAATAATACCGTCTCCTATCCTCTGAGCTATCGGAATGTGCAAAAAGAATAAAGCTTCTAGCAAAGGTTGCTATTGCTTTTATGAATTAAAACGCCATAATACATGGCATTGGAGCACAAATTCGTCAAAACTTCCGTGATTCAACTGGTACCAATAGACTGATATATCGATATTTCAAGGTCTCCCTCTCATCAGTCAGTCGAGCTGGTACTACAAATTAAATCACGGAAGTTTCTCTGAACGTCTCCAAAAATTTCGCCACTCTAGTGGCAGCTTCCAGAGGCGCCATCTCTTTTGATGGCAGGGAACGAAGACGATTTAATAATACCGTCTCCTATCCTCTGAGCTATCGGAATGTGCAAAAAGAATAAAGCTTCTAGCAAAGCTTGCTATTGCTTTTATGAATTAAAACGCCATAATACATGGCATTGGAGCACAAATTCGTCAAAACTTCCGTGATTCAACTGGTACCAATAGACTGATATATCGATATTTCAAGGTCTCCCTCTCATCAGTCAGTCGAGCTGGTACTACAAATTAAATCACGGAAGTTTCTCTGAACGTCTCCAAAAATTTCGCCACTCTAGTGGCAGCTTACAGAGGCGCCATCTCTTTTGATGGCAGGGAACGAAGACGATTTAATAATACCGTCTCCTATCCTCTGAGCTATCGGAATGTGCAAAAAGAATAAAGCTTCTAGCAAAGTTTGCTATTGCTTTTATGAATTAAAACGCCATAATACATGGCATTGGAGCACAAATTCGTCAAAACTTCCGTGATTCAACTGGTACCAATAGACTGATATATCGATATTTCAAGGTCTCCCTCTCATCAGTCAGTCGAGCTGGTACTACAAATTAAATCACGGAAGTTTCTCTGAACGTCTCCAAAAATTTCGCCACTCTAGTGGCAGCTTACAGAGGCGCCATCTCTTTTGATGGCAGGGAACGAAGACGATTTAATAATACCGTCTCCTATCCTCTGAGCTATCGGAATGTGCAAAAAGAATAAAGCTTCTAGCAAAGCTTGCTATTGCTTTTATGAATTAAAACGCCATAATACATGGCATTGGAGTACAAATTCGTCAAAACTTCCGTGATTCAACTGGTACCAATAGACTGATATATCGATATTTCAAGGTCTCCCTCTCATCAGTCAGTCGAGCTGGTACTACAAATTAAATCACGGAAGTTTCTCTGAACGTCTCCAAAAATTTCGCCACTCTAGTGGCAGCTTACAGAGGCGCCATCTCTTTTGATGGCAGGGAACGAAGACGATTTAATAATACCGTCTCCTATCCTCTGAGCTATCGGAATGTGCAAAAAGAATAAAACTTCTAGCAAAGCTTGCTATTGCTTTTATGAATTAAAACGCCATAATACATGGCATTGGAGCACAAATTCGTCAAAACTTCCGTGATTCAACTGGTACCAATAGACTGATATATCGATATTTCAAGGTCTCCCTCTCATCAGTCAGTCGAGCTGGTACTACAAATTAAATCACGGAAGTTTCTCTGAACGTCTCCAAAAATTTCGCCACTCTAGTGGCAGCTTACAGAGGCGCCATCTCTTTTGATGGCAGGGAACGAAGACGATTTAATAATACCGTCTCCTATCCTCTGAGCTATCGGAATGTGCAAAAAGAATAAAGCTTCTAGCAAAGCTTGCTATTGCTTTTATGAATTAAAACGCCATAATACATGGCATTGGAGCACAAATTCGTCAAAACTTCCGTGATTCAACTGGTACCAATAGACTGATATATCGATATTTCAAGGTCTCCCTCTCATCAGTCATCTTTAATTTGTAGTACCAGCTCGACTGACTGATGAGAGGGAGACCTCGGAAGTTTTGGATTCGAATCACGGAAGTTTTGACGAATTTGTGCTCCAATGCCATGTATTATGGCGTTTTAATTCATAAAAGCAATAGCAAGCTTTGCTAGAAGCTTTATTCTTTTTGCACATTCCGATAGCTCAGAGGATAGGAGACGGTATTATTAAATCGTCTTCGTTCCCTGCCATCAAAAGAGATGGCGCCTCTGTAAGCTGCCACTAGAGTGGCGAAATTTTTGGAGACGTTCAGAGAAACTTCCGTGATTTAATTTGTAGTACCAGCTCGACTGACTGATGAGAGGGAGACCTTGAAATATCGATATATCAGTCTATTGGTACCAGTTGAATCACGGAAGTTTTGACGAATTTGTGCTCCAATGCCATGTATTATGGCGTTTTAATTCATAAAAGCAATAGCAAGCTTTGCAAGAAGCTTTATTCTTTTTGCACATTCCGATAGCTCAGAGGATAGGAGACGGTATTATTAAATCGTCTTCGTTCCCTGCCATCAAAAGAGATGGCGCCTCTGTAAGCTGCCACTAGAGTGGCGAAATTTTTGGAGACGTTCAGAGAAACTTCCGTGATTTAATTTGTAGTACCAGCTCGACTGACTGATGAGAGGGAGACCTTAAAATATCGATATATCAGTCTATTGGTACCAGTTGAATCACGGAAGTTTTGACGAATTTGTGCTCCAATACCATGTATTATGGCGTTTTAATTCATAAAAGCAATAACAAGCTTTGCTAGAAGCTTTATTCTTTTTGCATATATATATATATATATATATATATATATATATATATATATATATATATATATATATATATATATATATAACATAGAAAAGAAACATCCTTTATTATATCCTTTATATATAAACATCCTTGGATATATATATACGTGGCATGTTTGGTTATAACGAGGAAAAATGACATCGAAGAATATGTTTCTTTACCTGTTTTAGCGCAGTAATGGCTATAAATAAATACCCCAACTGCCTGTATATAGAAATGATAATCATCATCCAGCCCTTTGCGTCCACTACTGGACTCCAAGATGATCGTATAACCAGATGTAAGGTGCGAGGCATTAAAATTATTTGTAACAGCTGCTCAAGCAATATTGAAGCGTTTTCAAATTTAAAATCCATTCTTAAGGAATATAATGATGATCTACAATTAAAAATTAGTCAAATAGATGAAAAGATCGCTGAAATTACAACGAAATTCAATGATCTAGAAATTAAATTATCATCTGCTGACCAACATTCGTCACCACAATTTGCTGAAAATATCGCCAATGAAGCCGTCGATCGTATTAATCGTGCCAAAAATGTTATTGTCAGAGGCGTACCAGAATCTACAGGTGATATTCAAACTAAAAAAGATGAAGACAAAAAATTTTTGGAGGAAATTTTGTCGGCTGTAGAATGTAATGCTACCCCGGTTACTTTCTTTAGAGTAGGCAAAGTTGGTGATAGATTTCCTACAATGATTAAAATGGTAATGAATAATGAGTATGAAGCTAAGCAAATTCTACGAAATAAAAGGAAACTCTTAGAAAAAACAAAAACAAAAAATGTATCCATTGTTGACGATAAGACACCTATGCAAGTTAACTTTTTAAAAGAATTGCGATCTGAGTTAGAGACTAGAAAAGAAAACGGAGAGCAAAATTTAACAATAAAATACATACGTGGTATACCAAAAATCACTAATTTTCGACAATAATATTATAAAAACCGGCTTTTACGACTGGCTCTGCTTTTATACCAATTTAGCGACATTGCATTCTAAATTTAATGAACTTTTATGTTATATTCAGGATTTAAAACCTAAAATAATATTAATCACCGAGACTTGGCTAACACAAAAAGATTCTGACAATTTATATACTATAGATGGATACTCTCTTTACAGATTTGATCGCAGCAATCGAAGAGGGGGAGGAGTGTGCATATACTTGTCATTAGATATTTCTGAGACTTTTTCTGTTGCTAATCTGGATGTTGTTGTACCTAACATTGAACTTTTATGTTTAAAAATTTCTCTTAATTCACTTGTTATTCACTTGGCGTGCATATATCGTCCGGGTAGTACTGTCCTAGAAGATGACCTAATCTTGATTGAAAAAATGGAACTCCTTTCAAACCTTGAAAACCTTGTCTTATTTGGTGATTTTAATTTTGCCGATATCTCTTGGCCTTTGACTATTGTAAGCAATGAACTAACAAATTCGAAAAACATTTTTACAAATTTTGTTCAAAGTTCTAATCTACACCAATTGATTACCAATCCAACTCGTTTCAGAATAAACAATTTGCCATCAACGTTAGATTTGATTTTTACAAATGATGACCAGTTGCTTACAGAACCGGTGATTCGCACTCCAGTGGGCAATTCTGATCATGTAGTTATCACGACAAACATACAGTTTCTTATGGAATATAATCATCTTTCGGAAAATACAGTTATACATGAAATAACAAATTTTGAAAACCTCTCTCTTCAATTGTGTGATGTTGATTGGCCGTTACTACTGGGAAGTCTAGAACATCCGGAAGAAGTTTGGAATAATTTCATAAACATCATTGACAACTACAAAAGACTCAACACTACAAAAAAAACTTACTATAGGAACAAACTTAAGCCATGGATTAACGGTGAATTGATATCACTTATAAGACACAAAAGAAAATTATGGCGAAAATACAAACGTACAGGTGATACACGTGACTTGCAAACTCACAAAAACTACACAGGAATACTAAAAAAGTATATCAACGAAGCCAGAATGGCATATGAAGAATCTATTGTAAGCTGCAACGACTCTAAAAAACTGTATAAATATGTTAGGTCTGCTATGTCTTCTAAAGTGTCCATTCCACTGTTAAAAAAGCATGATGAAACGATTTGTCAGAACACGTGTGAGGTCGCTAATATTCTCGCAGATACATTTTCTAAAGTTTTTGCTATTGAACCGTCTCAAAATCAGTTTCCTATAATCAGTAATCCACGAGTTATTCCCAAAATTGATTATATTGATTTTTCACCTGAAATCATTCAGCGGCATATTGACAAATTAAAAAACAACTCATCTCCAGGGCCCGATAAAATTTCTACATTATTTTTGAAAAAATGTTCAGATGTCCTCTCTGTTCCACTTTCACTAATGATGCGTTCATCTTTTAATGCACACTCTTTGCCTTTAATTTGGAAAAGTGCTTCGGTGACACCTATATTTAAAAAAGGGAATAAGTTAGATCCTAATAATTACAGACCAATAAGCCTTACACCTGTTATTTGTAAAGTTATGGAATCAATTATTACAGAGTGTCTTTCAGAATTTTTACTTCGAGAAAAAATTATTCCTCTACAACAACATGGCTTTGTGAAAAGTCGATCAACCATGACTAATTTACTGTGGTGTGTTAATGAGTGGACAGCAGCATTAGATAAAAAACGATCTGTGGATATAATATATTTAGACTTTGCAAAAGCATTTGATCGAGTACCAAGAAGAAAATTGATGTATAAACTAGAACATTTTGGCATTCGCGGACAACTTCTTGAGTGGATTAATGATTTTTTAACAAATCGGGAGTTTTGTGTTAGAGTTGGCAAGTCGCTGTCATCTAAAAAAACGGTTTTAAGTGGTGTTCCACAAGGATCTGTTTTGGGTCCACTTCTATTTGTGTTGTATGCTAGTGATCTTGAATCTCATATCAAATCTAGGAAAGCTTTCTACGCAGATGATACAAAAATATTTGCTGACCCACTCTTGAATGGGCAAGACTTACAAAGTGACTTAGATTCGATCTTCAAGTGGTGTTCGGATTGGATGTTACCTCTAAATAGAGATAAGTGTGTGGTTTTACATTTGGGAAAAAATAACCCTCGTTTGTCTTACTCGATAGACGGGCATTTACTGGATACTGTGGAATCATATAGTGACCTTGGTGTAACAATTACTGAAAATTTGAGTTGGTCGGAGCATATTTCAAACGTTACTAAAAAAGCGAATAGTAAGTTATACCTACTTAGTAAGACTTTTACAAAAATATCATTTTCGGGTTCTATTCGTTTGTATAAAACTTATGTCCGACCCCTACTGGAGTACTGTGGAACGGTTTTGGTGCCCAGAATTAGTGCGCGATAGAACTCTTCTCGAAAATATTCAAAAGAAGGCCACCAGACTATGTTTCAAACGAAGAAGGCCAGATTACCAACAAAGACTTTCTTTAGCCGGGTTATCAACTTTTGAAGCTCGTCGACTCCGTGGTGACTTAATTATCACCTTCCGAATTTTAAAGTATGGATATGGAGATTTGCAACACTTGTTTATTTTAGACGATCACAGCAGACTACGTGGACATAGTTTGAAAGTGAAGAAGGAACCCTTTTCGTCGATAAAGCGCCAACATTTTCTGTGTAATCGCATTTTTAGTATATGGAACAGTCTCCCAACGGAAATTATAAATTCTCCATCTATTAATGTTTTCAAAAACCAACTAGACAGTAATTTGTTTGTAAACTGATCAGTGTTGTGCACAATCTATTAGTCTATAGTTTATTTGCGAAGCTAATTTTTGTAATGTAGGTACTATTTCATTTTTCTTGTAAATGGGCTTATGGGTCTACATGACCCCAGCCCTTATTTCTATGTAATAATAATAATAATAATAATAATAATAATAATAATAATAATATAATTTCTTGACATTTTCTTGAGATCGTCAGTCCAACGAGTAGGTGGTCTTCCTCTACTTCTTTTGTCTAATCTCGGCCTCCACTCAAGTAATCTCTTCGTCCACCTCCCATCACTGATCCGGCCCAGTTCATTTCAGGGTGGCAATTCGGGAAATTACATCGGTAACTCCTGTTCTTCGTCTTAAGTCTTCATTTCTAACTCGGTCACGAAGCGATATACTCAGCATGGACCTTTCCATTTTCCTCTGGGCTATTTGCAGCATTTTATATGCCCAACATCTGTGTTATTATCGAGGCCAGTGTTGTAATAAACTCCACCGCATGTAATAAACTTCTTCCTTTATCGACCGATATTGAATATGGTAGGAAATTTACAATTGTAGTCTCATTGTTCAGGTCGACCATCGACACCTAATAAACTACATAAGAGGCATGAAAACATTTCAATATTATTGTTGTCTGATATAACGAGATTTGCTGATAACGAGGTAATTAGGCCGCCATTTCAGTTCTCGTTATAGAGGGAGTCTACTGTATCATACGATGACGTCATCTATCTGGGCGTGATGACGTAATCGATTATTTTTTAAACGAGACTAGGGGTCGTGTGATAGCTCATTTGAAAGGGTCAATTCTCTATCCAGTAATATAAACATTAACACAATTATTTCCACAGGATGTACAAACAATTTTTTTAATTAAATTAATTGATACAAAAAAGAATGTATGTAATTTATTTAATTCAGAATACATTTTACTGCTGTCAGAAAACAAAAAAAATGTTTATTTTACAAATAAACTTTGCTTTTCGCTTAAATTAAATGTTCAAACCTCCAAGAGTCAGGTGGCTGGCGGTAGCTGGCTTGAACATTGAATTCTCTGTTTATTTGTGCAATAAACATTTATTTCTGTTTTCGGACAACATCAAAATGTATTTTGAATTAAATAAATCACATATATTCTTCTTTTTTGTATCAATTAATTTAATTAAAAAAATTTTTGGGCACCCTGTAGAAATAATTATATTAATGTTTATATTACTGAATAGAGAATTGAATACCCTTTCTAATGAGCTATCACACGACCCCTATTCCCATTTAAAAAAATCATCGATTAAATCATCACGCCCAGATGGATAACGTCGTAATTCGTGTTCAATATTTTTCAAAAAACTTAATATCGAATATTACCAAACACGGCCCCCTCCACATCCTGGAGATGGGGTGGGGGGTAACTTTAAAATCTTATAGTGAAAAAGTAAGTAACATTTATTCGAGACATTTTTTAGATTTGATGATAGATGGCGCTAAAAAATCGTATTTTTCCAATTACAGCGCCATCTATCAACAATTCTAAAAGATGTCTCGAACAAATATTCCTTATTTTTTTCATGAATCTGCAATAAAAAACGGGGGTTCGTATTTAAGATTTTAAAGTTACCCCTACTCCACTTCCATGCGATGGAGTGGAGGGGTCGTGTTTAGTGTTATTCGATAGGTTTTTGAAACACATTAAACACGTGTTATTTGGTTTTTCATTTGGAAGTATATTTTTCGGGATATTAAGGTACGTATAGATATGCGAGCCGCGCACTTCGCGCCGTATGTGTACTGCGCGTTCGTTAGATTAATACGTGTTTTTTTAAATACATGGAACAAATGGCACAAACGGTGCGCACATGGCGCACCACTATCCAACTTCTCTCGGCGCCACAAACGCGTGGCGTACACACGGCGCAAAGTTTGCGGCGCGCATATGTATACGTACCTTTAGACCGTTTCTATAATTTACTTAGGCCCGGTCTTTTCACCTCCGAATTGGTGGAATTCAACTTTATTATTTTTATTAAGTGTTAGAATACACATGTGGGGTCTTTCTTCATGGGTGAGCCAATTCTTAGAACCTTTTAGGTCGAACACTCTTACATAAAATTGCATAAAAGTATCGTGTTACAAGACATATGGATGTGAGAGCGATGTTAGTAGTTTTGTGTTTGATATTTTTACTCCCCATGGCTCTAACCATTTGCCAATACTCATGAAATGTCAACTTAGAGGAACGCCACCACCAACAAAAAGTCATAAAATATGGAAAATTAACAAGGCAGACTGGAGAAAATTTAGCACTTTGTTATATGACAAATCATTGAATGTTATTGACGATAGTTATGACAAATTATTAGAAGATATGAACGAAGCAGCTACCGTAGCTATACCAAAAAAGAGTACAAATAAACGAAATACTTGGGAAAAATGCAAACCATGGTGGAATAATGACTGCCAAGATGCAGTAACGAAACGCAAGCAGTTATTTAGTAAATATAAAGAGAATCCAAATTTGGATAATCTTAATAAGTATCAAAATCAAGATGCGATCGTTAAAAGAATTACAAATGAAGCAAAAAGAGCTAGTTGGAAATCGTATTGTGAAAGTTTGAACAAAAATACTCCAATGAAAGATGTTTGGGCTAAATTAAACAGATTCAAAAACAGGAAACAAGCAAATAGACATCAAATAGAGTGGGGAGACTGGACAGAATATTTTCATAGTAAAATCTGTCCGAATTGGATTAACGAAAAACCAAGAGAGTTCAAAAATAATTATACAAATGATCACATGCTAAATAAACCTTTCACAATGAACGAATTACAACAAGCTTGTAAGAAAAGAAATAATACGTCTCCCGGAATAGACAACATCCATTACCCAATGATTGCTGAGATTCCATTTATAACTAAGCAGCGCTTATTAGGCATTTATAACAGTATATATACAAACAAGTCGAACATACCAGACGATTGGAAAAAATATTTAATAGTACCTATTCTTAAACCTAATAAACCTAGAGATTCTGCAGACTCCTACAGACCTATTGCATTGGGGTCTTGTATAATGAAAACGTACGAACGACTTATTAAAAACAGGTTAGAACACTGGCTGGAGAAAAATCAATTATTATCAGCAGTTCAATATGCATTCAGAAGAGGACGTTCAACTCAAGAAGTTACAACATCATTTGTTACTGATGTACAATTAGCATTTACTCGTAACAACTCAATATCCTGCCTATTTTTAGACATTAAGGGAGCATATGATATAGTTAATCTAGACATATTGACAGATAAATTATACGCCATAGGAATTCCAGAAGGGGTTATTGCGAACTTAATGAAGTTATACCGTGATAGAAAAGTGTATTTAAATATAAATGGAGTGATAGGTACGCCCAAATCAACATCAATTGGATTGCCTCAAGGAAGTATTTTAAGTCCATTATTGTTTATTCTGTACACTGCTGATGTTACTAGTTCTATTACCGAAGAAACTAGAATACTTCAGTACGCAGACGACTTTTGCATTTATACGGAAAAGAAGTCGATCGAAGCTTCAATCAATGCATTAGAAAACGCCACAGAAAGAATTGCCGAATGGTCACAAAGAAATGGATTCAGCATCTCTCAAGATAAATCAGTCATGTGTTCATTTACGAGAAGACGTTATCAACCACCAAACCAAATTAATATAGGACCTTTCACATTCCCATATAAAACATCTGTTAAATACCTTGGCATAATTTTAAATCAAAAGCTCTCTTGGAAAGAACATATTCATCATTTGTCAAAAAAATGTGAAAACGCAATAAATGTACTAAGAGCTTTTAGCCACACAAAGTGGGGAGCCGATCCAAATATATCACTAATCTTCTATAGAGCACTAATACGTTCAGTGATTGACTATGGTTGTATTTTATATGGAAATGCAAATTTAACTCAATTGGAGATATTGGAAAAAATAAAAAATAAGTGTTTACGACTTTGTCTTGGATGTATACAAAGCACACCAACACATATTTTAGAAATTGAAGCAGCAGAGCCTCCTTTGCATCTTAGACGGCAATTTTTGTGTGATGTTTTTATGTCAAAACTCCTAGCACAGAAAAGATCTGAGAAAATACAAAACCTCAATTCAAAAATAGATAGTCCCTTCTGGCGACATAAAATTCATCCCAAAGTAATAAGCAGTTATCAGCTATTAATCCAATTTAATAGCGAGGTTTACAGAAATGACATCCTTCCCTTTTATAATTGTGATTATAACCTATTAGAACTACAAATTCCTTATTATTATCTTAATATTGAACCACATGTTAATCAATTTAACATAAATACGTTTGTTGAGAAAACAATTCTGAAAAGATGGCCGGAGTCCGATTGTATTTATACAGATGGATCCAAATTCGCTGAGTCAACTGGATGCGCCTTTTACCATTCAAATGAAAATCTATCCAAAAAATTTCAACTTTCAAATCAAATGTCTAGTTATACTGCTGAGCTCATCGCAATTCTTCAAGCTTTGAGGTATATTAATATCCATCACAAGAATAAGTTTGTTATATTAACAGATAGCAAAAGTTCGGTAGACACAATAGTACAAACTAAATTATCAAGCACTTCATCAGTAGTAATTATAAAAATTTTAGAAACAATCCAGTTACTTACGAATACAGGTAAACAAATTTCTTTGGTTTGGATTAAGGCTCATTATGGAATTAACGGAAATGAAATAGTGGATAGACTTGCCAAGGATGCTACTACAACAGGGGAAACGATAGAAGAACCATTAATGCCAGTCACTGATCTACGACAATGGTTTAAGAAAAAACAAATGGAGCAATGGCAACTGGAATATGATATCTCTCTTAAAGGTGTACGATTTCATGATATCCAACCAAAAATTTATAGAAAACCATGGTTTAACGACATTACAAATCGGCACTTCATTAAAACCTTAAATAGAGCAAGGAACAAACATGGTTTATATCCAGTTCACAAAAATAAACTAGGGTTGGCCACTTCTCAAAACTGCACATGCGGGGAGTTGGGTACTTTAGAGCATGTGAATTTCGATTGCGCAAACTTCCAGATGCTGAATCAACAGTTATATAAGAATCTACAAACAGTAGGAGTTACTCTCCCCACCAATTTAAATTCCATTTTATGTACACGAAATATAAATTTGTATAAAATTGTTTATAACCACTTAAAAAATATGAAAATTGATATTTAAAAAAAAAAAATATATATATATATATATATATAAAAAAAATTAAAAAAAAATATATATAAAAAAAACAAAAAAAAAAGAAAAAAAAATAATAAAAAAAAAATAAATAAATATTAAAAAACAATAAAAAAAAACAAAATAAAAAAAAACAAAAAAATCAAAAAGAAGGCCTAAACCTCCGCGAGGATGAATCGGGTTTAGGTCTTAGCGCGAAAGAAAAAAAAAGAAAAAAAAATTAATATCAATTAGTGGTTTAGTATAAGTATTTAGTAATAGTGTTTTATTAGTATGTATTTTTAATGTAATGTATGTAATATATGTTTGTGATTATTAAAATATAATGTATATCAGTTAAAATTAGGAAATTGTGTCTATGAAAATAAAAAAAAAATTGAGCTGGCCAATTGGTTCAAACCAAGGTCATAAATCTAAACACACACACACACAACGATATACATAATATGGCGGAAAGTGCGAAATATAACGTCGAAAAGTTGAACGGCAAGAACTATCAGTCGTGGAGTTATTTAGTGAAAATGTTACTCATCAATGCTGATCTATGGGAATTAGTTTCGAACGAGTTACCATTAGAAGCAGACCGAAGCAGTTCTTGGAAAAAACAAAATGATAAGGCTTTGTCAACTATAGCCTTACTTGTTGACGTTAATCAATTAGTGCATATCCGAAATAAGGAATTCGCGCGCGATACGTGGGTAGCGCTAAGGGAGTATCATCAGAAATCAAGTTTGTTTAGTATGGTGTTTTTGTTAAAGCAAATCTGTAGGCTATCGCTAGAGGAGAATGGTGATATGGAAGAACACATTAGTTTATTCCTAGAATCGTTGAATAAACTGGCCGCCTTAGGGGAGGAAATTAAGGACAGGTTCTCAGCAGGAATTTTGCTGGGAAGTTTTCCAGACTCATACAGTTTTTTGATTACAGCGCTGGAAAGTAGGCCATCGAGTGAAATTACTCTAGAATTTGTCACGAGTAAATTAATAGATGAGTACTACAGGAGACGTCAGGGAGCTTTGGGAAGAAATCAGGAGGAGTCGGTGATGAAATCACTATACGAGGGTAACAAAAATAATGGTACTGCAAGGGCAGAAGCAAGGCAGTGTTATTTTTGTAACCGGAAGGGCCATTTTAAACGAGATTGCTTTAAGTACAAAGTGTTTAAAAAGGAAAAGGCCAATAAAGTCACTGAAGGTACTGATGATGCATGTTTTATGGTCAATTATAGCTCAAGGGACGGAAAAAGGGATTCTGCTTCGTGGTATGTGGAGTCAGGAGCTTCAAGCCACATGGTTAATTACAAAGGATTCTATACCCAATTTGGCGGTAGCAGAAAGGGCGTTGTAAGTTTGGCGGAGAAAGGACAATACTCAGAGGTTCAGGGTATAGGAACAGGACTTATTGAGTGCGTGACTGGATCGGGAGTGGAAAATTTAAAAATCGACAACGTGCTGTATGTGCCGGGATTAGACTCAAATCTGCTTTCGGTGAAAAAGCTAACAAGTGCGGGACATAATGTGCAGTTCGATAAAAACGAGTGTAAAATCGTTTTACACGGAAAAGTCGTCGCGAGTGCGGTGCCTTCGCCGGACTTATACAAACTTTCAACTGTTGACCATGGATTGAGTGCTTTGGAGCACTCCAGCAACTGCCAACATACATGGCATAGACGGTTTGGACACAGGGACATGGATGCAGTCAAACATTTAATGGAAAAGAAAATGGCAGTCGGGATTGATATGACAGACTGTAGGATTAGGGAAACTTGTGAATGCTGTATGAAAGGTAAAATTTTACGTAAGAGTTTTCCAAAATTTTCTCATAGCAATACATTTAATATTCTTGACTTATTACATTCGGATATTTGCGGGCCCATAAAGACTGTTACTCCAGGGGGTAAACGTTATATTTTTACTTTAATTGATGATTTTTCTAGATATACAACTATATATTTATTAAATCATAAAAATGAAGTGGTAAAATGTATAAAAGAGTTTATAGAATTTGCGAGTAATCAGTTAGGTAGGGTTCCAAAAGTAATTAGGTCGGATAGGGGTGGCGAGTACGTAAATAATAATTTAAGGAAATTTTTAAAGGATAAAGGTATAAAAATTCAATATACAGCAGGGTCCTCTCCAGAACAAAACAGGGTTGCAGAGAGAAAGAATCGATCTCTAGTTGAAATGGCTAGGTGCATGTTAATCGATGCGGGTTTAGCAAAGAAATTTTGGGGGGAAGCGATAGTGACAGCAAATTATTTGCAAAATCGATTACCTACTAAGTCGAAAGAAAAAACGGCCTATGAATTGTGGCATAAAGTAACACCGAATGTGTCGAATTTGCAAATATTTGGGTCTACGGTTTATAGCCACATTCCCAAAGAAAAAATGAAGGATAAATTGTATCCAAAAGGTGAGTCACTGATATTTGTAGGTTACTCTGATGAATCAAAAGCATATAGATTGTTAAATGTAGATACAGAACGTATTACAATTAGCCGTAGTGTGGTGTTTTCCAAGAGAAATATATGCGTCGAGAAAAAGGAGGCAAAAAGTGAGGAAATATCCATTGGGTCCATGATGGAACGGAAGAAAATAGAGCCAAACGACGTAGAAGACAGAGAGGTTGCAAATTTTGAAAACACGGAGGAAATAGAAAATTCTACGGACACATCGAACATGTATGAGAGCTTAAGTTGGGAAGAATCCCATGACGATGGCGGTGATTGTAACTATCAATTAGATACAGATGTCGATATAGAGAATTCAGGTGATCGTAGATCTAGCAGAATAAATAAAGGTGTTACACCTGAGCGCTACATAGCAAAGTTGACAGAATTCCAAGAAGAAGAACCAAGCAACTTTAAAGAGGCGCTTGCAAGAAGTGATAGTAAAAAGTGGAAGCAAGCTATGCAAGAGGAAATCACGTCATTAAGGAAAATTTTTTGTAAAAGCAATATTGATACATATTTATATATCGAGGTAATAAATAATGAAAGGGTTTACGTACTTATATACGTGGATGACATTTTAATAGCAGCAAAGGATACACAGGTAATAATTGATATATTTGACGAGAAACTAAAATGTAATTTTTATATAAGGAGTTTGGGATTATTACAAGATAATTTAGGTATGAAGATTGACATGTGCGATAAAGGGATATGTAGTTTAAATCAGGCCAGTTATATTGACAAATTGCTGAACAAGTTTATGATGAAAGATGGAAAAGAGTTCAATATACCGCTGGATGTTGGATACTATAAGCCTAGCAGAGAAAAGCCGGTGAAAAACAGTGAAATATATCAACAACTGATTGGTGGTTTATTATATATTGCGGTAAATACTAGACCGGATATATTGGCAAGCGTCACCATACTAAGCCAACAGAATAAAAATCCAAATGAAGTAGATTGGAACGAAGCAAAGAGGGTGTTAAGATATTTAAAGAAAAGTAAATATAAAAAGCTTATTTTAGGACAAGAAGGAACATATAGTGCATTATACGGCTATGCAGACGCTGACTGGGCAGAAGACAAGGGGAACAGAAAATCAAATAGCGGGTATATATTTTTATTACGGGGTTCGCCTATAAATTGGGGATGTAGAAAACAGAATTGCGTGTCTCTATCATCAACTGAAGCAGAGTACATAGCATTGGCTGAAGGAAGCAATTTGGTTAAAACAGGTTATAAAGGAATTTGTGGGTTTAGAGCCGGAATTAGTTATATAGAAAAAGGGGTTGTTAACTTTGGGTATTGTCCTACCGAGGATATGATAGCCGATATGTTGACTAAGCCGCTGAATAGGGTTAAGTTAGAGTACTTAAGTAGTAAAGGGGGTCTGTTTGACTAATTCAAAAATAATTTTAGTTGCGAGGGGATGTTGGAATTCAACTTTATTATTTTTGTTAAGTGTTAGAATACACATGTGGGGTCTTTCTTCATGGGTGAGCCAATTCTTAGAACCTTTTAGGTCGAACACTCTTACATAAAATTGCATAAAAGTATCGTGTTACAAGACATATGGATGTGAGAGCGATGTTAGTAGTTTTGTGTGATATTTTTACTTTAGTCTGGAAGTATACGTTGTATAAGACACATCTTAATTTCTCTGTTTGTATATTGTTATAATACGGTTCGGTTATAAAATAAATAGTTTCGTTTACGTTTATTTTTACCTTTTATTATCTGCTATTTCTAATACGAATAACTAGTTATCGTGAAGTTTATCCGGCAGATTACATGTAAATCTGTCAAATAATTGTGTAATGGTCGGCAGTTGCTCCTGAGAGCAAAGTTTGTGTCTTTGTTGAATTTGTCCCATGCCAACTCAAAATTGCCAGTAAACTAAAAAAGAAGTAGAAGAATAAGATTGTGTAGTAGTCGGCAGTTGCCCTTGAGAGAGTAAAGTTTAATGTCGTTGGAAAAAAAAAAAGTTCAGTTTTTGTATTTGTCCCATGCCAACTCAAAATTTCTCCTAAATCAAAGAAGAAAAAGAACATTGTGTATTGAGAGACAGTTGCCCCCTTAGACAAGGAAAGAGAGGTTGCAGCGTGAAATTTTTTTTATCTTGTCATGTTTGTCCCACACCAACCAAAATTTCTAGTTAACTAAAGAAGAAGAAGAAAAAGATGAAGAAGAAGAAGAAACAAATTGTACAATGTACTAACTCCAAATTGTAAGTGAATAAGGGATTTTTCCCTTGTTCCGAGACGATGAGCTGGCCAAATACCCAAGTAGGTGGAGGCCAATAAACTGAAGAAGAAGAAGAAGAACCTCCCGATAACTATAGTTTATTTTTTAACTAAGAGGAGTAAACTAAAAAGACAGATTCACACCCAAGAAAGTCACTAGAAAAATAACCAAATACATCTTCTTTTTTGGTTGATCATGTCGGCCTTCAACGGTAATCCATAAATATTATATTATATTAATACGTTGCTAAAGAGTTCTAAAAACAACTGCTTTTTATATAAAAGCAGACTAGAAATCTGCAGAAACATGGACTATGCATTTGGAAACTGGAATGTGAGGACGCTAAATAGACCAGGAGCTCAAACCGCACTTCTGCAAGAACTAAAAAGATATAAGATCATGATTACTGCTCTTCAGGAGACAAGATGGCTGGGGAAAGGTGTCAGGGACACTAAAACGCACACAATTCTATATAGTGGGAAGGAACAAGGAAGCAAAGAATGTGGAGTCGCATTTGTAGTGGATAATGATTTTAAGTCAAAAATCATCGACTTTCAGGCAGTCAGTGAAAGGATATGTAAGTTGAGAATTCGCACCCACTTCTTCAACCTAACAATAATAAACATTCACTGTCCAACAGAAGATCAAGAGCAACATACAAAGGAAAGCTTTTACCAACAGCTGGAGATAGTATATGATAATGCGCCAAAAAATGACATCAAGATTATAATGGGTGATATGAATGCTAAAATAGGCAAGGAACCGCAGTTCTATGGCACAATAGGAAAATACTCTCTGCACAATGAAACAAGCGAGAATGGGGAGTTTTTGATAAATTTTGCCACCAGTAAAAACTTGGTTATAAGTTCCACATGCTTCCCACATAAAGGCATACACAAAATGACATGGATTTCACCAGATGGAACCACAACCAATCAAATTGACCATGTGCTGATAGACAAAAGGGCAGCCAGTAGTATCTCCGATGTGAGAACACGACGAGGAGCATGCTGTGGATCAGACCATATTTTAGTACAAACCAAATTTAGATGCAGAGTTAACAGCAAAAGAAACGAAAGACAACAAAGAACAAACAAACTGGACCTGGAAAAACTGAAGATTCAGGAATGTAAAGAGAAGTTCGAACAAGAAGTCGCAAATGAGTTAAGGACGCTAGAACTGCACTCCATAGAGGGCAAATGGACTAATATCAAAACAGCACTACTGACAGCAGCAGCGTCCACCCTGGGAAACAAGAAAAAGGAGAGAAGAGCAGCATGGTTTGATGACGAGTGCAGACAAGCAATCGAGGAAAGAAATGAAGCACACAAAATGTACATAACAAGAAGAACACGGGAAAGACGAACATTATTTGAAGTCTCAAGACGGAAAGCAGACAAGACATGTAGAAATAAAAAGAGAGCCTATGAAAATGGACAAATAGAAAAAATGGAAGAACATTTCAAAAACAACGAAATTAGAGGGGCTTACGAATACCTAAAAAAGATAAAAAGTGGGTATAAACCTCAAACAAGTCTATGTAAAGATGAAAGTGGGCAAATAATCAGTGACCAACAGAAAGTCACAGACACCTGGAAGCATTATTTTCAGACACTACTTGGAACTCAAGTAGACATGGAAGATGAAATGGGTATGATCTACGTAGAAGAGAATGGAGTAGAAGCTCCAACCATAGAGGAAGTTTTCGAAGCCATTAAGGCCCAGAAAAACAATAAAGCTCCGGGAGTTGATGAAATACCAGCAGAACTATATAAGGTAGGTGGCGACCACCTAGCAAGTCACATCCACGCGCTCATCAGAGACGTATGGCAAGAAGAGAAAATACCCGACGACTGGAAGAAAAGTATAGTATGCCCGATCTATAAAAAAGGAGACAAACTCCAGTGCAAAAACTACCGTGGAATCTCTCTACTATGTACAGCATATAAAGTCCTCACGTATATTATAAACCAGCGGCTCCAACCACTAGCAGAAAATATTATTGGAGAGTATCAGACGGGCTTCCGACGGGGAAGATCGACATTGGATCAAATATTCACAGTAAAACAGATCTTGAGCAAAGCATGGGAACACGATATTGATGTTCACAACGTGTTTGTAGACTTCAAACAGGCATACGACTCAGTCAAAAGAAACAAACTATACTATATATTGGCTGAATTGGCAATACCACACAAGTTAATAAGACTCATTAAAGCCACAATGGATGAAACTCAGGCATGTGTACGAATACAAAACCACCGGACAGACTTTTTTAACATTTCGCAGGGACTAAAACAGGGAGATGGGCTGGCCCCAACATTGTTTAACCTGGCACTGGAGTATGCGGTTAGGCAAATGCAAACTGGACGAGGAAATCTACTGACCAACCGAACGGTTCAACTGGCCGCTTATGCTGATGATATTAATATTATGAGTAGAACATCAACAGGAGCACAGGAAACATATGCAGAGTTAAAAACACAAACAAAAATGCTAGGTCTGGAAATTAACACAGAAAAAACAAAAATAATGACTCAGACGAGAAGAAATATAGTCCCAGAAAACATTATACATGAAGATGACATTGAAACGGTTGAAAAGTTTACATACCTGGGAGTAGAAATATATGCCGACGGATCAGAAGATGGAGAAATAAGGAAGAGAATAACGCAGGCAAACAGAGCTTATTTTGCCCTCTCCCATATATTTCGGTCAAAAAGTGTCCACCGAAATACAAAGATGAGAATCTGTAAAACCTTAATTCGACCAATAACATGCTATGGCAGTGAAGTCTGGGTGCTGAAAGAAACATCCAAAAACAAACTCGACACATTCGAAAGGAAAGTACTTAGGAGAATACTAGGACCTGTGAGGGAAAACGGAATCTTCAGAAGTCGATACAACAACGAGCTTTATCAACTTTATAAGGAAACGCCCCTGTCAGACTTCATTAGATTACAAAGATTGCAATGGGCCGGACATGTGATAAGAATGGGAGAGGATAGGCTACCAAAACGAGCACTGAATGCTAGAATGCAAGGAAAGAGACCGGTTGGGAAGCCACGAAAGCGCTGGGAAGACACAGTAAACAGCGACGCACAAGCCCTTTTAGGAGTCCGTGTATGGAGAAGAGCAGCCACAGACAGGCAAGGGTGGAGGCAAAAAATAAAGGAGGCCAAGGCTCAATTTGGGCTGTAGTGCCGTAGAAGAAGAAGAAGAAGAAGACTAGAAATCTAAAAATTAAAGGAATAACGCAGAAAACACAAAAAATCGCCAATATAACTTAATTAACCTATGAAATGCCAAGAGTGTCAAAATTTGATAAATGTCATAAGTGTCAAAATTTTATAACAGTGGAGTGAAGAGTGAACTTGCCTGCGATTGGATCAATTACAAATAAGCATTACAGCGCGGTAAATTAGAATCACTCCTCTTGGTTTAAAAACAAACCATAGATATATATAATATATAAGCAGTGGGGTTCCTACGGTCTTCTCCGCATCCCACATTTCGCTCGCCATCGTTTTCTATCCACCCACTCGTTATCTTCTATTGCTCTGTCTGCCATAGACTGTTCTATGCCTTTCTTCCATGTTTCTGCAGGCCTTCCTCTTCTTCTTCTATTCATGGGTGTGTAATTTAATGCTCTTTTTGGTCATCTTTACTCTGACATCCTCATAACATGACCATACCATAGCAATTTCTTTGTTTCTATATGGTCAACCGTGGAATATACACTCTTTGTCCGTCGTCTAATTTCCTCATTTGGTACATGTTCTAATCTAGATACCCTGCATGCTCTACGTAAGTAATCCATTTCCGCTACTTCTATATTTTTTCTTTCCTTTCCTGTGAGTTGCCAACACTCTGCTCTATAAGTTATAATAGGTTCCAAAATTGTTCCGTAGATTGTTAATTTTGTGTTCAGCTTCACCTTGTTAGACCATTTAAAAGACGAGTTGCTTTCCTTCCTTGCTGTATCCTATGATGTATGTATCTTTTTGTAGTTCCTTCTTCTGATATTATGCTTCCTAAATATCTATATTCCTTACATTTTCTTACACTTCTTAACTCTAATTCCGGATCTTCGGATTCCTCTCCTATTCTCAAATATTCCGTTTTCTCCATGTTCATACATAGGCCCCATTTTTCATATTCGATCTGTAACTTTCTTATCATATAATCCATATCATGTTCATCGTTGGCAAGAATTACTTGGTCATCAGCAAAAAACAAAGTTGTTAAGCAGTTTTCTTCAATCATTATTCCCATCCCAGGAACTGTTTTCCTCCATTGCTCCAGACCTTTCTGGATGTATATTTTAAAGAGTGTTGGCGATAAGCAGCACCCTTGCCTTAAACCATTTGTAACAGGGAATGGTTTCGACAAAAATTTTCCCTGTTTAATGCAGCTTTTCGGGTTTTGATACATATTTTGAATTGCTCGCACATATGCTTCACTTATGCCTGTCGTGGTCAAAATTTCAAAGAGTTTTTTTAAAGGCACCGTGTCGTAGGCTTTTTCCAGATCAATAAATGTTAGGTGAGTAGACAGATTCCTTACTCTTCTTTTCTCTATGACTTGTTGCATCACGAATATGTTATCTGCGCGAGATCTACCGGCACGAAAACCACTATGTTCTTCCATGTCCTGAATTTCTAATTCCACCCTTTTCTTTAATACTCGGCCATACAACCTCCCCATTGTACTGGTTATACTTATACCTCTGTAGTTTTTGCACAACGTTTTGTCTCCTTTTTTTTGTAAATCAAGCTAATGTATGCACAATTCCAATTTTCTGGTATTTTTTCTCCCTGCAACATGCATTTGTTGAAGAGTTCCGTCATTATTTCGTGCAGTATGTGGTCCATATTTTATCAATTCGATGGGTATATTTCCAGGCCCTGGTGCTTTCCCATTTTTTGATTCTAATACGGCTTCTTTTATTTCATTTGTAGTTATTTTTCTAACTTGTTCATTTACATTCGTCTGCATGTCTATTTCATTTACCTCAAATTCGGGATAAGATAACTAGTTATTCGGAGGTGAAAAGACCGGGCCTAAGTGTATCAGGATAAATCTTTTTTCAGATTATAACACCATCTATCTACAGTGAAATGACAAAAACATTATTTTCTAACAAGGTTAAAACATGTTATTTAAACTCACATTTACCGCCAAATATGTTTGATATACTTATTAGAGAGAAATGGTCAAATTTTCAGTACATATTTACCGATGGGTCAAAAGACGCAAATGGAACGGGCTGTGCAGTGTTCCACACAAATAAAAATTACCATTATCAGTATAGCTTAATCATTGAATGCTCAATATACACAGCAGAAATGATAGCAGTAATGTTTGCTCTTCAGTATGTATTACTGAATCCCACTAACAATTAACAATTATGTTATATTTACTGACAGTAAAACCGTAGTGGGCAGATTTAGTAGCATTCAAACAGTCAAACACATAAACCACATTGAATTGAATATTCTTAAAAATCTCTTTGAAACTATACAATTAAGAGTAAATGTAACAATTGCTTGGATTAAGGTTCATTCGGGAATAAATGGCAATGAAATAGTTGACAAATTTGCTAAATCAGCTTATATAATCGGAAAAAAAAATAAACAAAAATTTAATTCCAGCTTCAAATATTGATACTTTTAGCAGACAAAAACTTTACTCCTAATTGTACTTGTGGCAAAATCGGAGATCTAACACATGTCATATTAGAATGTCATTTACAGATAAATAACATAAACGACCTTTATAAGAAATTAAAAAATTTAAAATGTTGTTTCCCAATAAACCTTAATACTTTAATATTTATAAATGACATGGAAATTCTTCATCTCATTTATAAACATGTTAAATTATGTAAACACAAGTTGTAAACTAGGCATAATTTGTTAATTTGGTTTGAAAAAAATAAAAAGAAAAAAAATAATATATAAAAAAAGAACATATAACAAAATAATAATAACAAAAAAAAAAAAGAATAAAAAAAGTGATTACCACAAATTAAAATATATAATAAAAAAATATAATATACGAGTAATAATATGTTGTATCAAAAAAAAATAATATTGTAGTACCTACTTACGTTATGAAATAAGAAATTTATGACTATGAATCTGCAATCAATCACAAACAAGTCTGGCTAATTGGCTCTGCCAAAGCCATTTTTCAAGAAAAAAAAAGACACCATCTATCTCCAATTCGAAAAAAATGTCTCGAATAAAAGTTACTTATTTTTACGTAAAGAATCCAAATCAGCAATAAAAAACGGGGATTCCTATTTAAGATTTTAAAAGTTACCCCCCCATCACACCTCCAAGGGATGGAGTGGGTGGTCGTGTTTGGTATCATTCGATAGACTTTAAAAAAATATTAAACATGTATTTTTCAGTTTTTCGATCGGATGTTTATTTCGCGAAATATTCGACCGTCCCGCTAATTTTGGGACACCCTGTATAATAATATATACTATATAAATAATACAACTGATGATGCGCAGTAAAAGATCGCAGTAGACGGAATTCAATATCTAACTCGTTCGTATAGGGCTTTTCATCAATTGTCATTTGTTTCGAGCGTCTGTCATATGTTGTATAATCTGTGTATATTAATATACACGGATTATACGACATATGACAGAAGCTCGAAACAAATGACTGTGAATGATGAGCCCTATACACTCCAGTACATATTATATTGTCTCGCGCTCGTACCTACACGAGACTTTCAATCCATCCGGCAAGGTGAAAAAACTATTAAAACTGTCCGGCTACTGAGATATTTTTTCCACCCACCTCTACCGAAAGTATACTTTTCCGGACCTAATTGTAGAGAGCAAAGTTTTTTTCCTCCCTAGGGAGGAAAAGTAAAAGTGACGTCATGGTATTTCATTCATGAAATAAAACTTATTGACGCCCTGTACAATATCTATTTTCTATTACGTAAGTATCTATACATGTTAACGTTTATTTATAAAACACCCTGTATCTTGTAGAATGGTAAAAAAACAGTAAATTGTTATTTTGATTTAACAATGTCTACATTAATAATTTGACTTATATTTGACAGTTGACTTATATTGTACCTACTTGTTAGTTTTAGTTCTAATAAATTTTGTTGGCTAGTTACATAAATAAATTAAGTAAAAATGAAAAAATGACTTTTTATTTGAGGAGGGTGGAAAAACTATGTATAACATGGGAGTAAAGTGCCTTTTCCTCCCTTGAATGATTACTGCCCTCCGCTACGCGTCGGGCAGTAAACTTCATTCTCGGGAGGAAAAGTAGCACTTTCCTCCCTTGTTATACAAATAGCTATTTAATAGTAGTTCAAGTAACATGTAACATTACATAAAATTCTGCTTTTATACTGTAAGGAAAGTAATATATTTTATAAACCTTTGCTACCTTTTACCTGCTCAAGTAACCACGATCCAAAGTTCGTACTGGCTGATCGTTTTTACCTGTGTTTGGGGATATTCACAGAGAAAATTTCAGCTTTTATTAAATATGGAATGCCTAGCGGACACGGGCTCTTGCTCTAATATACCCACTCCCGGAGTGTCCCATCCCGTTTTTAAGCTAGTTTAACTGAATTGTCAGATATATCATTAATATTCTATTAGAATCCTCAAGTTTGCTTGTATCAATTTTCATTTATTAAAATGTGTAGCCATTAGTTAATAAACTATGTGAAAATTATCATTGCCAACAGAAAACAGGTTGTACAAATAGGGAATAGCTATTTGTATAACAAGGGAGGAAAGTGCTACTTTTCCTCCCGAGAATGAAGTTTCTATTCAAGGGAGGAAATAGCACTTTACTCCCATGTTATACATATGGTTTTTCCACCTTCCTCAAATAACAAGTCATTTTTTCATTTTTACTTAATTTAATTATGTAAATAACCAACAAAATTTATTAGAACTAAAACTAACAAGTAGGTACAATATAACTGTCAACTATAAGTCAAATTATTAATGTAAACATCGTTAAATCAAAATAACAATTTACTGTTTTTTACCATTCTGCAAAATACAGGATGTTTTATAAATAAACGTTAAAATGTATAGATACTTACGTAATATAAAATAGATATTGTACAGGACGTCAATAAGTTATATTTCATGAATGAAATACCATGACGTCACTTTTACTTTTCCTCCCTAGGGAGGAAAAGTACAACTTTGCTCCCTACAATCAGGTCCGGAAAGGTATACTTTCGGTAGAGGTAGGTGGAAAATAGTAGATACCGTTTCTTTCCTTGTATTTTGTATTGCACTATTACTCTGGGCTAATTAGCAAAATACAAGAAAAAGTTATTTACCAGCAATTTTATTATGATCTATATATCTTATAAATCTTATGATTCTATATATTAATAATATAGGTATGCAAAGTCCGCAGATAGTGTGCTACTTTTTTGTAAACAAAATGACGCCCGAAAATCGTGTTTTTTTCAATTATGGCTCTATAACTCCAAAGATTTTAACTTTACACCAAAAAAACCCAAATAAAAATTCACCGTAATTAAATTGTGCATAGAGGCATGTTTTTCCCGATTTACTTCAACATAAATTTTCCTCGGAAAATGCGGGTTTTTCCAACACAATATTTAATTTTCAACTAAAATTTTAGGTAAGTAATTATTTATTAATAATTAAATAGCTTGGTGATATAAAAGCTCTTTTGGTATAGATTATATTGCCAGGAGTCGATGGAAATTGAATAAATATTTTAGCAACAATTAAATTGTTGATTAAAAATGTACGGTCGCTATAATAATAATGCATAAGAATCTATAATTTTTGTATAAAAAGGCACTATACCTATCAAATGTACTTTACTGAATTGAAATTGGACCATTTAAGCGGCCTCGGGAATATTTTAAAATTATAAACAATTTTTTGGTTTATAAACAAATAGAATATCTCGGCAACTATTAAATTAAATTATGAAAACGGTATTGGAAAGAACGCGGCAGGACGCTTCTTTTAAAAGAAAAAACGTTTAATTGTGATGAGTGGTTCCTGAGATACAACCGGTCACAGTTGAGCTGCATGTACGGCGAAGATATAAACAATAGGATGGTAATTTTTGAACTACCATCTTTTTATTTTGGTCCTCTTTCTCCATACAAATTTTCATATCTTTAAAAGACTCATAACATATATTATAATAATAAATGAAATAAAAGTAAATTGTTAATTAACAATTTTATTGTTGTTAAACTGTTCATTCAATTTCCATCGGCATCGGCATCTGGAAATATAATCTATACCAAAAGGGCTTTTATACCACCAAGTTATTTAATTATTGGTAATTAATTACTTACCTAAAATTTTAGTTGAAAATTAAAGATTTTGTTGGAAAAACCCGCATTTTCAGAGGAAAATTTTTGTTTTTGGTGTAAACTTAAAATCGTTTGGAGTTATAGAGCAAAAATTAAAAAAAAAACACGATTTTCGGGCGCTAATTTGTTTATAAAAAAGTAGCACACTATCTGCGGACTTCGCATACCTACCTATATTATTAATATATAGAATCATAAGATTCGATTCCAGCAATAAAAGTGCTGGTAAATAACTTTTCCCAAAAATGGCCTATTCTCCAACAATCTGTGCACGCCAAATAGAATTCTATTTTGCTGACGTCACAAAATAGAATTTCATAATGGGAGAATCGACGGTTGCTAGGCAACGTGACGTCACTAAAATAGAATTCTATTTAGCGTGCTTCCACAGCAGACTATATTGTAATATTTAAGTAGCTATTGCGTTGTTTTTATTAACAAAATCGACCAAAATTTGAACTGTTTTCAGCTTCAAATACGAACGATCGTGATTGATAGCATATATTTATAGATCTTTGGTTACTTTGATATGTTTGTATGTTAACCATGAGTTTTAACAACAGTTATTAGGTAATACTATTTATAGGCGCAATAGTGTCACTTTCAAGAACTTTGTAATGGTTCTTAACTAATATATGCCGATTAAGACAATGTTTCCTTTTAAACTGCTTATTGCATACTTCACACTCAAAAGGCTTTTCATCGGTGTGAATAGTTACATGACGTTTTAAGCTGCTTTTGTCCGAAAATTGCTTGGAACAGACCTCGCAGTGAAATAGCTTTTCAGCAGTGTGAATAAGCATGTGTCGGTCATAAGTAAACTGCAACGAAAACGATTTACAGCAAATATTACAGAAAAATGGCGATTCCCCAGTGTGGGTTAGCACATGAGATTTTAAGTATGACTTATTTGTGTATTGTTTAAAACAAATATCACACTGAAACGTGATTTTACTTATATAATCATGTGAGTGTTCATCCAATTGTTGCTTCGTTGTGAACTGTTTCTCACAAATTTCACATTGGAAGGGTTTTTGGTGAGTACCCATGATATTTTAAATAAGTTTTATCTGAGAACTGTTTCGAGCAAATGTCACATTGGAATGGTCTCTCGCCAGTATGAGTACGCATATGAGTCTTTAACTAGCTTTTTCGAGTAAATTTTTGAGAGCAGATTTCACATTGGAACAGTTTTTCACCTGTGTGACTGCACATATGAGCCTCTAGACTTCTGTTATCTGTAAATTGTTTAGAGCAAACTTCACACTGAAATGGTTTTTCATCACTATGAATAGTCATGTGGCGAGTAAATCCTTGTTTATCTGCAAACTTTTTAGAACAAATTTCACACTGAAAATTTTTTTCTCCAGTGTGACTAACCATGTGGCGTTTCAAAGACCTTTTAAACATAAACTGTTGTGAACAAACTCCACAAATAAACGGCGTTTCACCAGTATGAAGTCTAGAATGCTGCTTCAAGTTACAATTATCACTAAATTGCTTTAGGCAAACCTCACACTGGAAAGGTTTCTCTCCAGTATGACTGCGCATATGAATTTTCAATGAGTTTTCCACTTTAAATGTTTGCTTACAAATTTCACAGTGAAATAGTTCGGAAATAGTGTGGATAACTTCATGACGTAGTAAACTTCTTTTATCCGAAAACCGTTTTTTGCAAGTCTCACATTCGTATGGTTTTTCGCCAGAATGTGTAGCCATATGTGGTTTTAATGAGGTTTCGTGTTTGAATATTTGCTGGCAAATCTCACATTGGTGCGGTTTTTCGTCGGAATGAGTGCGTAAGTGGGCTTTTAAGGAGCTATCGTGCTTGAAGCTTTGTGGACAAACTCTACAATGAAATGGCTTCTTGTCGGTATGAATACGTGCATGCAACGTTAAGCTTCTTTTATCCAAAAACTGTTTTGGGCAAATTGCACAATGAAACGGTTTTTCACCAGTATGATTAACCATATGACGGTGGTAGTTCCTCTGATCTGGAAACTGCATCAAGCAAACGTCACAAGTATATTGTTTTTTATCGTTATCACAAATAAATTCTACTGACTTTGATAGGAAATTATTGCTCACTCCTTTTTTTCTTTTTTTAATGCCTAAAATTAAAAAGGTGTAACAGATTTTGATAAGATTACTACACTCACCGACACGGAAAACGGAGCACTTGCATTTTTAAAATAAAAACTTAAATTTTAATTCTCTTTAAACTTTTATTATTATACTAACGTTACCACAAACGAAACAAAGTGTATTAAGTAATTTCTAATAAAAATTTAACTTTTGAACAAAGATCTGTTTCAGTAAATAACAATTTAAAAATTAAGGAAAAAAAAAACTTAAGTAAATGTTGTAACAAAATGATGCTCAATTAATGAAAACTTAAATCTTGTGTCCGGAAAAACTGATTTTAATAATGAATGTTTCCTCCACGTGCTCGAATTATTGCCTGAATTCTCCTTGACATGCCTAAAATCAAATGAGAAATGTCCTGTCGAGGAATAAGTTCCCATTCCTGTAAAAGGGCTTCTTGTAAGTGATTTAAGGTTAAAGGGATAGGAACACGACTTCATATCCTTCGCCTTCGCCCAAGCATGTCCCAAACATGTTCGATTGGGTTTGCGTCTGGACTCAATGCTGGCCAATTCATTACAAGAATGTTTACTTCATTTAAGGGGGTATTAGTACGCTATGGTCAAAATAGGTGGCAAATTTTTAAACTAACGTTTAACAGTTCTTTGAATAGATGGCAGCACGTACATATATTTTATTATTAAATTTAGTTCTCTGAACGACACCGCATTGATGCCATGTATTGCAACTTAAGCTCGGCACATCTCGATCTTAATCGTACTTTGTATTTACAGACGACAGTTGTTAATCCTTTCTTTACCTGCCTAGGGTAAATTCTCATTAATAGATACTAAACGTTAATTCATTTGGAAATAGTTTATTATTTAATATTGTATTAGACGGCAATTCGTAATTCTTTACCTGCTCAAAAGGATTTATTTCAAACTAAAGAAATTTGCAACTATTTGAAATACAAGTAAGTGCCTATCTAAATGACCAAAAAAGAATTATGCTAATTCTCAGAATGAAGATCGAGTATAAAATTAGTATTTTTAATAAATGTAAAATACGTAAGTCAATTGAAAAACAGAGTCACTACAATAACTTTTTTCATATTGAATGTTTTTTCAACAGGGGAAGTTTTTTCCTCGGAAAATTTCACATTTTCATTTCATTTCTCATTTCAACATTCGAGGCAGAATAATAATTAGCCTAATGAACCACTTACTTAAAACATTTTTAAAAGTAATATACAGCAGAATATATAAAAAATGCGAAGAACAAGTATCACGGACAAAGATTTGATTCCGCAATGCCTTGCCCTTAGGCACCCGAGAGGCTCTATTGACTGTCCAAGTGCTTATGCAGAGGTGCAGATATGTCAACTGTGACGTACCTATATATTTGTTTTATCGACTACAAAAAGGCATTTGATAGAGTACAACATGATAAGCTCATACTCATAAATTATCTTGGAGGAAACTGAATTAGATGGTAGATCTAAACAACATTAGATATGCCGACGACGCAGTAGTTTTTGCAGATAGCCTAGATGATTTGCAAATAATAATGTCGCGCATATAAGATATAAGCAGTGAACATGAACTTAATTTCAATACGAAAAAAAGAAAGTAATGGTAGTCAGTAAGAGCGAAATATATTACATACACGGCTTTTGGTTAACCAACAACCAATTGACAGAGTGGACATGCAGCTACACATACCTTTATACCTACATAAACAGTCAATGGGACCACTCTAGTGAAATAAAACAACGCATAGGAAAAGCGAGATCAGCGTTCATAATGATGTCTCGTTTCAGAAATCTCGTTTACCACTTGGTAACAAAATTTCTATTATCAGATCCTATGTATTTTCTAGATTATTATACGGAGCAGAAGCTTGGACTCTTTCCGAAGCGTCTTTAAGAAAACTCAAGGCATTCGAGATGTGGTATTACAGTCACATTTTAAGAATTTCGTGGATGGGTCGTGTGCCTAATGTTGAGGTCTTACGTAGAATGGGCAATGGGCAAGAAATGCGAGATTATTAACACACAATATTATCAAAGAGCGCAAAGTAGAATATCTTGGCCATGTTATGAGGAATGAACAGAGATTGCCGCTACTCATTCTTCAGGGCAAGGTATTGGGAAGAGAGGACCAGGGAGAAGAAGAATATATTGGCTTCATATCTGAGAAACTGGTTCAATACATTGACAGACTATTCCGAATAGCAGCAAGCAAAGTTAGGATAGCCATGCTGATCGCCAACATCCGAAACGAATAAGCACAGTGAGACGAAGAAGAATATCTCATTTTAAATTATTCTTCTTCTTTTTCATGTGCCTCGTCCGTTGCGGACATTGGCACGTTAGTCCAAACCATTGGCGTAAGTTTTGAAGCCATGAGTGTCTTCTGGGTCCACGTTTGCTCTCTATTTTATTCTGTATTGTCAGTGGCAGTATACGATATTTGTCATGTCTCATAATTTGATCGATGTATTCAGGTTTCCGTTTCTTAAGTGTGAAAGAGATTTCTTATTTTTGTTTTCCCCTCGGCGCAATACCTCTACGTTGGTAGTGTGAGTCGTCCAGGATATTTTGAGGATAGGTCGGTACACCCACATTTCGAATTCCTCTAGATTTTGTATTAATGTTTCCGTTATTGTCCAGGCCTCTGCTCCATACAGCAAGACCGGAAAGATATCATTTTAGCAGCCGTATGTATTTTTAGTGGGATAGATATGTCGAATTTGATGAATATATTTCTCATGTTGTTAAATGTTGCTCTGGCCTTTTCTATTCTAGATCGTATTTCGGTTGTTTGATCCCATTTCGAGTTGACGACTGTTCCAAGGTATACATATGAGTGTAATGTGTAGTGTTTGTGTTGGGTAAATGTCTTGTTACTTAGCAAAGTCGAAGTAATTGTTTTTGCAAAGAAACGCTAATTGTCTCCGAACGTCTGCGGTCCCTCCGGTGAGTATGGATCCCACAAGCAGAGCAACTATTTTCATTTATTAATTTTTAATAAATGAAAAATTCTCCACCAAGGTGATTCGAACTTACGACCTTTAGGTCCAAAGGTAGGCGTTTTTACCACTGAGCCACAGAGGGGTTACAATCATAATTAAAACTCAAACAAAGTCCAAAATGTTTACTGGCAGGGGGAGGGGGCACTTTTCTAAAAAAAACACGTGATTCGTATTTGCATGGTTACAAAACTCGTTTTCAATGTTTTGCAGATTTTTTTAACATTCGGCAAACGCGCATCTGTCGCCATTTAATACATCACTGCTGTCATCTACTAAATGACACGTGAACTCAGTTTCTCACCTATTAAGTGATAGCCGAACTAATTTATCACTAGAACAATGCCAACTTGTTACGGTTGTATCAACAAAATCCCTAGATTGCAGCTTTTAAGTATAATTTTCATCTTTAGGTACAGTTAATTTAAAAATTATGGCAGTATGAATAATGAACGTTTGCTTAAAATAAAGCTTATTGCATAGTTAATCATTTATGGTAGTTATTTTGTACCGAAGTTCAAAAATTATTACATAAATCCAATTTTTAGGGCAGGGTACCAAGTAAGTTATGACATGGGTTCCTTTAAGTAGTTATAAAAAAATTACTGCTTTCTTTGGAAATTTTAACTAGATACTATTAAACTAGAAAGTTTACAGTTCATGTACATACCCACAAGTTGAAAATTGGTTTTGAAATAGTGACGGTAACTGTACCTAAAAATTATATAAATTTTAACATTGTGTCATACCACCTTAAAAACTGTTGAGTGATTCTCGCACTGTGAGGCTTGGCATTATCATGTCATTTCCAACAAAATCAGTATAAGGCACAACAAAATCTTTTAAGGAGAATTTCATCAATGTACCTGGCAGCTGTTACGGAGCCCTTCGGAACAATGTACAATTCTGTACGTGCCTTTAGAGAAATTCCAGCCCACACCATAATTGAGCCCCCTTGATAGTCTACCCTAGGACTGAAGGTACATTCTGAAAAACGCTCATGTGGTCTTGGCCATACTCTCTCACGGGCATCTTAAGACCGCAAGGTAAACCTGGACTGGTCGGTAAATAAAACGTGCTTCCAGTTATTTACAGTTGTTCCGTCCCTCCACATATTTTTTCTTTTAAATATATAATTAGTAATTAATATCCTAAGTTTTTATTTTTATTCATTTTTTATTTTGTTTAACCATGTGTGTGTATGTTTCGTACCAATACGGTGCTGTAGGCGCCACCCCCAAGCTCATAGCTACTTAAGAAATAGCTTGGCTTGTCATGCATATACGCACATTCTTCAGATATGTATAAGCTTTCAGTGTGAAACGACACAGTGTTATATAGTTTTTAGACCAAACAAGTGCCAAAACCGCCACCCAGCCTTAGTCGACTAAGAGAAGAAGAAGAAGACATCATACAAGGTACTGTACATACATAACACACAATTTAATTGATTAATTTTGCCTTTAACCCTTTTTTTAAATTTTCATATAAAACTAGCACCTGTCTTATTTAATGTCTTATTTCAAATTGTTATGCTGGCCACTCACTTACGGATAACGAAGAGGCCTGGCGCCTGACAAGCCCTTAACCGAAGGTCAAAACTACCACCCACACGCAGTTGTCATTCAGACCTTGGCGCGATCGCTTCACAAAACTGCAAGTGTGTGACATCTGGACTGCAGATCGTTAACTTAACTGGCATCGATCGGCAAATCGGATTTTTTAAAGAGAAAATGGCAAACAAGAACGCAAAGAATCCTGAGTTTTTACGTCAATTTATTGATATTTATCAATCACATCCTTGCCTATGGAAGGTTAAAGATAAATGTTACGCGAATCGGGATTTAAGAGAGAAAGGTAAAAACCTTAATGTTGCAGTTAGTCTCTCTTCCGCACTAATGGCACTTCGCATTCTAGTGTTTTGTTTCTTTATTAAAGGTGTCACTAGTTTTAATAGCTTTTTAAAACATGTTTCATCCATTTTTAAATATCTTTTATAATCGTCCATACAGGAAAGTTTTAATTCTGCCATAAATACCATGTGAGATAAAGATAACCTGTTTCTTTTCATGAGCCAATCTTTAACCCAGTACGCTCTTTTCTTTTTCTTCCGGCTTTCTAGCACAATTATTAACGCACACGCTTTTTTTTCGTGCGAGGGACATGCTTTCTCGTCGATAATTGCACTGTGTGTGGCAAGAGTTACGATTCCCTACAGATCTTTACCTGAAGAAAAAGGTCGTCAGATAACGAACTGATTCTAGTGTGTGTCGGTTTTCGATAACGGCCTTCAGTCTTGGCCTGCATGCCATATCCTCTTCGTTATCCGTAAGTGAGTGGCCAGCATTAGAATCTATATAAGTACAACAGTAAAATGAGCATAGTTTCTGGCAAACTGAAGCCGCGCAACTGGATGGCACCTAAGAAGTTGTAACGGCGACAGTTCGTAACGGCGATACTTTGTAACGGCGACAGTTCGTAACCATACAAATTCGTAACGGACAATTCGTAACGGACAATTCGTAACATCAAAATTGAATTATTCTGTTTATTTAGATTAGCATGGAAACTAACTGTTATTACAGTTATAATTGAAATTATATTAATCAAGTTGACGAATTAGTAACGGGATAAATATGTTTAACACATTTTATATTTCGTGTTTCAGAATATTAAAAGTCTTTAAACACAAACAAATATTTACATACTTACAAACATACAACAATATTTTTAAAAGTTTATCCCTCTTATTGTTCCTTAAATTTGCATATACCTAGACAAAGGAATAATAAAATAATTCGTGAAATCTTTAAGCCGACAACCGTTTTAAACAATTACAACTTTCTAAATGAACAGTTTGTAAAGGAAAGATTATAAATATCTCTTATTATAATCAGGGGCGGATTTATTCATTAGTGGGCCCGGTGCTAATTCTTATAGAGGGCCCTACCCAACTCTTTTTTGACAAGGCACTTTAAAAATTAAAACAATATAAACTTCAGTACATTTAAAATCATGCAGAAGATACAAGGCTAAGACAAGGTAACGCTTTTTTTCTTTGTTTATTTTCAACAAATGCTTTTATGACACTTTCAACATCAATTTCCCCCAATACGTCATTCTCAATAGAGCAGATCGATAACGAAACTAATCTGTTCTCGCCCATTGATGACCTTAATTTATTTTTAATAAAGCTTAATTTTGAAAATGATCTTTCGGATTCGCAGTTCGTGATAGGTATAGTTAAATATATTCTTAAAACAATATAGGTATTTGAAAACACTGAAACAAGGACTTTTTCGATAATAATATCCAACATGTCTTTAGGTGTTACTATAGAATTCTCGGAATTAGGAAGAGATAAAATAAAATTTTGAAAAAATATAATCTCTTCGATAAATGCATGATCTATATCAAGCGGGTACGTTTCGATAAGATTTCGCGCATATTGTTTTAATGTTTCACCTTCAATAGTGCGAAAATTTCCAAAAAATGCAAAAAGATTAGATACATAACCGTATGCTTCACGTCGCTTGTCTAACTCTGTCACTAATGTATCGATCGATAAATAAAATGTTTCGACTTTAAATTTGTTTGAACCTTCTAAATGTGAAGAGGCCCCGTCTGGAAATTTTTTTTTGAATCTGCTCGTTTTTTTTGAATAATCAAATTTAACGTATAAACTCAATTTTTTTGCTTTTTCATCAAAGTATTCAAAAATGTTCACGGTGTTTTTGTATACTACTGTGTAGTCCTTGTAGTAGAAGTGTGCCAGTGTTTAGATCCAGACCAGGTTTTTGAAGAATAGTACTAACTGTTCCAAGTTGTTTTAAAATTTCGTTCCAAAATACGGTTAAAAAAGCAGTTTCAAATTTCTCAAGGATTTTTACTAAAGTTCCGCTTTCTAATTTTGTTTCCTTTTTCTCATCGGGATCGTCGCGAATAACAGTAAGACCATCGTGAATTTGATCATAACTAGCTTCTAATGCTTTTGTAGCATCCTCTCGACATGACCATCTGGTGGACGAAAGTGACTTCAGTGTAAATTTTGTACGATTTTCTTGCATCTTTCTTGTAAGAACATCCCACCGATGAGTTGAACTAGCAAAAAAAGCGTACAATTTTTGTAAAAACATGAAGAAATGAGATACTTCTGTAGATGTCTCTACGCTGCATTGGCCCACTAGATTTAAAGAATGTGCAAAGCACGGCACATAAAATGCAAGGTTGTTCCTGTTTTTAATTTCGGCTTGAAGTCCCTTGTATTTCCCAGACATGTTATTCGCGTTGTCGTAAGATTGACCGCGACAATTCATAATGTTAATATCATGACGTTCTAAAAATTCTAAAACTACACTAGTCAAAGAAGCACCAGTATGACTAAATATAGGTAAAAATGTCAAAAATCGTTCATGAACTTTATTAGAAGAGCAATATCTAATAATCACTGAAAGTTGGTCGGTGTGTGATATATCGGGCGTAGAGTCTACGATCAAAGAAAAATATTTAAGAGTTTTTAACTTCACCAATAATCTTGTTTTTCACTTCACCGCCAATAATATCAATAAACTGTTCATATATAGTTTTTGATAAATGTGACACGTGTCCACTACCTTTACCGCCATACCTTTCAATGTGTGTTTTAAGGAAAGGATCAAACTCAGAAATTAGTTCTAGTATTCCCATGAAATTTCCATTTCTACTATCACCAAATTTTTCTACGCTACCACGAAATGATAAGCCTCTTTCCGCTAGAAATTTTACGACCGTAACTACCCTTCTAAACACGTTCATCCAGTACTCAGTTTCTTGAATAAACTGATTAGCTAAGCTTTTGTCTATACGATTCTTTAAATTAAGTCTGTTTAACAATAAAAACATACTCTCACGATGTTCTACACTATTTTCGTGAGAAAGTGTGCTTTCTTCTGCTTTACCCCAGTTTGAGAACCCGTGGTGAGCAAACGCACTTACACTTTTTACCGAAAAAAGCTTACACGCGAAACAGTAGATGTTTCCAGTTGAAGGTGAATACATGATCCATTTTCGAGGTACAGTTTCTCCATTGCTTATTCTTTTTTGAAATAATTTACCGGAAAGACTTCTATTTTGTGTTTTGAAGTTACGCTTGGAAGCTACATACACGCCATCATTGTTTTGAAAATATTCTGAGCCTTTTTCTACACAACTTGATCGAAATGCATCTGTTAGACTTGTTGGCCACAATGATACATCATTAGAAACTAAAAACCCAGAGGATGTGGACGCTGCCAAATGAGAATCATTGTTAGAATTTTCACTCAACTCATCTTTTTCTGTCAAATGGGGTTTGCTTGTTGATGCAACATCAATTGAATCATTTATTTCCTTGTCATCGTGCGTAATTAACAGAGGTTTGGCGTTGTTTTCTCCTTGGTTCTTAAAAAACATGGTCAATTTCGGTAACTTTTGAACTCTGCTAAGTTTTTCTTCTTTTGCCTGAAAAAAATTAAAATTGCATAGACAGATTCGAACCCCGATGCAAATTTACTGCTTTTTGATCGATTGTTTTGAAGCATATATTTTTATTAAATCATACAATGTTACAATGAGTCACAACAAAAACAATAAATTTACTTAATGCTTTTATTCTTTAAATATACCAATCAAATAAAATTTCAATATATGTAAAACATAAGATAACTTTTCGTGCTTATTGCAAATTGCAAGGCTGTAAAAGCTTTTTTCTGTGTGTATTACCGACTATTACCCTATTTTTAAAAACCAATTATTCAGTATTTATTGTTAATTATTTAAATAAATTACGCATGAAAACGAACTTACAAAGTCTCAAATTAAAGGTTGTCCCATTAGGTTTTTAAAGAAAAATTGTAAAAACCTCTATGTAATCATTAATTTAGGCTAAAGTTTAAAAAACCAATTTATAAGAAAAATTAACCTGCTTTTCCTTGTTGAAATAATTGTGCCGTCATCTGAAGCGTATCTTTTTCAAAAATATCTTATTATTTTGCCCAAACTTTGTTTTAAAAAAGGACAAAAACTGTTCGGAATTAAATTATGTTTTTTTATTTGATTAGGCTAAAAGTTGAGCTAATATAAATTAAGTAAATAAACTCACCTTTCGCTTAGCGGCTCCGCTTTTATGCTGCTTAAGTGACATTATAGGTATGTAGTTACAAGCGTATAATCGTAATGTATTTAAACAATATTAATTAGCATTCACAAACACTAGAACTAAAAATTAATCCGAACCGAATAAATAAAATTCACCAGCATCAACTCACGAGTCACAACCTAATGATAAATGACTAAAATCTAACGCCAACACAAGTAGGTATGAATTACCAATTGTCGTCTTTGATGTTCTTCAGCTACTTTACTTGGTTGTAAACAAAAGCTTTACTTGTTGTTAAGCTTAAAGGGTAAAGTAGGTATATTTTATATTTCATTTCTTAACTTTATGGAACCCATCGAAAGACATCTATTTTTGTCAAACACCTTTAACTTTCAGAGCGATTTAAAAGCATTGTATTGTAAGATTTCCGAAAAGGAGATGTAAAAGTATACCTGCTAATCTGTTGCCATTTATGTCATGTCATAAAAGGGTGGTTATCGGGTGTTCATTTCCTTTTCTCTCAGAAAAAAGATTATATGAAATTGTCAATACAACAATAATTTCAAAGTAATTTTTACAATAAATAAGAGGAGTTTTGGTAGTGTAAGTACGACGGCGCGTCAGAATGCCAAATACGTAATTTTAGACAAATGTGTAGGTCTTCTGGGGGCCCCTTCAACCTGGGGGCCCGGTGCTACAGCACCTCTAGCCCCCCCCCCTAAATCCACCACTGATTATAATAAACCTTGTGATTGGTTATAGCGTTGGGGTATTCAATCAACGGTTATAATTGGTAAGAGGAATGGCTTCAAATAATGTGATAACACAAATCATTCTTCAAATATAATTTGAGAAACATGATCTTCTAACTAGTCTCCGTTAACTGTAATAACAGTTGGTTTCCACGTTAACAAAAATAAACAGAATAATTCAATTTGGGCGTTACGAATTTGTATAGTTACGAACTGTCGCCGTTACGAACTGTCGCTGTTATGAATTGTCCGTTATCATTTGTCCGGTTACGGACTGTCGCGTTACGAGATGTCATGGAACCGTAAGCTCCGGTTACCAAGAAACGTGTAAAAATACGGTGCACAGTACTAATGGATATTTGATACTTTTGAGCAACATATCGCTCATTTCTTCCGTCTTGAAGCAACGCAACAATGGCAGCCGCTGTTACGGGATTTACAACCATAATCCTTGAGTGTTTGACACTTGATTCGACTTGACAGTTTACTCACATCAACAAGAACAAAAGAAGAACAATAGAATACCAACAGCTACCTTTGCACTTTTAAAAGTGATAAGAATAGTGTATTCTTTATTTCCGATTTTTTATGCATTTTTTTTTGGGATAAGCACTTAAGTTTTATTAGAAATTACTCAAAACAGTTTGTTTCGTTTGTGTTTACGTCATTATAATAATAAAAGTTTAAAGAGAATTATAATTTTGTTTTTATTTTAAAAATGCAAGTTCTCCGTTTTTCGTGGCGGTGAGTGTATAATCAGTGAAAATGTTTAATAACATTGGCCAAACTCATTATGTGTGTCACGAAAATCTTAAATAATGTAGAAATAAAGTTATTGATCGACACATGAATTATAGTAGGGGAGCAAAGTATGCTAAATGTGCAGTCATTCGAGCGCTTTGGGGACCTATTGGGTTATGAAGAGTAGGTCCTAAACCAAAAAAAGTTCAGTAAAGTTTTTCATTTTAGTGGGCGCTTGCCATTTTTTAATTTAATTTTCCATTTCCAGCAATCGTTTTTTTCGATTATACCGCCATCTATACATAATTCTAAAAAATGTTTCGAATAAAAGTTGCTTATTTATATGTAAAGAATCCAAATCTGGAATAAAAATTTAGGGCTCCTATTTAAAATTTTAAAGTAACCCCCACCCCACTTCTGTGGGGGGTCGTGTGTAGTACCATTCGATAGATTTTTCAAAAATATTGATTAAGTGTATTTTACAGTTTTTCGATCTAATGTTTATTTTGCGAAATATCGCGGGATTTGTATTTAAAATTATAAATTTACCCCCCACCCCCCTCCATGATGGGTCATGTTTGGTATCATTTGATAGATTTTTGAAAAATATTGAACTCGTATTTTTTAGTTTTTCGATCTAACGTTCATTTCGCGATATTATTCGCTTTTTTTTGTGAAACTTTTTAACTCACCCATTTCCTTACGTCCCGCTCAAATCGTCAGATTTTTGAAATATACACTCTTGCATGTATTTATCTTATCTTAATCTGACAATTTCAAGTATCATAAGGATATATTTTATTTTTCGGGCCCTCCTTAACGAACTCCCCTGTGTTAAGAGCCAATATATGGTACAGTACATCTGCAGGGCACCAGGTTTCTCCCCATATGATAATCTGACGCGCTCGAGTAACTGCAAAAATCCCCACTTGGGCTCCCCTACCATTAGTACCTATTGGGTATAATAGTATACATATAACCACAGTAGCATAAACGGATGTTCTCGCAATATGTAATGATACGCCGCGAACACGCATCAACACTAGAACCGTACGAGTTCCTAAATCCGAGCAGACTCCCCCACTCATTTCCACTTCTCCGAAACAGCACAGGCAGAGGGATACTTAAGGAGGCCAGCGAACGAACGAACGGAGATTCTCCAGTCTTGAAGCGACAGCTCTGGGCTGCACTACCAGCCAAGCGAAGTGAGCGAAGCAGGCCGACCTGAGTAGCGAGACGCCGTTCTGACGTGATCTCGCTAACTGAGGCAGGCCGACTTGAGCAGCGAGGTGTACCGTGTGTTGAAGTAATTCGCGGCTCATAATTAAACGGTAGCAAGTGAAGTGAACGAGCTCCCGATAAATTTATATACCGGGTGTCCACTTATATTTTCCCCCATTTTAACTGCCTATAACTTCTAAACGGCTCAAGATGGAAATATGCGGTTTTCGCTGAAATGTTTTATTTTAGTAAAAGTTTTGTCTGAATGGACTGAATTTTTTATATCGCTTTCAAATACGAAAAGAAAAATGGCAGATTTTTGAAAAAAACGTTGTTGACTATTTTTTAATGGAACATCCAGTATATTTTTTTGTAAATTAAAAGAAAGGTCATTCATCTATCCAGCGATATAAAGTTTTTCAAAATCGGTTGTCAAATCACTGAATAATTAATTTTTAAAATGAGAGGTGCAACGTGGATATCACATACCTAAATAACATGACTAAGCAAATTGATATTATGTTATGTGATTTCCACATTGCATCTCTCATTTTAAAAATTAATTGCTCAGTCATTTGACCACCGATTTTAAAAAAATTTATATCGTTGGATAGGGAAATGACCGTTTTTTTCAAGTTTTTAGGTAAATGACCATTTTTTATGTCGCTTTTAAATAAAAAATGGCGGATTTTTGGAAAAAAAAACGTTGTTGACTTTTTTTATTGAAACACCCAGTATATTTTTTTGTAGCTTGAAAAAACAGTCATTTACCTATCCAGCAATATTAAATTTTTTAAAATCGGTTGTCAAATGACTGAGCAAATAATTTTTAAAATGAAAGATGCAATGTGGAAATCACATAACATATGTAATATCATTTTGCTTAGTTATGTTATTTAGGTATGTGATATCCACGTTGCACCGCTCATTTTAAAAATTAATTACTCAGTGATTTGACAACCGATTTTGAAAAACTTTATATAGCTGGATAGGTGAATGACCTTTCTTTCAATTTACAAAAAAAATATACTGGGTGTTACATTAAAAAAAGTCAACAACGTTTTTTTCAAAAATCCGCCATTTTTCTTTTCGTATTTGAAAGCGATATAAAAAATTAAATCCATTCAGACAAAACTTTTACTAAAATAAAACATTTCATCGAAAACCGCATATTTCTATCTTAAGCCGTTTAGAAGTTATAGGCAGTTAAAATGGGGGAAATTATAAGTGGACACCTGGTATTTTAATCGCGTGACTGTTTTTTCGTTTTTATATTTGTTTCCAATGTTTCGAATAAAAGTAGCTTATTTTTATGTAAAGAATCCAAATCTGGAATAAAAATTTAAAATTTTAAAGTAACCCCCACCTCACCTCCGTGGGGGGTCGTGTTTAGTACCATTCGATAGATTTTTCAAAAATATTGATTAAGTGTATTTTACAGTTTTTCGATCTAATGTTTATTTTACGAAATATCGCGGGATTTGCATTTAAAATTTTAAATTTACCCCCCACCCCGCTCCATGATGGGTCATGTTTGGTATCATTTGATAGATTTTTGAAAAATATTGAACTCGTATTTTTTAGTTTTTCGATGTAAGTAAGACCAAGAACACGTAGCAGCGAAGTAGGTGGATTCTCAATGCCAATTTTAGATCTCTGTTACATAACACCTTGGACATCCTTCTAAAAGCGGCTCTGGCCTGCTCTATCCTAGATCTAATTTCACCGTGACTTTCTGCGTTACAATTTAATTGCTGTCCAAGGTAAACGATTTTATCAACTTACTCAAGTTTGGTATTATTTACAATATCATCATCATCATCATTAGACTTAGGCAAATATGCAAGTTGCATATAATGCATAAAAAATGCAAAAATGTCAAATTTTGCATATTTTTATAAAAGTGAGCATAAAGTACATATAATTTGAAAATTTGGTGTTAACTATATATTTTTATATTCGAACTTAAAGATAGCATGAAAATGCCAATATTTAATTTTGTTTTATAATCACTTGGTATTCAAATTCTTGGTATAGTAACTAATAAAAGACAGCGGCTTATAGTTTTGTCACGTTTTGTCCTGGAATTAAGGGATTGTGTTTGCCAGTTTATGTCTCTAGGTAAAATTTTTTATCTTGATGGTCAGTTTCACTTGGTTTCACTTTTGTTGTAAAATTGGAGGCGTAAACAACGTGTATTTCTATACCCTATTCCACGAACATACGCCTGTTTTGGATTACTTCGACAACGAATATTTCACTGAGCAAAATAAGAAGAACTAAAGTAAATTCCAAATTACATTGTTGTTTATTGGAATAATTATTAGCGCCATTTACTTTCGTACTTCTTATGTTGCACAGTAAAATATTCGTTGTCGAAGTAATCCAAAACAGGCGTATGTTCGTGGAAGGGCCCATAATTGTGAATAATTATTGTGCTTTGAAAATAAGCAATGTTTCAACTTGGATAAAACCTTACAAAGAGCTATCTATGAATATGGATAAAGTTTATTGCTCATGTTGTGGCAAAACCGTAAGTACATACGTATTATTTTTTATTTTATTTTAAAAATTTACACGGTGGTACAAACAAAGATTTTAAAATTGGAGATTATGTTTAAGAAAAGTACTTACATAAGGCTAGTCCGCAATAAATCGATATATTTTTTTCTTTTTTCAAGTATTTTTAAACTCCTTGCGATAAAAAATAGGATACCTATTTAAAATTCAAATCATTCAATAGTCTACTGAAAGGTCGCTAACATTTTTTTCTAACAATAGCATAGTTTGCTTTAATTTTGCTAAAAACAAAAACATATCATATATTGGACTTAATTAAGTGCTTTTAATTTATGCTCATAGTCATTTCTTGACATTTTCAAGATTACTACACGAATTTTTATTCGATTTAATTTAAATATTTTAATTATTATGCAAAAACGGTTCATTTTTAGTTTATTTCTTCTACAATCTTAGATTTTAAAAATGGGTACAACTATAGAATATTTATATTATTTTTTAGATATTATCATCTGAAAAAAATTTCAAATAGATCAGCATGTCAGAACCGCGAAACATTTAGCTAAAAAAGTAAAAACCACATCCGGTGAAAAATATCAACCAGTGTCCAAGTGCTTTCAGTCAAGTTCTAAAAAACAAACCGAACAAGAAACTTTTAACGAAGACTTGTGTCGTGCATTAGTATCTTCTAATATACCGCTTTCAAAATTATCTAATGAAAACTTTAGTTCTTTTTAAAAAAAAAATATTGCAAACAAAACATTCCCAGTGAACGAACTCTAAAGAGAAATAATGTCAATTTGTTATACTCCTCAGTTATCCACAACATAAAAACCGAAATAGGTAATAATTACTTTTATACAGGGTGTAACGAAAATACAGGTCATAAATTAAATCACATATTCTGAGACCAAAAATAGTTCGAATGAACCTAATTTACCTTAGTACAAATATGCACATAAAAAAAGTTACAGCCCTTTGAAGTTACAAAATGAAAATCGATTTTTTCGAATATATCGAAAACTATTACAGATTTTTTATTGAAAATGGACATGTGGCATTCTTATGACAGGAACATCTTAAAAAAGAATTATAGTGAAATTTGTGCACCCCATAAAAATTTTATGGGGGTTTTGTTCCCTTAAACCCCCCCAAACTTTTGTGTACGTTCCAATTAAATTATTATTGTGGTACCATTAGTTAAATTCAATATTTTTAAAACTTTTTTGCCTCCTAGTATTTTTTCGATAAGGCAGTTTTTGTCGAGTTGCGGCTTCTTTTTCAATATGTTTACATAAAAATTTTATGGGGTTTTTTTTTCCTTTATACCCCACAAATATTTGTGTATGTTCCAATTAAACTTTTAATGCGGTACCATTAGTTAAACACAGTGTTAAAACTTTTTTGCCTCTTTGTATTTTTTCGAGAATGCACTTTTTATCAAGATACTGCTTCTTTTTTAATATGGTTCAAAATATACCTAAAAATGTAAATCATAAATAAATTTTCATATTATTACCAAGTCTCGATAATCGTACTTAGCCATATACAAATATGTGGTGGATTTGACAAATATTCAAAATATCTCGATAAAAACTGACTTTTTGAAAAAGTATTGAGAGACAAAAAAGTTTTTAAAATATTGTGTTTAACTGATGGTACTACAATAATAATTAAATTGGAACGTACACAAAAGTTTGGGGGGGTTTAAAGAACAAAACCCCCATAAAATTTTTATGGGGCGTCCAAATTTCACTATAATTTTTTCTTAAGATACTACTACCATAAGAATGCCACATGTCTATTTTCAATAAAATATCTCTAGTTTTCGATATTTTGGAAAAAATCGATTTTCATTTTGTAACTTCAAAGGGCTGTAACTTTTTTTATGTGCACATTTGTACTAAGGTAAGTTAGGTTCAATCGAACTATTTTTGGTCCCAGAATATGTGATTAAATTTATGACCTGTATTTTTGTTACACCCTGTATATGTGTGGACGAGACCACTGACTCGTCAGGAAGATACATTGTGCACTTATTGATTGGTGTACTGGTTCTACAAGAAGCATTAGCAAACTTTTTCTTCCTGCTGCTGTGCCTAATAATAAATTATTGTTTATTTTATCCGATGCCGCACCATATATGGTGAAAGCAGGACAAAATTTAAAAATATTTTATCCAAACTTAATACATGTCACTTGTTTAGCGCATGGAATAAACAGAGTTGCGGAAAAAGTAAGAACAAAATTTCCACCAGTTAACAGTTTAATAGCGAGCGTCAAGAAGGTATTCCTGACATTACCTGTAAGAATACAATGTTACAGAGATATGCTTCCTGCTGTTCCACTGCCACCGCAACCAGTGGCGGATTTAGGGTACTTGCGGCCCTAGGCCAAATTACCCCGAGCGGCCCCCGGTAACTTCACGATTATTATAATATAATAATAATATTTAAAACGTTTATTTTAATTTTACTTTTTAAAATTCGTAATACAAAGTATAACATAAATGAATAGACATGCCTCTAATGTTATATTTGAATACGGACATAAATAGGTTGAAATGTATTCACTAATTAAATAATCTTGGTTTGCAAATTTGGCTAAAACCCCAAAACAGCTCTAACAACAATTTCTATATTTATAGAAATTTCGAAAAAGAAAATTTATAGAAAGAATTCTATATTTATAGAAGCCTTTGAGATCTTGGTTTTTCGAAGGATGCTGAAGATCTCTTGGACAGATCACGTGACCAACAACGAGGTGTACTGAGAAGAATGGAGAATGAGAGAGAACTCCTAAATATTGCAAAAAACAGAAAAACGAGTTATCTAGGACATAATTTACAGAGGAGAAAGATACAACTTTTTACGACTCATAATGGAAGGGAAAGTGGAAGGAAGAAGAGGTTCAGGAAGAAGAAAATGCTCCTGGCTGAAGAACGTGAGAGACTGGACAAGCATGGACACACATTCGATACTAAGAACTGCTCAAGATAGAGAGCAATTTGCTGTATGTATAGCCAATCTTCAGTAATGAAGAAGGCACCTTAAGAAGAAGATAGAAAATATATAATTCAGCAGTTATTTGTAAAATTATTAATATTGCTATAATTATTATATTATAAATTAGTATTGTAGTTAATTGTTAAAATTAAATACCTTTTTCCAGCAATACTTCCATTCGGAGGGAAAAGTACAGATGACAACAAAAGACTAAAAAAGCCGAGTTGAAAAGACATAAGTAAAAGAACAAGCAAAATAATATGAACTGTACTAGTAACAGGCTACGGTACTGAAAAATCAAAATATTTAAGAATAGAGCAAATAAACTTCTAGATCGTTCAATTAATTATTCTCTTATACTGAAAAACGTCAATGTCATGTTCTTATTAATTTGGATAAAGTTGGATTAGTGATTAACATTGACACTCACTCCACTCCATACTCATAATAAATATCAAATCTAAACACTCACTTTTCTAGATTTTTTGGCTGCAAAATCTTTAATCAAATTTTAAAAAAAGCTTGAAAAAGCTCAGCATTTGAAACAAAACTAGCCAAACTAGACAATCTAGAATCTTCTTCAGAAGTCGAGTTCCTCAAGTAGTTTTTGATTATTTTCAACACGCTGAATGGTCTTTCTCCAGATGCATTAGATGTCATCATGCATAGTAGAATGCGCAAAGCCGTGCCCATATTCGGAAATAATGTTGTTAACTTTTTTCATGAACGGTTTTCAGATACTCCAAAAGTGCATTTCTCGGAGGCTTGGTAATCTTTTTGTCATGAGGTTGTCTTTCTTCATCAAATATACCTTTAACAAAGCCTTTGAACTGTACACACTCTTCTCCAAGGTCACCATCTATGTCGATTCGATACTTTTAGTCAAAATAGAAACTTTTACCCTGATTTCTTCATTGAAAATTGACGATAAGTTGTTTAAAAATCCAAATTCTTCATTAAGACTGAAATAAACTTAGGACCTTTCATTCAATTCTGAATAAAGCGTGTCAATTACAACATTGAATGTATTAATCTTTAAATCTTCTTTGCCATTAAAGTGGGGTTCAGTGGATTCATCTTCTTTGGCTTAGCCTGGGAGAGCTTTTGTTTTCGGGCGTCTTTTTATTTCAAGGATATAGGTTTCATTTTTAGACAACCCTTTTCCTCTTTTTTCATCGGAATCAAAGTTGTCTCTCAGACTCAATGCGTACTCCTTTAGAGATATGTATGTTGCAAGTCACATTCAAGTCTGTAGCAGTTTTTGCAATGTTTTGCTACTCTTATCAAAACGTTGTAAAATGTCGTAGGTACGACGGATTTAGTAGAATAGCCATTCTCTTATTTGAAAAATTGTTTACTGATTTCAATTCAATTAGTAAAAGTTTTTTTACCAAAAAAGTTTTTTTTACAAAATGCTGCGGCCCCCTTTTGCTTGCGGCCCTAGGCCGCGGCCTAGTCGGCCTAGTGGTAAATCCGGCACTGACCGCAACCCATTTTAACACGTTGGGGAACATGGTTGGAAGCAGCTTATTTCTATGCTGATCATTTTGTTGATTTAAAAAAAATAATTAACCTTTTAACGGATGATAGTTGCCAATCTTTATTGGAAGCTAAGCAAGCCTTCCAAAATAACATCCTTCAACAGCAACTGTCATTCATAAAATCAAATTATAGTTTTTTTCAGAAAACTATAACTCAATTAGAATCCTCCAAATTATCATTGTTAGAGACTACAGTTTTAATAAAAGAATTTGAGTCATTGTGTCAAAACGTTAAAGGTACTATTGGAAAGGAAATTTTTCAAAAATTTAAAGTAACCATGGAAAAAAAATAGTGGTTACCTACCAGATTCTTTCTGAAGTGGTTCAAGTACTAGCTGGGACATTTTCCGAACCACTTAATTTAGAACAATCTATTATAGTAAATTTGAAAAATGCCCCAGTTACATCAGTTGATGTCGAAAGAAGTTTTTCTATTTACAAATATATGTATTCAGATAGAAGCCATAAGTTTTTATTAGAAAATTTTGAACATCATTTGATAATCTATTGTTACCACAATTCAAAATAATATTTATATGTTAAAATAATTGTATATGTTATGTATTTATAATATTGTAAGTATTTTTGTAAATAAAAAAATATTGTAAATATTTTTTATTACAGATGTAATACAGTATTTTCTAGATAAATATGCATATTTTGCATAAAATACTGCATATTTATGCGCATATTTCATACTTTTTTATTTGCATATTTGCCTAAGTCTAATCATCATCAATGGTGTTACATCCCTATGAAAGAGCCTCGACCTTCCCAAGTCTATTACGCCAGCCAGTCCTATCCATTGCCAACCGTTGCCAGTTTGCTGCGCCTATTTTTCTCCCATCCTCATCTACACTATCCTTCCATCTGAGTTTTGGCCTACCCCTATTTCTACTTCCCACAGGTTGTGACATAAGGATTCTTCTAGGAGGGTTGTTCTGCTGTGATCTGGCTAGAGGTCCTGTCCATCTTAGTCTTCCTATTCTTATAAGAGATATTATTTACAATATAGATGGTTTTATATTCTATTGTTTACTTGTTACGAGTATTTTGGTTTTCCGTATGTTCAGATTCAGACCTTCCTCCCTACAACTTTCAATGACACTATCATGTAGTGGTTCCAGATCTTCTTGACTAGAAGCTAAGAGTACTGTATTGTCCGCATATAGCAAATTATTGATGACTTCACTATTTACAATTATTACTTCTTGTTTTTCAAAAAGTGCATCTCTGAAAATTCTTTCAGAGTAAACGTTGAAAAGCAGGGGTGACAAGAGGCATCCCTGCCATACTCCCCTTTTAATATTAAGAACCTGTGATTCCACACCATCTACTAAAACTGATGTTGTTTGATTCCAATATAAATTTGCAATTATTCGAACATCTCTGCCGTCCAAGCCAATTGTCTGTTAGAACTTCGATCAATATAGAGTGCTTAACACGATCAAATGCCTTTTGGAAGTCAATAAAACAAAAGTATATGTCTACAGATATATCTCGACATCTTTGAGCAAGTATGTTCATCCCAAACAATCACTCGTTCCAAACCCGTTACGGAAACCAAACTGTGTCACTTATGTATTCCACTTGTGTGAAGTTAGCAATAGATTCCAGCAATAAACTGTATTTCGAAAAATCTCGTAAACTACCTCACAAAATCAATACAAAATACTTCGTTTTGGCGACCACAATTTGACGTTAAGCGTATGATACACATATGGCATATTTGACAATAATATGTAATATTTATTTACCATTCTTGATGAAAGTTATACAAACAATACGTGTGTTCGCGGAGACAGTCAGGGATAAGTCCATGACAACTGGAGCATGCGCACTTTAAAATAATATAAATAATACCGTTGATGTTGATAGATAATACATTAAATAAATATAATATGAAATTAAAGTCTGCATGCATTGTCGTGGACTAAAAGTCACCAACAGGGCCCGCAAAGAACATAATGACACTGACATATTACAGAAATTCGCCAAAATTGTCATATTTCGCCTCTATGGATCCTGGCATATTTTCGTGTATCCCCAACATGGTCATACACAGAGCGAATAGACAGGAATTCATTTACTTTTTGTTTTCTTTTACATTGTAATTGGACATCAAAGTTCGTAATGCTTCATTTTCCATAATCTTTGAATTCTTGATATGCAACATAAATAGAGAACAAAATGAAATTATGATAAGTAACAAAACTATACACAATGAATATAAAAAATTATAGTTGAAAGATTGATAACAGTTATCCTTGATAAAATAGGTACAATATACCTTTTAGTCTTAACCCCTTCCATACGGTGATGCACCCGTGTGCATCATGCTTGACTGTCCGCTAAATACGGTGGTGCACACAGGTGCATCATGAGTTTGCGTTCAGTGGGCGAATCCATAATCCTTAATGGCCACAGCCAAATCAGTTTTACATAAATAGAGAACTTCTATGAAAAAGTAAAGCAGCTGAGCTTTAGATGGATGAAGTGGTACAGTTTTTCAAACGTAGGAAAGAGTTTGACAAACTACACTGACCGGCACAAAAAACGGCCACCCCACAAAATGGGTCATTTTTGATGTCTCGAATTTCCTAAGCCTGTTGTCCGATTTAAGTGATTTTTTAATATGATATAGCCTTATTCTTTAACAATATCGCTGTAATAATATTGTTGCTAGAGAGGTAAATTATCATTGTATACCAGGTGTACCACCCAAACTGTGTTTTTTTCTCAAAGTTCACCACACCCTGTGGAATATTCTAGCATTTATAAAATAATGAAATTAAAACCCAACTATAGCCTCAGGTTTTCTTAACATTCTGTTTTTTTATTAATTCACATATGTTGGATAATAAAAAAGTTACGTACTTTAACAACTAGCCATGTTCTTGATCAAATACAGGGTGTTTATAAATAAGGGCAATAAACTTTAAGGGGTAATTCTGCATGAAAAAATAATGACAGTTTGCTTTATAAACTTCTTCTTCTTCTAAAGGTGCCTATCTTCTGGAGATGTTGGCGACCACATTGACCCATCTTATTCTATTTACGGCAGCTCGAAATAGATCAGTTGACGTTAGACCAGTCCACTTTCTAAGATTGGCTAGCCAGGATATACGTCTACGTCCAGGGCCTCTCCTGCCCTCAATCTTGCCTTGTAGAATCAACTGTAGCAGTCGGTATTTTTCATTATGCATAATGTGGCCGAAGTAAGCCAAATTTCTGTTCTTTACGGTGTTAACCACTTCTTTGTCTTTTCTTAGCCTCTGGAGAATAGTTATATTGGTTGTGTGGTGTATATGTTATAGTCAAAGCCCGAATTTCAGGCACTCCTAGGTTTGACTAGGCAATCATCAGGTCTGACTGTCGATCTTAGTCAAAGCCCGAAATAAATTACAGTTTCGGCCTTTGACTAGTCAAACCTAGGAGAGACTAAGTTGGTCAGGCAAAGGTCGAAATTTAATTTTATGAAATCGGGCTTTGACTGGTCAAACCCCGATGAGCTATTAAAATGTTGTAATTTGTTAGATTAGGTTTAATAAAACGTCATTTTTTAATTTTAATGTTTATTATTTTTATATTGTCGTAATTAAAATAAAAAAATAGTGTTTATTCTCACATGTTGAGGCATTATGGCATTTAGAGTTACACAATACGTTAGACCTTTTTTACACTTATATAATTTTGAAGAGCATTTCTTATTGCAGTAGCATTTTATAAAGCCTTGTCCTCCAAATTTAGAATCTTTTGTACTAATTTCTCTTAGAGACAACTTAACGTCTGGAGCATCTTCGAAATTAAGAAAATTCTCTTTGCATTCTCTTATTTGATTCCTTGAAAAAGCAATATTTATTGTTCCGCATTTCATACCAACTCTATATAAACCGTCAATTGTTTTAGCTTTTATGATACCCAAAATATTTCGAGCATCTTCTTTGATTATATCAAAGCTGGGGATAGGTCTTCTTACACAGAGAGAAAATATTAAAATAAATATAGGAAAGGCGATTGAAGGTCTTCATGCCCAGGCTAATGCTATGAAATATTTAAGTGAAAAAAAAATTCCTCCAAAAATTTTTTCTTAATTTCGAAGATGTTCCAGACGTTAAGCTGTCTCTAAGAGAAATTAGTAGGTACAAAAGATTCGAAATTTGGAGGACAAGGCATTATAAAATGCTACTGCAATAAGAAATGCTCTTCAAAATGATGTAAGTGTAAAAAAGGTCTAACGTATTGTGTATTATACCTCTACATAAATGCCATAATGCCTCAACATGTGAGAATAAACACTATATTTTTATTTTAATTACGATAATATAAAAATAATAAACATTAAAATTAAAAAAGGTCGTTTTATTAAACCTAATCTAACAAATTACGACATTTTAATAGCTGACCGGGGTTTGACTAGTCAAACCCCGATTTCATAAAATTAAATTTCGACCTTTGCCTGACCAACTTAGTCACTCCTAGGTTTGACTAGTCAAAGACCGAAACTGTAATTTATTTCGGGCTTTGACTAAGACCGTCAGTCAGGGCCGGCCCGTCCATATAGGCGAACTAGGCGGCCGCCTAGGGCGCAAAATCCGCCTAGGGCGCAAAATTAGGGACGTAGTACTTTCTCATGTAGTAGTTGTGTAACTCGCAGAGACAGAAAAATCACTGGGTAATGAAAGGTGAAGGATATTTTATTTTAGTTGTCTTATAAAATAAGAAAACGCAAAACTATAACTTAACGTTAACATTAATTACTCGTTTTGGCAACCTCGCTGAGCGTAAGCCTACTTAGTGGCGCAGTGGTCGCGGCAACCCCACACTCTTCACTTCAGTCAAGCCAGCAGTCATAGCGTGAACGTGAACAGAATAAGAGTACTAGTCTGTCATTAGGGCGCTGCGTGTTATGCATTTTCACTTTTCAGTTTAGTGTAGTAGTGCAGTGTTGTTGACTTTGTTTGTGCATTGATTGACAGTAGTAGTAGTTGTTAATTTACGATAACAAAACTGCAAAAGGAAGTTTGAATTAACAAGTAAGTAGCTTATACTCTTCATATTTATAATTTTTTTCAGTCATCATATCATATAGGCCATTGTCATATTGTTGTTGTATATAGGCCTAAATCAAATCAAAATTGAGATTGTTTAATTATCATAACTTAAAGAAAACCCCTTGTGAACACTTGCCTCTGTTTCGCCTACGATGCCGATGTGATTGATTAGGAACTGGCTGCTGAGTGCTGGTCATGCTGGCTGCTGTTCTGGGATTTGGGCGAACTGAGTGGTTGTTTAATTTATTTAATATTACACAATATGAATGTTGAATGAATTATTAGTTTTGAAATCCACCTGGACATTTCTAATTTTGCTTCCAAATATTTATCAAAACAAATTATTTTTTGTTGAAAACAGTATAACTTGACTTTTTAAGCAAGAATGACCATTGGATTTTTTTGTAAAATTTTTTAACTTCTAATTTCTATCAAATTGATTTCAAAATTAGGCCTACTTTAAATGTATTTATAAATAATATTAAAATAATAGGCTATTAATGTAATTTTATTTAAGAGAAGTCCTTGCTTCTTGGGGGTGTAATCCTAATTTCATATCTTGAGTAAAGACATTCAAAATTTTTTCATTTTTTCAAAATGAAGTTAGCTTAATCCAATCATTGTTTTCTTTCCAGATATGATGTCAGGAAAACACTCGGGCTCTTGGTTTAAGAAAAGAAGACAGGAAAGAGAGGAGTCAGCAAAAAAAGCTAAAGGGTCTTTTGAAAAATATTTAATTAAACCAAATGACACAACTCTTAGGGAGGAAAGTTATAATGAATCACCTTCCACCTCTGGAAAAACCAACCAGCTCCTACCTCAAGAATATGCTACAGAGAAAACAGATACTGAATCACCTTCTACTTCTGGGGGAATCATCCAGATCCAACCTCAAGAATGTCCTAGGAGGATAACAGCTATTGAACCGCCATCTACTTCTGCAGAAAACAACGAACGTCAACTGCAAGAATTTCAAAATAATTTCGTTGAAATGGACGTTGACGTTACAGATAATGCAGTGGAATTACTGCCGGAAAATTCAATCTCACCCAAAGTTACGCTTGATTATGCTGATCCAGCGTCTTGGGACACTCTAAATATTAATCGCCAAACTTTACGAACCATTTTAGTAGAGCATGGACCTGACCAAGTAAAAGGAAAATTTCCGAAGGGTGTGAATAACAGAAAATTTTCTGACTTTCATTATAGAAGGAGGCTTCCAAATGGTGAATATGTGTACCGAGACTATCTTCAATACTCAAAATCTACCGACAAAGTTTTCTGTTTTTGTTGTAAGGTGTTTGGCGGCATAAATGTCTCTTCTTCATTAGGCAAAAGTGGTTGTAATGACTGGCACAATATGTCGGCCCTCCTTGAAACGCACGAAACATCAAATGATCACCTTCAAAACTTTGAAAAATGGAAAACACTGAAAAAAGCACTTAAAAAAAATTTAACTGTTGACAATGTTTATGAACAAAAAATAAAACAAGAGGAAATTTACTGGCAGAAAATTCTAGAACGGCTGTTTGCTCTCGTCAAAACTCTTGGGTCCCAAAACTTGTCATTTCGCGGCACGACAGAAAAATTAGATGTTAATGACAACGGAAATTTTTTAAAATTTATTGAATATTTGGCCATGTTTGACCCAATAATGAATGAGCATCTAAGAAAAATCAAAAGTGATGTCAACAGGCACACTCATTACTTAGGGAAAAATATACAAAATGAGATGATTCAAACTTTAGCTAATGCAATAAATGCAGATATATTGTCCTCAGTACATACGGCTAAATATTTTTCTATTATTTTAGACTGCACACCAGATGTTAGTCACGTAGAGCAAATGACAATTATTATTCGATTTGTTGAACTACCAAAGTCATCTCTGGCATCCTCAACAGAAGTATCTAGTTATCATCAAGTACTTGTAAAAGAACACTTTTTGGGATTTGTGCCTCTCACTGAAAGTACCAGTGGTGAGTATATGACGGAAGTAGTTTTAGAAAAGTTAAAAGAGATTTCTTTGCCTGTAGAGAATATTCGTGGGCAAGGTTATGACAACGGAAGCAACATGAGAGGAAAAGAAAGTGGAGTTCAAAAGAGAATTTTAGATGTCAACCCACGTGCATTTTATGTTCCATGCTGCTCACACACTTTGAACCTTGTTGTGAACGATGCAGCTTCGTGCTGTGTAGAGGTTACTACTTTTTTCGATGTGGTTCAACGAACATATGTGTTTTTTTCGGCATCAACTCGACGATGGGATGTTTTGCGCCGTCATGTTCCAGCTTTGACATTAAAACCCTTAAGTGATACAAGATGGTCCAGTCGAATTGATGCACTAACGCCTCTGCGGTACCACTTGTCTCATGTGTGTGATGCTTTGGAGGAGATTTCTGAGGACACTTCTCTAAAAGGATCAAGTGGCAGTATTGCGAAGGTAGAAGCACTTGGATTACTTAAACACCTCTCAGACTTCAAGTTTATTGTTGCCCTTGTTACATGGCACAATATTTTATTTCAGGTAAACCTAACCAGTAAGATACTACAAGAAAAGGATTTGAGTCTCCAGAAAGCAGTTAGTCACCTGAAAAAAACCGAAGAGTTTTTGGTTACAGCCAGAAGTGATGTACAGTTTCAGAGAGTTCTGGTTGATGCTAAGGAAGTAGCAGAAGAAGTTGGAATAGAACCAATTTTTGAGAGGGAGAAGGTCCGAATAAGAAAAAAGAAGAAAATGTTTGATTATGAATCAACAGATGAATCAGCAAATGTTGCCAGTGACCCGTCAGAAAGTTTCAAGATTCAATTTTATTTTGCTCTTTTAGACACGGCTGCTAATGCGGTAAAAGAAAGATTTTCCCAGTTAAATACAGTATCTGGTGTCTTTGGATTTTTATACAACATTACTGATCTTAAAAACAAGACTACATCTGAGGTTAAGTCGATGTGCAACAACTTAGAAAAATCATTAGGAATTCAAAAAGATGGACGTTTAATTGAATCTGATATTGATGCTGTAGGACTGTGTTCTGAATTGAAAGCAATTTCTCATCATCTCATCGACTCTATATCAAGCCCTGAAGAAGTCCTAAACTACATTTACCAACACAACCTTGAGAATGGATTTCCTAACATATGTGTAGCACTTCGTATTTTGCTTACGATGCCACTTTCTGTAGCTAGTGCAGAACGGAGTTTTTCCAAACTTAAATTAATTAAAACCTATCTCCGCAGTACAATGTGCCAGGAGAGACTTGTAGGTCTGGCGACAATATCTATTGAAAGTGAGAGAGCAAGACAAGTAGACTTAAAAGTTCTCATTCAAGAATTTGCTAAGCAGAAAGCAAGAAAAGTGCCCTTAGGACTTTAGTTTTTAGCCAAGAAATACTGTTAATTTCTAATCTGTATTTAAAAGTGACTTTCAGTCCGAAGTTAATAGAACAGTAATCCAATAGCAAACAATATTGCAATATGTTAGTCAGTGTATTGTTTAAGACAGTGTTATAAAAGATTTGTAGACTAACTTTGAGTCTCCGTTTTTTATGATGAAAATTATATGTACAGAATTCAACTTTGACCCATTAAACCCATATGCCTTTGGTTAAAGTACGTCTTATGTAATTACATTTGCTTTTTATGAAATTAAAGTTTGTGTTATGTAAAATAGCAGTTATTTTATTTATATATCCCAGTCATTAATCAAAGGTTTATTAAATTAAATTAAATTATTAACATAACACAGAGTTGAAATACCGTGTCCCGGTAAAGTGCTAGTTGAACTTTTTCAACTGTAATGAGGGCGCAAAATTTGTTTTCGCCTAGGGCGCCGCAAACCCTAGGGCCGGCCCTGCCGTCAGTCAGACCTGAGGATTGCCTAGTCAAACCTAGGAGTGCCTGAAATTCGGGCTTTGACTATAACATATATATGAGACCCTCAACATACGTCGGTAGTACCACATTTAAAACGCCTCTAACCGTTTTATGGCATCTTCTGTCAGGCTCCAGCTTTCAACTCCGTAGAGAAGGACACTAAAGACGTAACATCTAAGAATTTAAGAATTCTTATGCGTACATTGATACTTAAAGACAAGTTGCACAGAATTTTCTTAAGACTGTTAAAAGAGCTTCTGGCTTTTTCAATACGAGTTCTTATTTCGTAGCTATGATCCCAGGTATCCTTAATGTTGCAGCCGAGATAGCATATTTTCTGTACTCTCTCTAGGGGTGTATTGTTTACGGTAATTTGGGCGTTTATATTGGTGTTTTTACTAATGATCATTATTTTTGTCTTCTTACAGTTTAGTTTTAGGCCGTATTTGTTACATGCTTCTACAACATTAACCATGATCCTTTGGAGCCCCTACGCACTATCTGCCAGCAATACTGTATCGTCTGCATATCTAATATTATTTATAAGTTGTCCATTTACTGCAACACCTTCTTCTGATTCGTCCAAGGCCTCTCTAAAGATGTTTTCAGAGTATATGTTAAATAATGCTGGTGACAGTATGCAACCCTGTCTAACTCCTTTTTCGACTGTGAAGATTTCGGAAAGTTCATTTTCGAATAGAACTGTTGCTTTTTGTTGGAGATATAAGTTTGAGACAAGTCTTATATCCTTACCATCGAGTCCTGATGTTTTTAGGATATCGATTAGTTTTCCATGTGGGATTTTATCAAATGCCTTCTCGAAATCTATGAAACATGCATACACATCGCAGTTGACATCCCTGGCTCTCTGTATTAGAACTTGCAAGCTGAAAAGTGCTTCCCTCGTTCCGAGTCCTGCTCTGAATCCAAATTGAACTTCACTTATCTGTTCTTCTAATTTGGTGTATATGCGCGAGTGAATGATAGTAAGGAGTACTTTAAGTACATGGCTCATCAAACTAATTAATCTATGTTCTTCACATTTTCTAGCGTTGGCTTTTTTGGGAAGTGGAATGAATATCGATAGTAGCCAGTCTTTTGGTAAGTAACCAGTCTCGTATATGTTGTTGAATAACTTCGTAAGAGCTGTAATTTGGTGTGCCTCTAATAGCTTTAAAATTTCACCATGGACCTCGTCAGGTCCTGGTGATTTCCCATCTTTAATCCGCTTAATGGCCATAGTTACTTCTTCGTTTGTTATTTCTGGGCCGTAGGGATTGTCTATTTCATACGGACTTCGTGAAGCATCTTCGAATAATTCTTGCATATATTCTTTGCATCTTCTTAATTTATCTTCAATTGTAGTCAAAATCTGACCTTCGACGTCTACGACTATGCCTGTATTGCGTTGTTTTCTGATGTTCTGTACTTCTTTAATCTTTTTGTGCATATGGAAATCGTCATGTTTGCGTTGTAGTGTTTCAATTTCCTTACATTTCTCCATCAGCCATGCTTCTTTTGCCCCTTTTATTTCCCTTAGTATACTCTTATGCAACTTTTTGTATTCATTGTTATTTCTACCTTTTAATTTCCTTCGCTCTTCCATCATCTGCAATATTTTATCTGTCATCCATTCTTACTTCTTTTCTCTTTTTGATTTAAGATATTCATGCGAAAGTGTGTTAATAGATGTCTTCATTTCGTTCCATTGTTCTTCTATGCCACTAGGAGTGTCTTCAACTATTTTCGCAAAATTCTTATTAATCTCTGTTTTTACTTTTTCCTGGATGTTATTTTCTTTCAGTAGTTTTATATCTATTTTGGGTCTCATTTTCTTATGAATTATTTTGAGTCGTATGTTGGTATTTGCAACCAATAGACTATGATCTGAGAAGACATCGGCGCCTGGATATGTTTTTGTTGAGGTGACAGAATTTCTAAACCTTTTGTTTATGTTAATAAAATCAATTTGGTTTCTTACGATTTTCCCTGGGGTATCACCGGGTGCTTTCCATGTATAAAGCCTTCTTGGATATAATTTAAAAAATGTATTCATTACAACCATATCCGTCTCTTGGCAGAATTGTATCAGCCTTTCTCCTCTTTCGTTTCTTGTGCCAAGACCATATGACCCCACAACATTCTCGACTGTTCCTTGTCCTATTTTGGCGTTGAAATCGCCCATGATGATAGTTAGCTAATGTTTTTTTTGTCATAACTTTTGCTTTATAAACATATGTCTGCAAAAGCTTCGTTTTCCGAGATATGGGATGTTAAATTTTTTCTTACCAACTGACAATTTATTTATTGCTCTAAAACCGGTTGAGATATGCAAATGAAATTTGGTGGGTTTTAAGAGACAGTTATTGCACATTTTTTGACATGCTATTAAGAATTTTATATTCTCCATTGGCGTGCATACGAGTAATATGACGGGTAATATTACCCGTACGCACAGCAATGGTGAATATTCTTCTTCTTCTAATGGCGCTACAACCCTTTGTGAGTCTTGGCCTGCTTAACAATGTTTTTCCATTCTGCCCTGTCGGATACTTTCCTTCGCCACTGCCTGATGTTCAGGGTTCAAGATCCCTCTCTGCGTCGTCTATTCATCTTTTACGGGGCCTTTCTCTTATTCTGTTTCCTTGGGGCTTCCATCTCTGGATTACTTTTACAGCTCGATTATCTGGCATTCTTTTTAGGTGACGGAGCCAGTTTAGTCTTTGTGACTTTACAAATCCAAAGAAACTAGGGGCGCTGTTACAATTTGTGAACACTGAAGTCCTACCCAATTATGTCGTAGAAACCCACACATTAGAATATTTGCACATGCTAATCTACTGTGCAGCAACAGCAATTGCTAATTAGTCCAGGGTCGAAAAATAAAAACGGGAAAAAATCAATACAGGTATTTGAAGGTGCTAAATCGTAGGGGGGATATAGTTAATTAAAAATACATACAGAGGTACTCGTAAATCGACCTCATTTTTTTATAAACAAAGGCTTAAGTCAGAAAATATTGTTTTTTGCCTATAGCATTTTTAGTATCATATTTACAGCAAAAGTTGTTTTATGAAAGTTGTGTATCATGAAAAAACGATTATTTTGAATTTTTACAAGGTGAAATCCATAAAGAATTAACCGAGATAATTGCAAAAAACCACGTTTTTTGCACTATTTTCTAACTGTTAATAACTTTTACCAAAAAGGCTGTAAGGAACTTATTATACCTTGATCATGAGGCATTAACATTAACAAATAGGTCGTAAGGAACTTATTATACCTGGATCATGAGGCAAATAAGTGCCTTTATTAGTGTACAAAATTTCAAGAAGATCTATTTGTCAGTTTACGAGTTATGTTAAATGTTTATCCCAGACATCGAATGTTTAAACAATCATTGTTGCCCTAGGAGTATTTTCAGAGCTTTTTGGCAAAGTGCAATAAGTTCTTAAAGACTAAAAGTATTAAGAAAGTTAAAAAAAGAATATATTTGTTTCTTAGTTGTTGTTGAACAGGTCGATAAAAAATGGTGAGTTTTTTCCTTATAAACAATTAGAATATCTTTGTTATTTTTTTCGATAAATAATTATAATTGGTTGTATCAAAATGCTGGTAAAAAAACACACATTAAAAAAGAAAAAACAACTTTCTAGGACCAATAATAGCCAAGTTATACTTTTCTTTTTGAAAAATCACATCTCGAGTCCAGTTTCGCGCGTCGAGATTTTGCTATAGAAAGTTCAATTTGGAGCGCTTGAAAAATTGTATAATATCTCAGCTTCCAGAGAACGCAGAGCCTTCATTTTTTTTTTTTAATTTGGGTAACCTGACGAAATATAACAACTAGCTAATTTTCATTTACCGGAAAAATTGGAAAATTCTGGAAAATGGACTTTTTTATTCAAGATTTATTTACAATGTTAACACTAATATATTTCGATAAATATTTTCATAAAATATTATAAATTTGTAAATAAATATTAAAATATAATTATAGTATATATCTATTTATATACAGGTGGTTCATTTTACTCGCCTCGGTGTCTGTACGGAAAACGACTTGACTTAAAAAATTTCTTCATAGACATATACAGGGCAATTAATACTACAATCTAAAAATAATGTGAATTATACAGGGTGCTACAAAAAAGAGTGGTATATCAAAGATATATTTTTTATGGAACATCCTACAACTGATGAAATTTTTAAATTGCCCTTAAAAAATAAGCTAGACTATACCTAAGTACAGGGTATTTTGATTCATTTAAATTTTTACAAAAAATATAAAATTTTAGTCGGTAACAAATGTTTTCTTAGATCTTCATAATAGAGTATTCAGCATTTTTAAACAGATGTTTATTGTAACAAAATTTATAATTACTTAATAGTACACTAATTGAAAACAAAAACCTTCTAAAATTGAAAAAAAAATGTGTGTATAGATTATAATTATTGATCTTCGTTAATTCTACACAGTTTATGTACAGGTTCATTAATTTCTTCAACAGTATCCCTAATTTTTTTAAACAAATCTTCTTCAACTTCCACTTTCGTCATCTACAATAACTGTCAAAAGGTTGTAGAATCTTTTTTCGCCAGTGTCATCTTTGCAATTTATGCAAAGCTTGGTAGAATTGATTTATTTCAAGAAATTATGGATAATGTAGAAGAAATTAATGAACCTGTACAAAAACTGTGTAGAATTAACGAAGATGAATAATTATAATCTATATATATTTTTTTTAATTTGAGAACGTTTTTGTTTTCAATTAATTTTTAAATCTAAAAATGTACGATTAAGTAATTATAAATTTTGTTACAATAAACATCTGTTTAAATATGCTGAATAGTCTATTATGAAGATCCAAGAAAAAAATTGTCACCGATTCTTAGATTTGTAAATATTTTTTTTCTAAATCTTTACATTTTTCTAAAAATTGAAATAAATCAAAACACCCTGTACTTAGGTATAGTCTAGCTTCTTTTTCAAGGGCAATTTAAAAATTTCATCAGGTGTAGGGTGTTCCATAAAAAAAATATATCTTTGATATACCACTCTTTTTTGAAGCACCCTGTATAATTCACATTATTTTTAGATTGCAGTGTTAATGGCCCGGAATATTTCTATTAAGAATTTTTTTTAAATCAAGTCGTTTTCCGTACAGACACCGAGGCGAATAAAATGAACCACCCTGTATATAAATAGATATATACTATAATTTTATTTTAATATTTATTCACAAATTTATAATATTTTATGACAATATTTTTGAAATTATATGTGTTAACGTTGTAAATGCATGTTGAATAAAAAAGTGCATTTTCCAGAATTTTCCGATTTTTCCGGTAAATGAAAATTAGCTAGTTGCTATTCTTTCGTCGAGTTACCCGAATTTAAAAAAAAATGAAGGCTCTACGTTCTCTGGAAGATGAGATATTATACAATTTTTCAAGCGCTCCAAATTGAACTTTCTATAGCAAAATCTCGACGCGCGAAACTGGACTCCGACAATCTTCCCCATCACACGGTCCCAGCTCAGTCAGCGTGTGTAACTTCACTTTAAAGGGTTATTACTCGTTTTAAATAGAAGATATTCCGTACTTATCAATTGAAATATAAAATATAGATATATATATATATATATATATATATATATATATATATATATATATATATATATATAGAATATTATATATATTATAGTGTTATAGAATATACTTGCACGGTCGATAAATACATCGGATTTCGAATCCAGTTCTATATATATATATATATATATATATATATATATATATATATATATATATATATATATATATATACATTCATTTATAGTACAATCCTGAGCCTTCGATAGTAAAACTTAAACACAAACCTGAACCACGTTAACCATCCTGAACCTGTATATTGGTTCAGGATTGTTTTCCTTTTATAACTGACATATATTTTTAAACTTACAATATAAATAATTTTTTTAAACTAGTGGTGTCATCAGCGGACAAAACTGATTAACTTTCAATTCAATATGTCATTTGGAATCCGAGAGAAACCTGTTTGTAGTATGGTTCAGCATTGTATCTTTTAGTTCAGATATTTGCCACTTTGGCGCTGGAAACAATTTCTCGAATATACATGATCTTTATGTATATATCACAATTAATACCATCCTGATCCATACCATGTGGCAACATTGCTTTGTCGTTATTTTGTGTAAAGAATCGGCGAATTCTATTTTTAGCCAGACAGATTTGTTAATAGCTATATATTATATACTTTAGTTGTGCAACTTTGCAAGATTCGTTTGTTTTGGTTCAGGAACGTCGCTGTGTGCGCTCGATGCAAAAGTGAATATGAATAATAAAGGACGTTGTAAATTGATGGTTGATACGTATTTGTAAGTTAGGTAAAGTTAAGTTATGCAGAAGGGATTAAAATAAATTCTCACTTTGAGAAAAAGGGTTTAAGGATTAAATGTATATTAAATTTCTCAGTGTCGGCGCTACGGTATAAGGTGCCCGCCTGCAAAACTAACACTGGCGCTCCACACACACATACACACAGATACTCGTACAACCACAGCCTCAGGGACATTATGTGTGTTCTAATGGAACAGTGAAGTGAGACCCATATGTCTGAAGATCAAACCGGTCAGAATGCGTAACCTGGAGTGGTACCTATCTGACCGTCCATAACCTGGAGTGGCATCTATCTGACCCCCAAGCTATACCACCACCCCTCCCCATCGCAGTACATAACGAACGAGGAGGCTTTGTACTGAACGTTACCTTGGATGTCCTGGGTAATGGGACACCCTGTGTATTACTTTATGTGGTTATACCACCTGATTTTAGGGGTAGCTAGAAGAGCTTTTCTCCCCATTAATGGCTTGATTTTGGACTTATCTTCTAAAAATGTGTGTTCCGGGCAACGAGGCACCGACTAAAGTTGGTGTCCCGCTATCCGCAAATATCCACGGAAAATAAAGTTCGGTTACAGTTTTATTGGGCCCATCATCTGACAAAACAACTTCACTTTAACTTTTTTAAGAAATTGGCTAAGAGAACTAAGATTTTTTTGTCATTTCTTCTTTTTCGGCTTTTCTTTTTCGATTTGTACCCCAGATATTTTTTGAATTCACTGTTATTTTTAACTAAATAAAAATAATAACTTTAAAACCTCAAGATTATGCTTCTGCAGTAATGTGAACCCGTAGTTTAATAATAGCACTGAGTACTTAACAAATTAATATAATTTTATATTAATTGAATACCTACAACACTAGATTCTTTAACTGCAGAGTACAACTGACAAACTATTCTGTATTATAATCACATGAAATAATACCAAATCTAAAGAGCTCTAAACTAGATTTTTTGTAAAATGTTTATTTTAAACATTGTTTTTATATGGGATTATTACTAAACTTGGTATTTATTAATAGGTACATAATACTTATTAAATTAGACAGGCAGCAAAAAACAGTATTGCAATCTTGTTTATTTTACTAGAAATCATTCATTTCCTCTCATAACTGCTGATACAAAACTAACAACCTGCAAGGAATTTGAAGAAAATAAACAAAGCATTCTCATTAGAGCAAAGTTGTTTGGTTGAAATATGATATCTTTGACCAATACTACCTAATAGTAAAAATTATATGCGGCATTGCATATTTTTGTATGTTTTACATGTGTGATATGCAAAAATAAACAAACACAGATTAGGGTAATATGACGAATTTAAACCACATCTAAAAAATGAATTTTTCTATTTAAGTATTTTGCATAACACAATAAACACAAGCAGAAAAAAGCTCATTCTGCCCCCCCCCCCCCAAACAGGGGCGCCCGCCTGCAGTGCATCCGTTGCAGGCCCGTTATCGCCGGCCCTGAAATTTCTAGACAAAACATAACAGAAAATTTAAATCTTATTTAACAAAACAAAAAGAACTTTGACATTTATTAATGTCAAAGGAACAAAATTGGGAACAAAAAAATTAAAGAAAATTGCTCCATGGGAAGCCGAGAAAATACAATTTTTTTTAACGTATACCGATTTTGAACGTTGACATTCCATTTTCTCCAACCTGATGTTTTATTGAAATTTTGGTATTTTTGGTATTTTTCACTCGTAATACCGACAGTTTTTATTATTATAATATATGTTATGAGTCTTTTGACGATATGAAAATTTGTGCGGAGAAAGAGAACCGAAATAGAAAGGTTCGAAAATTACTATCCTATTATGTATATCTTCGCCGTACTCAACTTTGACCGGTTGTATCTCAGGAACCAATCATCGCAATTAAACAGTTTTTCTTTTAAAAGAAGCGCCCTGCCGCTTTATTTCCAAGACCGTTTTCATAATTTAATTTAATATTTTCCGAGATATTATATTTGTTTATAAGGCAAAAAATGGTTTATAATTTTAAAATATTCCTAAGGCCGCTCAAATAGTCCAATTTCAATTCTGTAAAGTACATTAGATAGGTATAGTGCCATTTTATACAAAAATCATAGTTATTCTTATGCATCATAATTATTGTGGTTATTATGGCGACCCTAAATTTTTAATTAACAATTTAATTGTTGCTAAACTGTAAAAGCTCTTTTGGTAGATACATCTATTTATTGATAAATTATTACTAACCTAAAATTTTAGTTGAAATTAAAAATTTTGTTGAAAAAAAACCCGCATTTTCCGAAAAAAAATTTCGTCGAAGTAAATCGAGAAAAATCTGTCTCTATGCAGAATTTCATTACGGTGAATTTTTATTTGGGTGTTTTTGGTGTAAAGTTAAAATCTTTGGAGTTGTAGTGCAAAGATTGAAAAAACACGATTTTCGGGCGCCATTTTGTTTATAGAAAAGTAGCACACTGTCTGTGGACTTTGCGTACCTATATTATTAATATATAGGATCATAAGATTCGATTCCAGCAATAAAATTGCTAATAAATAACTTTTCCCAAAAATTGCTTATTCTTCGATAATCTGCCCAGACTATTCTTGCAGTTCTCAAATTTAAATATTCTACTAAGAAAGAGCCATCCACATATATGTGAAGAATTGGTTGACAGCAAGCAGCGTGAGAACGATTCGTTAATACTTGAAGAAGTGGTTGATAGAACGGATCACGGGAATAACGTTTCTTCAATATCATTTGAAAAACCGGTTGAAAGAGAGAAGCGCGAGAAGGACGAATCTCTAATAATACAGAAACTCTTAAATTTTGATAGTAAACAAAAAAGTGAACATCAAGTGGAGAAGGAAAGTGAAAAGGGGCAACAGACAAGCAGCAGTTCTGTAGCTAAAAGGATATCATCTCTTGTTTTAGAAGAGAAGGTAATACCTCAATTAAATTACGATCATCATCATCATTCAACCCGGATCTATCCACTGCTGGATATAGGTCTCCCTCAGTATTTTCCATGCATTTCTGTTTTGTGCTGTTTGCATCCAATTTTTGTCGATCCGTTTTATTTCTTCAGACCATCTGGTTGGCGGACGACCTCTACTTCGATATGCTTCTTGTATTGGTCTCCAGTGTATTATTTGCTGTCTCCATCTGTTATCCGACATTCTAGCTATGTGTCCAGCCCAGTTCCACTTTAGTATGGCATCCGTCACTCCTCTTCTCCGTTTTATCTCCCTGTTCGTAATTCGATTCCTACGAGAAATGCCTAACATTGAGGCTCCATTCCATGGCTTTAAATTACGATATAAGCAGTATAATATGGCGTCCAAAACAATTTGGTACTTTACGTTTTCCTAAACTCCAATAATTGTCAACTAACAATCTGTGAGAAAGCCTATAACGTAAGGAAAGAAGCAGAATTGATTTTAATCCATTAGACATGACATACCCTGGTAAGTTTGTTTTGTCGTTTACGGCTCGTAAGACGGTTTTTTGTGTCCAACAAAATAAACCAAACTCAGCTGCATGTATAAAAAGCCTATCTGACAAGTCGTAAATGACGAAATAACTTGGTCACAAGATTTTGTGTCTAATAAGTTAAAATCAATTATGATTATTTTTTTAATGTTACTTTACTTAAATCTTTCCTATTTCTTTTAACGTGTTCGATTCATTGTACATTTTTTTAGCCACTTGTTGAAAAAACGTTGAGGAAAAATTACAAAGATCCAAGGGATTTTTGCTTCTATTGCGAAAAGGATGTACAATCTCATTTTGCTAGACATATTTCTAAATGGCACTCAGAAGAAATTGAGGTAGTTAAAATATTATGTCATAAAGTTAATTTGAAAGAGAGACGATTGGCTTTATCAAACTAAGGAAGGGAAATTTTATCAGAAATCGGGCAGACGCCGCGTTAAGACCTGTTAAAGGAAAAACCTTACGGATAAGTTGTCAAGTGCAGATAAATATCTACCGTGCAAGTATTGTTTGGGATACTATAATAAAAAATGTTTACTTAGGCATACCAAAATTTGTCCGTCTAATAATTATGATAAGGTTAGTAATAGAAGACAAACGTCCCAAAGCGACGGACAAACTACTTTGTTTCTACACCATTTTCTTAAACATGACGATTTATTAAAATCAAAAAAAATTTCAGGATGCACGCAGATGACATAAATATTATTGCCAAAAAAAATCCCTTAATTTGTCAGTATACATATTTGTACATAAAAGGCCGTCAAAGTAAAGGCAATATGGATTTGGTAAGAAAGAATATGCGAAGACTTGAAAAACTCTTACACTTTGCATTGCAAAGTTGGCAAGACTACAAAATCCAGAGATTAAGAAACTTATAGGTATTCTTCGCCTAAAGTATTTTCAACTAATAATTTCTGGAGTTAATAAACTGGCAAAATATAATCCAGAAACAGAAAATTATGAGTCACCAACGTTGGCCATAAATTTTGGGACACTTATAAAAAAATCTTGCGACTTAGCAGATATTAATCTTGTTCAGATTGAGGACACAAGCGATGAGAGAAAAGACCTTAAAATATTACAAAATCTTATAGAATCCCAATGGTGCAATGAAATTTCTGCACAAGCATGTACCAGTTTCAATCAGAATAAATGGAACAAGGAAGAACTTCTGCCGCTTACTAACGACCTCAAGAAACTTAACATTTTTTTGCAAACAACTGCAGAAGAATTATTTGACAAATTGAAATCAGATGAGTATGATTTTAAGACTTATAATTCATTAAAAGACACACTGTATGCGCAAGTCATTCTTCTTAACAGACTAAGACCAGCAGAGATGGCTCAGCTAAAGATCCAAACGTTTAAATGTATTAATTTAGGGGGTGAAAATGCTCCGAATTCGAAAAATGTTTAACTCAAGCTGAAAAATGTTTATTAAAAACTTACAGTCGTTTAGTTATAAGAGGTAAGCGTGGAAGAGAAGTAGCCATGTTGTTATCACTATCAATGAAAATGCATTTCGATTATATTTTACACTGTAGAAATAACTTTGTAATTGAAAGTGACTTTGTATTTCACACCACTGGAAGAGGATTTGTTGATGGAACTAAAATTATTCATAAATATGCCAAGAAATGTCAGTTGGAGAGACCTGCGAGTATAACAGCAACAAAACTTCGAAAGCATTTGGCCACCATTACTCAACTTCTCCAATTTTACAATAATCATAAGGAGCAATTAAGCAAATTCATGGGACACACATTACAAACGCATTGCAATTATTATCGTTTGTCTGAAAAAGTATATATCAAACTGCTAAAATTTCTAAACTTTTACTTTTAATGATGGAAGGAGCTGAAAAATACAAAGGTAAAACTTTAGACGAAATTGACATTAACTTACCTCCTCTCTCTGACGCACAAGGTGAAGAAATGGAAAATATATATTGGATGATAATCTAAACGCCGATTACCAGATTCCATCTACTTCAGCTAACTTAAATAATAATAAAGAACCACCAAAAAAAAGGGCCACTTAAAAAAGAAAATCTTTATTGATAGGAGACAACCATGGACAAAGCAACAAAAAAGCATTATCGCAGAATATTTTTCCGACCATATTAAAAACAGAAAGCCTCCCGTTGAGGTAGAAGTGCATCAACTTATTAGAGTGTCGAGGTATTTAAAGAAAGAAAATGCACAAGTATCAAAGCTATCGTTTATAATATATGTATAAAGGAAAACATTAAATATTAAACACTATTTTTCAAATATTTTTTAGTTGATGTTTATTTTTTTTTCACTATTTTGAAAGACATTATTGTTTTATTTTTGATCTGTATCACATTATTCTTACGCTTGCAGGCAATTGAAATTGCCATTACTTAAGCTATAATCAATAATAAAATCAAGTAATGTACAAATGTACCTACTTTTGATAATAAATTATTGTACCGAATACTTTCCTGATTTATTCCTTTTTTGTTAATCTGCATAAATTGCTGTCAACATAGGTACGTCATATTTTTGAAATTCATTTCATTATAAGAACTGGAACCTGGAACGTATAGTTTATAGTAATATGATGCTGCCATCGCTGTTAATTCGGTGGGACATAATATCGTTTTGCAATATTATGATGGGTTCGCCTTCTTTATGATATTCATTATGTGGGACGGATCTTTTGCAGTAATGTGATACCTTCGCCGACAAGTTTGTTACTGTTTAAAACCCTTTTTTAACTAATGAGTTTTAAATAGGTATTATTTTTAAATACTATGTAACGTTACTATGCAATCCACTATGTATTTAATTTTTTTGCATTTTTAAACATTTGTTGTTGTTGAGATACAATCAAAACTTACGCCAACGAGTTTATCATTGTGTTTGATAAAAGAGGTTGCTTTAATTTCTTATATATAATATTTTATTACAATCAGTTTAATAGTTTGTTTTTTTGAGATATTTATAATTTGCAATTTTTTAAAGCCTGTATGTTTATTATTTTGAAAAATAAACTAACTAAATAAATTACTGCTGTCATTACTCCACAGGCGAGTGTTCTTTTAATCTGAGATCCCAATCCCAGGGACCACCATTATAAGAGACTAAGTTTTATTCAATTTATTCTTCTCCGGAAAATAAATAAACAGAGGGGTTTGTCTATTTGTTCACTTAATGAACAATACAAATAATTTACTAGATAAATTGTAACTATCCAAAAAGGTGTAAACTTATGCATATGTAAAAGATAATTCTTGCATTTCTTTTGTTAATTTTTATTTTGACTACTTACTGAAGCCATACGAAAAATTCCCTAAGAATCCCATTTCACTAAAAACTGGCAACATCTATTAGGCTCAGGTTTGTATATATACACATATGTTTGGGTTCAGAATTGACTGAAATAACAAGGGGATCAGGATTATGTCAATAATATGTAAAATCCCTATTTATATATCTTTAAAAATATTAAACATTTCTTTTGTATATATACATTTTTGAACTCCCCGCTAGAATTAATGAATATAAGCGTACCGTGGGCAACTCTAAATACTCTAGATATAGGAGGTTCAGGATTGTACGGTTTTCCAGATGGTTCAGGTATGATATAAAGATGTATATATATATATATATATATATATATACATATATATATATATATACATATATATATATATATATATATATATATATATATATATATATTATCATTATGTAAAAATTTCAACTCTTAATATTTATAAACAATATATATATGTGATTTTTCAAAAAAGAAAAGTATAACTTGATTATTATTGGTCCTAGGAAGTTGGTTTTTATTTTTTAATGCGTGTTTTTTTACCAGCTTTTTGATACAATGAATTATAATTATTTATCAGAAAAAATAACAAAGATATTCTAATTGTTTATAAGGCAAAAATCACCATTTCTTAGCGACTTGTTTAACAACATTTAAAAAACAAATATATTCTTTTTTTTTAACTTTCTTAGTACTTCGCATAGAGGCGCTGACTTTGGCGTATATTTTCTAACCATGTATATTCTATGCCCTGTTGAATAACTTACGATACACATAGTGAGGACCATACAACTGGCAACATCTGTTCAACCAATCTTTAAAACAGTGGATCGTCAATCGTCGCATAAATTCAAACAGTACAAAAATGTTTAATACTTTAATCCTTTTTGAGAGCGTAGGCGCAAAATTTCGGTCGAGTTCTTTTTAAACGCATTTATTTTTTTCGAATCCTGAGATAACTAATAGGTATTTTTAAAAAATTTAAACGCAAAATAGAAGACTACATTATTCCCGAGGGCAGAAAGTCCCTTATAATGAACACAAAGTTTCTTTTGTAATATATATTTAAAATTAAAAATCAGACTATTTTTTTTCACTCCAGTGACTTATTAAAATAAATATTATAGAAGTTCTCAAGGACTTTCGACCATGGATAATACAGTAATATTTCTTTCTGCGTTTAAATGTTTTAAAAATACTTAAGGTTTTCTCAGTATTCGAAAAAAATGAACGCATTTAAAAATAATTCGAGCGAAATTTTTGCGCATATGCTCTCAGAAAGGCTTAAAATACTATAAATTTTTGTAATCAGTATTTCAATAGTTATTTATGATATAAGTGTTAAAAGTACACGTTTAAGGCACGCATGTGAAAGTTTGCAGAATGAGCGACAGCGAGTTCTGCAATTCACATGAGTGCCTTAAAAATGCACTTTTTAACACGCATATCATGCAATATTTTTTCTACAAACGTAATTACAGGACAATATCTACAAAAACTTTTACTTGAACTTGACTGACATTCCATTTTTATATTTTTTTGATATTACATCAAAATTGCCTATACGATCAATACGAATTGCAGTGCCATAAAAATTTTAAAGCACTAGTGCCTTAAAGCAGCGCCGGATAAAGGGGCGGGCGAGCCGGGCGACCGCCCGGGGTGCCAGAATTTGGGGGCGCCAAATTTTGAGAGACGCTGATATATAAGAATATATAAGATTTTGAGAGACGCAGATGAAACTAGGTACCTAACTGTTCAAAATTACCGTACCTACCATGCCAATGGCCATTAGTTGCCGAGGCATTAGCTAAACAAAAAAAATATAATATTTTTTACATTCACTATTTTTTTGGACTTTATAGATTATCTTTGGGCTAATATTACTCCTAAGACAATTAATATTAAATAATTGTAACAATAAGAAAACTATTTCTAGCTCACAAAAATTCTCTAATAAAAATAATGCAACCTAAAAATTGTTATGGCTTTTAAAGGTCATTTGTCAGGTAATACCAATCACTTTTATGGTATTACAATGTTATACATACATACTTAAAATACACGAAGATCAGATTTACGAAGTATCAACAAATTTATGAATAGTCAGTGATATTATTATACTGCTGCTTGTCATTATAGCCTCAATGGTTAAATAGTTTTGTCTTCCTGTTCTGTAAACTTTGCTTTATCAACATTGTCGTGTGTCCGTGGGTGTGTAATTTGAAATAAAAAAAACAAACCAGGTATATCTATATGAATTAGAATTGACAAGTTCTTTTTCATAATACGAATATATAGAAATTTATTTCGAATACTTTGTACGCGTTAAGATGTTTCACTTTTTGCATAAAAACGGCACGAACGACGTATGAAAAAAAGGAATAATAGATTTTTGTATATATCATAAATTGAACGAGTAATTCCAAAATGATTTGTTATTTGAAATATCTCAGTGGCATACTATGTTTTTGTTTAAAAAAATTCACACCATTTCAACAGTAGATATAAAATTATTAATTTTATGTCAAAAAATGCGCAATAATTACCTCTTAAAACACATCAAATTTCATTTGCATATCTGAACCGGTTTTAGAACAATAAAGAAATCGTCAGTTTGTAAGAAAAATGTCAACATCCCATATCTCGGAAACGAAGTATTTGCTGACATACGCTTATAGAGCAAACTGTCATTATTTTTTCATATAGAATTAACTGTTAAAGTTTGTCGCATTTATTTAGAAACATCCTGTTTTTTCTTGACCACCCTGGATTTCCATAGTTTTTCCTGTATTATTTTACTTGACCGTTATTTTCAGTTCTTTCTGTTTTTCCAGTCCTGCAGGTTTCTTTTCTAATATTGCTTCGTCCATTTTATCTCTAAAAGATTTTCGGGGTCTGTCTCTCTTCCTTCTTCCTATCGGGCTCCAATCTGTTATTCTGTTTATCAACGATTTTGGTCTGCTCTTCTGTCATATCCGTACCAGGTTAATCTCTTTTGTCCTATGTTGTCTATTATCCCTTGAATTCATTACCATTATTTTCTTAATCTCTATGTTATTTATTCTATCCCTTCTACAGCTTCTACTTAGGTATTCGATCTCTGTTGCTCTTATTTTGCATTTGGTTTTCGTATTTTTTATTCAATTTTCACACCCATTATTCAGAATACTTTTTGTCATGGTGTTATATTATATTCTTCTTTTTGTTTTTATACTGATGTTCTTATCCCACAGTACCGGGTTTAATTTTAGTATGCAGCATATTGTTTGTCCTAGTAACTCGATACCTAAAACCATAGCTTGGTTCTATAGGTATCGAGTCATAGAGATAATAAAAAGCTCATGAGATAATAAAAAAAAATAATGAATGATTTTATTTGAATTTGCATAGATGATTGTAAGGCCAAGGATATCACAACGGCTCTAAAAGGAAGAGAAAAAATAAAGATGTACAAGCTCGCGTTTGCAAAGAATATCCGCATGCTATTTTATGCTAAGTGGATGCCACTCCCTCAATTTAGTTACTGGGGATGCAGCTATATCTTGCGCACAATCAACATGTTTTTTGGTCTTGTAGAAGATTTATACACACTAAATGATATAAATGAGTCAGATTAAATAAATTATTAGACGAATTTTTTACTAAGCCAGAACATTTTTGTTTAATTTAGTAGTATTTTATATTTTGACAACGACACCCGATTTGGGCGTCGAAACGATAATAAAATTATTTTTTTCAATTTAATTGTGGCTTATTTTCCATCTAAATAGTTATTTATACACATTTTTTACTGGTTGTTGATAATGTGCATTTATCTTTTACCTCGCTTCTTCGTCGCTTGAACTTAAAATGTGCTCGCTATGCTATGCCCTATGTTGGATAAGTTATAAGTAATAACTATCCTACTATTTTTTAAATAAATATATTTTTACATAGTTCTTTATGGTAAAATTTTGATTTTTTCCTATTTTTTATATTTGCAGTAAATTTGTATATTCTTATATGAAGGGGCGCCAAATTTTATTTTGCCAGGGGCGCTCAGAACCCTAAAACCGGCCCTGCCTTAAAGTAGCATTTTTAACGCACGTATGGAGTTCTAAAAATTGCATTTTTAACACGGTTGTAGAAAAAAGCCTTTAAATGAGGTGTCACATGATGTACTTACTTTCCTATTTAAAAAAATAAAAGTTGTGCCTGTCACCTGAAGAAGAGGGATCGCGTAAAGTTCGAAACATTGACGCTATAATATACTATGATTATTTTAAAAATCGACCTATCCGAGCGTTTTTCTTATGTGCTAAAAATAAATAAGTTAATAAGGGGGGTAAAACTTATTCCAGCGAACTGTATTTGTAACAACCAAGGTAGGGATGGCGGTTGTTGAACAAAAAACCGGTTTTCGGTTATACCGGTTTTTTACTTACGGTTTAACCTGACGGTTATAACTGGTCAAAAAAAGCGGTTGTTCCAAAAACCATTTTTCGGTTTTTTTAATCAGAAGCAAATACTCGATAGGTTATAATGTTATATGTTACATACATTTATATTACAATTCAGTTTGCTCAATTTTCCTGCCGAAAAATTCCCCAACCAATTCAACCTATAAAAATTTTCCCATGTGCTTTCAAATTACCCTAAAAATGGGCGAAAGTACCCCAATCTGGCATCTCTGATTCGTCGCTCGTTGTAGACGGCGTCGGTGCATATTGCGTTGTCAATTGGGATATTCCCAAAACTCCCAAAAGTGATGATCCTACCGATCTACCGACATGTCCCTAGGATCTATCGAGTTTAAAAAAATATCCAAATGACATATTTTACTTAAGAGGAAACAGTAGCGATCAACAGGTAGCGAAAACGCGTTCCAAGATTGCGGCTGTAATTTTGAATATTTTTTCGAGATATGTGGCACACCTATTCGTAATATAATAAAGAATGGCGGTACAGAGCCCAATTTAAAAAATATATTAATATGTGGAAATTACTCTGTAATTAAATACAATATTAAAAAAACGAGCCTGTACCGCCACTAAGAAGAACAAAAAAATACATTTTCTTCAAATAAACTTTTTTATCCGATGCCTAGATTTTGTGTCATTTTGGAACTACTAAAATTTTTTATTTCATTAGTAGTTCCAAAATGACACAAAATCTAGGCATCTGATAAAAAAGTTTATTTGAAGAAAGTGTATTTTTTTGTTCTTCTTAATGGCGGTACAGACTCGTTTTTTTAATATTGTATTTATTTAAAGAGTAATTTCCACATATTAATATATTTTTCAAATTGGGCTCTGTACCGCCATTCTTTATTATATTACAAATACGTGTGCCAAATATCTCGAAAAAATATTCAAAATTACAGCCTCAATCTTGGAACGCGTTTTGGCTACCTGTTGATCGCTACTGTATCACCTTAAAAATAAATTCGATAAACCAATTCATCATTTATTGCCATCAAAAAATTTCAGTAGGTAGTATTTTTTAACACGTTTGTATAATACCTTTCATTTCCTAAGAATTATGTATTATTTAAAAATTACATAATGGAGATTCCTAATTGTATTTCGGTATTCACATTTCATACAAGTCTCAAAGTACTCAAGTATAAACAATTTTTAGATGATTTTGGGAATATCGATTTCAAGCAGATCACTTACCTTTTTATGGAAATATTCATGTGTTTCATAAAAGCTGATGTGACACTTTCGTCCAGTTCTTTATTAGTAAATAAAAGTTGAATTATGGTTGTTTGGGTTAATAATTACTTCGCATATTATTTATAATACATATATAGTAGGGGAGCAAAGTATGCTAAATGTGCAGTCACTCGAGCGCTTTGAGGACCTATTGGGTTGTGATTATTAGGTTCTAAAACCAAAAAAGTTAAGTAAAATTTTCCATTTTAGTGGGGACTTTCCATATTTTAATTTAATTTTCCATTTCCAACACCCGTTTTCTCCGATTATAGCGCCACCTATCCGTAATTAGAAAAAACGTTTCGAATAAAAGTTGCTTATTTTTACGCAAAGAATCCAAATCTGAAATAAAAAAAAGGAGTTCCTATTTAAGATTTTAAAGTAAGCCCCCCCCCACCTCCGTGGGGGTCGTGTTTGGTACCATTCGATAGATTTCAGAAAAAATATTCAGAAATTGTAGTGTATTACCTATAAGAAGTTACCGTTAAGCCGGGTCCAGACTATGTAACAAAACATGTTAAATAACAAAGTTTTGTAACTTGTTACAAAATTTTAAATAAACAAGTTTTAAAACACAGTGTTGTATAACATTTTTCTGGTTATATAGCATGTTTTATGTTATCCAACAGATGTCGGTAAACATCAAAGAAAGTTATAAAACCGCACCGCGACTGATCTACACCTAAAAACATGTTATTGAAACATTTCTCTGGCATAGTACCTACGCGAGCAGCAACCGTTGGAGTCATATCGCCTTGTTCATTCTGGAGTGATTGTGCTAGATTTTTCTTTGCTCTGTTCACGTAGGGTTATTTACGCGATGAAATTGTCGAAAGAACTGACTACTCATTTAATTGAGCTATTTCGTAAGTAACGAGTATTATGGGACTGCTATGGGATGAACTACATTTATTGATTTAAAAAAACAAATAAAAAACACGATGAATAGACTGAAATAGAAGTTAAAATAGATACAGAAACTGTAGTTAAAACTAATGCACGTACGCCTATAACTCAAGCCAACAAAAGAAAAGCAGTACGCGGAACCTTAACAGCAAATCGGTGCAAATCAACTCTAAATTTGACATAAATACTATTCTCTACAGAGCAGAGTGTTCAGACATAAAACCTGTAACATTCACTTCATTCGCTACACAGATGCAGACTGCTTCATCAGCTACTCAAACAGGCACTCAATCATACAATATATCTGAGCCTTTCTATTCCGTCTACTACACCTACATCCGCTACTTCTCCAGCTACACCAATTCAAACAGACAGTGACACTCAATCATGAACAGGTGAAGACGATAATACTGAGGAATTAAATTTTACAGAAATGTTATACTTCCTCTCTGAAACAATGAGTAAAAAGGTTAAAAAATATACTTTGCTAATAATATAACTGTTAATCTTTCTCTTACTGGAATTGCATCTCGAAATGTCTTTCCTGCCTATTTTATGGCCGATTTCATTTATAAGAAATTCAAAATCAGAACTTTCTATTCTTAAGAAGTTTTTAAAACTGCCATCACATTTAATGTCTCCTGTCGATGGGTCTATGTTATCTCTTTCCAGATCAGCTAAAAGAGCTGTACCACTACCTATATTTTGCTCGAGCTGCTAATGAAGGACACATCCAAAATATTAATTTAACACGCCGGTGTCGCCTCCACAATATTACACAAGCTGCTGTTGCTATGAAGAGATCCTCCATACTTATATGACGCAATTTTATATACTACCTAACCTACCAGCTATCCATCTAAAATGCTGCAAAATTTATGCGCATGTTGTTGTTTTGTTTTTTGTTATATAGTCTGGATACTCATGCTATATTATAACAAAGTTGTACAACAAATTTGTTGTACAACTTTGTTATTAGCATGTTTTGTTACATAGTCTAGACCCGGCTTTAAAAGTTCCCCGTTTCAGGAAAAAATATTGTCTAAGAGCGATAGCCTAGTGACCTAGTGGGTAGACCTCGGATCTCGGATTCGTAAAGCAGAGGTTTCGATTTCAAATCCGGGGTGTGGATCTCCGATTTTTTTATTTATTGTTACTGCATTCATGTCTGTAGACAATGTTGCAATCTATTATGAGCACAATAAAAAAATATAGTAATAAAATAATAAATAAATATTTAAATGTCTCCTGTCGATGGGTCTATGTTATCTCTTTCCAGATCAGCTAAAAGAGCTGTACCACTACCTATATTTTGCTCGAGCTGCTAATGAAGGACACATCCAAAATATTAATTTAACACGCCGGTGTCGCCTCCACAATATTACACAAGCTGCTGTTGCTATGAAGAGATCCTCCATACTTATATGACGCAATTTTATATACTACCTAACCTACCAGCTATCCATCTAAAATGCTGCAAAATTTATGCGCATGTTGTTGTTTTGTTTTTTGTTATATAGTCTGGATACTCATGCTATATTATAACAAAGTTGTACAACAAATTTGTTGTACAACTTTGTTATTAGCATGTTTTGTTACATAGTCTAGACCCGGCTTTAAAAGTTCCCCGTTTCAGGAAAAAATATTGTCTAAGAGCGATAGCCTAGTGACCTAGTGGGTAGACCTCGGATCTCGGATTCGTAAAGCAGAGGTTTCGATTTCAAATCCGGGGTGTGGATCTCCGATTTTTTTATTTATTGTTACTGCATTCATGTCTGTAGACAATGTTGCAATCTATTATGAGCACAATAAAAAAATATAGTAATAAAATAATAAATAAATATTTAAAAAAAAAACAAGAAAAAAAATACAATCACTGGAAGCGAAACTAAACAATACGGAAGAAATATAACCACTGGATTCGGAACTGGATATGGAACTGGATAATATTAGAAAACTGATATTATAATATGTAAGCACTACGAGCCTAGTAGGCCCATGGCTTGATGTACTATTCTTTTCCACTCCCTTTTGTCAGTCGCTTTTGTTTCCCAGTTCCTTAAGTTAATTCTTCTCATATCTTGTCTAACTCCATTACTCCATCGTGACCTCGGTCTTCCTCTTCGTCTTTTCCCTGCCAATGCACTAGATAGTACCATTCTGGGAATTCTAGATGGAATCATCCTCTGCACATGGCCCAACCATCTAAGTCTTTGCGCCTTAATTACTGCTAGTATGTTAGGATCTTGATAGAGCTCAGTTAGTTCCTTATTTGTTCTTCTGACCCATTGTCCATTTAAGTTTTTCCCACCGAAGATTTTGCGCAGTATTTTCCTCTCCCAAACTAATAACAACTCTTGATGTTTTTTTGTTGTGACCCATGTTTCAGAAGCATACGTTACTATCGGCCTTATTACGGTCTTGTAAGTTCTTAGTTTTGCTCTTCGTGATATATGTTTACTTCTTAACAACCCATTAAAAGCAAATATAGCGCGGTTGCCCGACATAATTCTCTTTTGTATTTTTTCTTCACAGTTAGGATCTCTTGTGAAGACAGTTCCTAAGTACTCAAATCTCTCAACTTCTTCGAATTTATACTGTGTTCCCTTCGCTGTTGTCATTGTTATGTATTGCCCCCGAACGAATTGCTTATTTGTCCATTCCATATACTTTGTTTTTGCTTCATTTATATACAATCCTTTGGTTGCTGCCCTCTCCTCGAGTTTCATGAGTGTTTCTATAAGTTCTATTTTGCTCCTAGCCAAGATTACCAAATCGTCTGCGAATGCCAAGCACTGATGTTTTTTGTGGTAGATCAGACCTGTTCTATTAATGTTTGCTTCCTGTATAACCTTTTCTAGTAATATGCTAAACATTATAGACGATAATGGATCACCCTGTCGCAGTCCTTGTTTGACCTCAAAGCTTTCTGTTATAGTATTGTTTATCTTGACTTTATCATACTGATAGATCATACTGATATTGTTTAAAAACACTAATAATATTGATATAAAATGTTAATCAATTTTATTTATTGTTATAAGAATCAAAGGTAAATATGATTAGGCGAATGAAGCCTTAGGTTTCGCAGTCAATATCCCAACCACACACACATGTTGCAATCTATTTCAATACGGTTTATAGTACAAACTATACATTTAATATCAAAATAGTGGGATATATTTTTTTAGTTGAGGACACTTGGTCACATTGCATTGTTTCAGGATAAGGTGAAATATCTTCAATAAATGGAAAAAAGCATGTATGTCATATATTATAATACTTTCTATACTCTTAATATGCAGTCTCGTATAAATTTGTAGTGACATGATTTTAAGTATAAGAACAAGAAGCTTGCAACAATTTTCAGAGAAAATAGAAAACTAAAACTATTTTAAAATGATTATTCGAAATAAAACATATGCACATATTCACTGTATTTGCCATCTAGTGGAATAACTGTAAAATTAAGTCAGTAAAAAAGGTACATTAAGTTTAATTAAATTAAGTAAATCATCTTGTATACTAAAATTAAGGTTGGAAAATTGTCATTTCAAAATGAAAATCGACAGGGGCAACAGTACCTATACTAAAATACACTCTGTATAGATAATTATGTCAATGTTAATAATACTGGATAGATAATTGAATATCCTTTCAAATGAGCTAGCACACGCCCCTCTTCCCTATTTAAAAATAAGGGGTGGGGGAAATGGAAGGGAGGGGTTGACAAATGACAGATATGTATGTACCGTAAAAACTGTGTTCCCCTTAGATCAAAAGTCGGGCTTTTATATTTATATATTAAGTTCAATATAAATTTCACATAACTGAACTATCACTGTATCCTCCATTTTGATTATTATTGTTCTCAACTAACGCTATTTTCAAAATTCTTGCTTTCCTATCCATCTTTAATGTAAATTATTAAAAAATATAAAACTATTTCTTTATTAACGCTAGTCTCCGATAAGGCTACGGTGATTTAATGCTGAGGTACTAAAATGTTATAAAATTAACAAACAGTACGAGCAAGAACAAAGAGTCCACATCCTTCTTATAACTACAAGTGACTGAAACATCGAAACAATAATAATTCTTACTGTGTTATACAGAAAAAGGCAGTAGAAACGATTAATCTCATATTTATCGACAACACTGTATGGTCCTCACTTGATGAGCTGTAAGGAAATATACACGTAAAGTTGTCCTCATTTTGTGCGCATAACGAAAAAGTATATACAGTCTCACTTTAATAGCTGCGTATAATGGCCTCACTTGGGTGGCAATATACTTGAACCATACGGGGCACACATACGTAATTTTTTTGTGTATACTCGTCATTTTTTAATTGCTATTTACTTGTCAAGGTCACTATGAAGAGTTGAAACGATTATGTCTACGTTTTCTACCGGTCCTCACTAAGTGCGCGTAATGTCAGGACCTCACTTTGATATCTGTGCATAAATATATATATATATATATATATATATATATATATATATATATATATATATATATATATATATATATATATATATATATATATATATATATATATATTGATGTGATCTTGATTATTGATATGAGATAATATTCTTATATGTCATTTAATTTAATCAATGCATTAATCATAATCTAATTAATTTACCAGATCACATATCAATATGTTTTCAATCTCAGGGCGAATTATAAAATTAATTACTTACTCTCGTGGCTTCTAAGTATTTCTCAATGGTTCCTAATCGGGATAGGAAAGAAAAGAGTAAAATAATACACACATATGGGTTACAATTATAATCAAAATATTGTTTATTTTATTTAAATGGCAATCACTGCTTAATATTTGCTAGATCTTATTATTCTTAAACATAACATTTACAAATGGGAATCTTATTTCCTTTTGGTTTCCAATTGAAAGTTTTTATTAACATTTAACTATTAGGATTTATTAGCAACAATTCTATTTAAGTTTGATGAAGCTTTTCTGATATTATTTATTATGTTCTTCAATTTATAATGTGGTATTTAATACGAAAAACCCATACATTCATGTCCAAACAAATGAGACTGACCTTTTTCTGGTGAACTGAGAATGTCTTCACACAAGACCCGTTTCCTGCTATCCTTGGCTACGATCAAAACCTCGTCCTGGCTTTCAGTAATGTTCTCCTTTGAAGATTAGCTCGTATAGCTCTCGTTCCTGCTTCTGTCGTGCTGCTGTGTTCTACCTTTTTCGAAACTGCAATCAGCTACCGGGACACTCTTGGCTCAAGGAGGTTCTTTACTCTCAACCTGGCCTACCTCTCGTTCCACGATAGATCTCCACACTCACGGAACTACACCGGCTTTCTCACTTTCCGTACACTACCGTCTACTACTGGACTTCACTTCTCGACAGCTCAAAACATTCTGATCTCTATTTGTCATTCATTCCCCTACTTTCTAAATATCCCTTCCAGATTCACAAATCAAACTTCCACCACCAACTCTCATTCGCAGTATTCCTCAAAACCAATTTTTAATCTTTCTAAATATGCTTAATGGATTTTAAAAGAAAAATAGTTAATTCCCATTCTAAAATTACTTTCTACTAATTACAAAATTTAATGATCTATTATCTACTTCCACTAAGTCTTATTTAGCATCGGCTAATGATCGAACCTTCCGCGAACAACGATAATGACCTATTATCGATTTCACTTGAGTCTTATTTAGCATAGGCTAATGATCGAACCTTCCGCGAACAACGATAATGGTACGCGCCATTCACTTTGTTTATTCTAAGCGCATTTTCCCGAGTTTCGTTTAATCACTTCTTAAAATTAAATATAACAATTTGTTGTATACAGGTTGTTCTAAATTTATATGCCCGTGGTTGAGAAAATTGAAAATATTTTATATTAAATTGAATTTTGTCTATAATTATCAAAATTTAATTTTCATATCAAATAGAAATATAACAATATATATATATATATATATATATATATATATATATATATATATATATATATATATATATATATATACATCCCGCTATCATTATGTCATCTTTTCATGTTGCAGTCATTTGGCATCACCAAGAAATACTATCATTTTCGAATTTTAATTCGTGTATGTTTGTTGAGCGCATTTTTTAACGCCCTGTATCGTTCTCAGTTTTCTAAAATTTTAATTTTAAAAATTTAAATTATATACAAAAATTTTTACACTTCATAACCATTTTGACTTCCACCACATAAAAATGTGTATTTCCCATCATTTTGCCGCTTTTCGACGTTGCCACGAGTTAAAAATACCGATCTTTTGAGGACAGGTAGAAAAGGTCTATTGTAAACTTAGAGGATGGAATATTTTGGTAAAATATTCCATCCTCTCAGATTATAAACTACATAAAAGGTAGGTTCTTTACCTGTTCAGCTGGATTACCAAGCAAGGGTCTAAATATTTTACGAGTTGAATTGTGTTTATTTGATTTCATCTGTTAAATTAAAATTTCTCATACCGACTTAAAATATTTGTTTGAAAAATTCATTTTATATTTTCGTTTAATTTACTTAGGGTTTTTGGTCAGAATTTTGAAGAAACGCTTGGTTTGACATAAAATTTGGGACACGTACCTATAGCTAATATGTTAAAGAAAAAAAGTGATATTGTGCCGATATGTGCTTTTGATCTGGAGGTGAGTTTCGTCGGTTATAGGGTATGAAAACAAATACGTTCAAATAAGTCCGGAATTGGATAAACTGACTAATTCTAAGCAACTTCTATTTTATAGCGTTTTTCACTAAGTCAATAATTTTAGAGATATTTGCGAGTGAATATGTTCATTTTTCAACAAAAAAAAAAACGTTTTTATACGGTTTTTCGCAAATAACTCAAAAAGTAGGTACTTTATTGAAAAAAAATTAGCAAATAGTAAATATAGCTTATAAAAAAGTGAAAAAATGGTATATGTGTCAGGTCTGTAGACCCAGTAGAAGCAGAGTTATTGCTAAGCTTTGTTTTAAAACCAAGAGGAGTAGGTAAACTAAATGGCAGATTCACACCCAAGAAAGTCACTAGAAATATCATCAGATAAATCTTCTTTTTTGGTTGATCATATCGGCCTTTGACGGTAATCTTGACTAAAAATCTAAAAATAAAAGGAAGAACGCAGAAAATACAAAAATTGCTGATAAAATAAATAAACTAACCTATGAAATGCCAATAGTGTCAAAATTTGATATGAGTAAAATTGCCTGAGGTTGTACCAATTACAAACAAGGTGTACGGCGCGGGAAATTTGAATGACTCCTCTTGTTTAAAAACAGACTATAGTGAAAAATAAGCTCTTATATCTCAAATTCCAAATCGAATATTTTAACGTGAAATAAAAAAAATGAAACACTTTTCTGGGAAAACTTATTACAACTTTCTTAAAGTGTTTAAGAAAACGTTTATTTTTATTTTTTTTTTAAGTTTCCAGCAGCAAGAGTAAGCAGGTTACGCTCAAAATACAGTTGTTCCTTTTTTTTTGGTTAAAAATATTCTAAAAACTCCCTCTAATTAACAGCCCAAATGGAATTAATCGTTACCACTTCACAAGTAACTTTATGTATTGTTTGTGTTTGTAAGTTTCATCAGTTCAAAGTGCTTATTTGTGGAAAAATTTGGTTTTAAAGTAAATTTTTTTAAATCTTTAATTTTGAAAAAAAGACTTTTGTCAAAATAACTTAAAAATTATTAGTGATACCAAATATCTTAAAGAGTAAAAAATGTAGGTGTTGCTTTTTTAAATATTTGGAATTTTTTGATTTTCTGGAAGACAAAAATTGGTTAAGATATGGCTGTTCAAAATTTGCATATACATACTCGTGACTAGTGATTCGTTCGAGGCCTTTCAACAAAACCCCTTTCAAAAATAAGCATTTTGAACCAATGCAACTTACAGATCATATACAGGGTTTCCCCGAAAATAGTGCGTTCCTTAAAGGTATAGATAGAAAGCACAATGTAGAGCAAAAAAGTCTTATAACATTTTATTCTAAATTCAGCCGTTTGACCAAAAAACGAAAATACATTTTGATATGCAAATTGATACTCAATTAGTAAATAAACAAGGGGTCCCATTAGATTAAATTTCACAGTCACAGGTTCTTCTACGCCATGTTGCCAGGTCATATGAATTTATGAAAATAAAAATTTACTCTTATGGAGAACAACGTAATTTTTGTTGAAACGGTTAACTTTAGGAAAAAATGTTACAACACCTTTTTGTTCTAAATTGTGTATTATATCCACACCTTAAAGGAACGCACTATTTTCGGAGACACCCTGTATAAACAATACATTTATCTAAAGTAACGTGTGAAGCGGTAACAATTAATTTTCATGACTTTCTTTTGCCAAAAAAAAGGGAACGATTTTATTTTCAGCGTAACTTGCTTACTTTTCACGCTAGAAACTGTTTTAAAAACACCAAAAAAAATTTTTTTTAAACACTTTAAAAGAGTTATGATGAGTGTTTCCCGAAAAGTGCTTTATTTTTTTGGTTATTTTACGTTGAAATATTCGATTTGGTATTTGACGAATAAGAACCTATTTTTCATTAGCTGCAACCCTGCTTCTACTGGGTCTACAGACCTTATACTGACACCTCTTTTTCATAAGCTATATTATTGCTAGGAATATTTTCTTCGATAAAATATGTACATACTTACTTTTTGAGTTATTTGCGAAAATCCGTCCAAAACGTGTTTTTCTATGAAAAATAAACATATTCACTCGCACATACCTCGAAAAGTATTGACCTAAAACTTTTATAGAACAAAATTTGCTTAGAATTAGAATTAGTCAGTTTATCCACTTCCGGACTTATTTTGCACGTATGTTTTTTCACCTCCAAGAAGGGGTGAAAGTCACATCCAGGACAAGAGAACATATCGGCATAATCTCACTTTTTTCTTTGGCATTTTAGCTACGTGTGTGCCAAATTTTATGTCAATCCAAGCGGTTCTTTAAAATCTGGAGGTTTTGCGATATTTTATCGTGAGTGAATGGAATAATAATTATTACAACGGCAATTATTGCCGTTGTCACTTTTAGATAAGAAGTCATTATCACAATGATATAGTCAGGTTAACTGAATTGTATAATTATTGTTTTTATCATTAAATGTGAAAACCTAGAATTATCCATGTCTGTCCGTCAATAAACACAACTCGTCTATTAGTAGGACAGAAAGAATGACAAATAAGGTGTCAAATGAAAGCCTATAACCAAAATATGATATTACATGTGAGAAGTTTGACCTCGGACTGCCTGTTCCAGAGTTGCAACCGAAAGTACTGTTTTAAATTCGTCGAAATAGTACAAACTATTGGTCAACACGACTAAGAAAGACCAGAACAAATACATACTTCCGGTTTCATGCCTGTCTGTTCGTCCATATCTGTAGGTGAACAAAATTCATCCGTCATATCAGCTGACAAAAAGTTACACGAAGGGTTCAAATATCGACTGCCGGTTCAACTTCCGGTCACTTTTTGTGAAAAATTAGAACTTACGATGTCCAATTGCTTGTTACAATTTTTTTTATAAGTGTTCTACTCTATCTATTCTGACTTTTCATTAACTTACTTAGATCACATATAATTTAATACAGTTTTGATGTCAGGGTCTTCAAAATTTATGTGGTGAGTTCCGGTATGTGATGAATGAAAAACGACTCCATAAGCAGAAGAAAAAAGTGTTCTCAAGACCTAAGACAATACATCGACTCACAAGAGCGTTGTGACAGTAGCAAAAATTCGAGTTGGGGTTCTAATTACTTTCTCATGCGGCTTACTCTCCTGACTTGGCCCCCTCCGATTATTAAGTGTTCCCAAATCTGAAGAAATGATGGGCGAGTCACAAAGTTTCACAAAAAAGCGAATATTTCGCGAAATGAACGTCAGATCGAAAAACTAAAAAATGCGTGTTCAATATTTTTCAAAAGTCTATCGAATGATACCAAAAACGAACCCCCACGGAAAGGGGTGAGGAGTAAATTAAAAATTTTAAATACGAACCCTGCGATATTTCGCGAAATGAACATCAGAGTGCCAGTGTGTGCTTTTTTTCTGGGGATGAGTACCACCCCCTTCTCGAGTGTGAAAAAATATAGGTCCAAATAAGTCCGTAAGTGGATAAACTAATTAAATTCCTTGTAACTTTTGTTTTTAGATGGTTTTTCGCAAATAAATCAAAAAGTAAGTATTTGATCGAAAAACTATTCCTAGCAAATATAAAGCTTATAAAACAGTAAAAAAAATGATGTATGTATGAAGTCTGGACACACAACAAAAACAAAGTTGGAGCTAATCAAAAGTTGGTTCCTATTCGTCAAATTCCAAATCGACTAGTTCAACGTAAAATGTCCAAAAAATAACGCACTTTTCGGGGAAAACCCGCCACAAATTTTTTAAAGAGTTTAAAAAAAGTTTTATTTTTGTTATATAAAAAGTATCTATTCTATCACCATCAGCATCAAAAGTAGACCGGGCAGTATCGTCGCCCCCGCTAGCGAAATTATTCCGATTCGATTTTTTTGCACAAAATTACTCAAAAAGAGGTCCTTATAACATATCCAAAGGGTGCCGGGCGGTGCATTGGTCGAAAAATTGTTTAAAAAATTTTTTTGAAACAAATTCACAAAAACAATTTTTTCATTTCGAACAATTTTTTTTAGATAACTTGTGTCATTCTGGGCAAAAAAGGTGTCTTGCCATTTTTGTTTAAAATTGATTGTTGTCGAGTTATATGCGATTAAAAATTTGAAAAATGCGAAAATGGCCATTTTTAAGTCTTAATAACTCGATTAAAAGTTATTATTATGAAATTAAAAAGTCAGCAGATCAAGTTTCAAACCCTTGCTTCAAGGTCCTTAAGAGATTTTTGTCATTATTTTATTACAAAGCTGTTATTTTTAATTATTAATAATTAGCGCTGTAGTCCCGAATTTATCGTCGCCCCTGTTAGTGAAATTATTCCGATTCGATTTTTTTGCACAAACTTACTCAAAAAGAGGTCCTTATAACATATTCACAAGGTGCCGTGGTCGAAAAATTGTTTAAACAATTTTTTAAACAAATCCACAAAAAATCTAAAAAATCGTTCGTAATGAAAAAATTATTTTTGTGAATTTGTTTAAAAAATTGTTTAAGGTGATACAGTAGCGATCAACAGGTAGCCAAAACGCGTTCCAAGATTGCGGCTGTAATTTTGAATATTTTTTCAAGATATTTGGCACACGTGTCCGTAATATAATAAAGAATGGCGGTACAGAGCCCAATTTGAAAAATATATTAGGTAATATTTGAAAATTATTCTGTAATTAAATACAATATTAAAAAAACGAGCCTGTACCGCCATTAAGAAGAACAAAAAAATACACTTTCTTCAAATAAACTTTTTTATCCGATGCCTAGATTTTGTGTCATTTTGGAACTACTAAAATGTTTTATTTCATTAGTCCAAAACAAAATTTAAATTTTTTAATTCGACAAAATATTTCCACGCACAGGCTGTGGTCTGTATTAATTCGAGAACCAAGAGAGACAGCTCATTAACCGCCTTTCATTTTTTCTTAGAAAATAAACGTTCTCTACACAAAGTACTTATAGGATAATACGCCGCCGTTATGAAATGATTGTAGGATGTTAAAATGACGAAGGATGTTTTACCCGGAAATCCGAATTTTATATACTTTTGTTATATTTAATACCCTAATAGCACACGACGTCCTTTGGACGTCCAAAATAGGTCAATTTTTGGTCCTAACGTCCATGGACCATAAACGGACGTCCTTTGGACGTCCGACGCTGGACGTACTTCGGGTGTACTAAATATGTACGTCCTTTGGACGTCCGGCGTTGGACGTCCGGCGTTGGACGTCCTTCAGGTGGACTAAATATGTACGTCCTTTGGACGTCCGGCGTTGGACGTCCTTCGGGTGGACTAAATATGTACGTCCTTCGGACGTCCGGTGTTGGACGTCCTTCGGGTGGAATAAATATGAACGTCCTTTGGACGTCCGTACTCGGACGAAATACGGACCTTTTCCAATCGTCCATATTGGACATATTCTACCAATAAGGGGATTAAACAGCAAAATTATTTAATAAAATATTAACTTAATTATGTTAATAAAATAGTTTAAATGGAAAAGATTATAAATCATATTTAATTCAAAACTGTATATGTAGTTTAATATCTAATACATGTTTTTGTTTTTATGTAAAGTGTGAAAATCTGATCGGTAAATTATTCGTTATGTCCACTCTACATCAACAATAAATTGAACAAGAAATTGACTAAGTTATTCAAGGCCAAATTTGACGAGTACAAAATGTATGATTTGTAAAAGAAAATGAAGGAATTTGATGAAATAGAACAATTGGATATGTTTTATTTTGTCAAATTTCTTTATTTTCTGTTTATTCACGGCAAAATTGGAAGTAGAATTGTGTTTTGTATAAGCCAAATTTGACCTTGAATAACTTGTCGTCAATTTCTTGTTCAATTATTGTTGATGTCAAGTGGACTTTATAATGTTTTATTATTCCCGTTACCAAGATGATAGAAGTTTGGTGGTTAATTCTAATAAGCAAAAATATAATTTTTATCAATGTATCCTTACTACAGATGAATATTGAGAGCATCTTTTTGAAGTTGAGCGTACGTGTGCCCAAAATAGGTCCAGTTTTAGTCCTAATGCGGATGGACTATAAATGAACGTCCTTCGGACGTCCGACGTTGGACGTACTTACGTGTTGAATAAATATGAACGTCCTTTGGACGTCCATTGGACGTCCGTGCTCGGACGTCCGTTGGACATTGACATCGATCCGTGAGCGTCATCTGCAAAGAAGAAAATCACAAGCCAGGACAACCAATCCAAATAGTGAGTGTTTCAAACTTTTGTGTTGTGTTGTCAAAAGTTTATTTAATTATTTATGTTTTTCCTTACATACTTACATATTTTTTCAAGCTTTTTGGTATATTTTTCATATTTTTTACTATATTTCGATAAAAAAATTCTTCGCAGTTTTATCCTAATCAACATCATCATCATTCTATCCAAAAAGGCAAATCGCCAAAATCGCAATTTTATCATAATATGATATGTATATTTGCATTTTACCACATTTTTTCGATGTTTTGAAACATTTTTGTATATCTTTTGTGTATCTATCTATATTTTGTATATCACCCCTCCTCGGGGTGAAACTCACCCCCCAAATTCACATACTAATTTGTAAGTACACATACTTTGTAAGTATGGAATAAAGGTTGCTTAATATTAATCAGTTTATCGAAGTCCGGACTTATTTTGAACGTTTTTCACCCCAGAGAAAGAGTGAAACTCACCCCAGGGCAATAGCACACATTGGCACAATATCACTTTTTTTCTTTGGCATGTTAGCTATGCGTATGCCAAATTTCATGTCAATCCTTTAAAATTTACAGCAAAAAAATATCAAAGAATGTAGTAATACTTGTTTTCATGAAGTCGGTGATAGAGTTTGACAAATCTTTATGGTTGTTAAATATCTTTTAATTTGTGTATTCGATTTTTAAAGGTAGGTACTATATACGTCCATTTGGCACAATAAAAAATAACCTTCGACCGGTACATATTGCTTGTATCGATGCTCGGTGCATTGTTCAGTCATAAATTTTACCTGTCCCTATAGCGTCGGCCGTCGGGTCCTATTGTAAATTATTATAATAATAGTCCGTCTCGGTATTTTATTATTTCTGTCATAAGTATCTCTGTGGAAATGCAAATGCTGCTTGTAACATCCCAAAAACCAGCTCTACTATTAATTGTACTCGTATAAATAAGTGTATAATATGTACCTACCTACTTATTTATTGTATTCATTTATAGACCTGGATCCCGCGTATTAAAAAAGTTGATTAACAGCAAGCTGAAAATTTGTTAATAGCTTCACGCTGTCTAGTCGGACAAACTTTGATGTACGGGAATACTGGAACCGGGGAAGTTTTAATTGTGGAACAGGTTAAAAACTTGGAACATCAGACTACCGAAAACGTTCCATATATTTTGTCGGACAGAACTTCCAATTGATTTGTTACCATTTCATTAAACTCTTATGCAAAAATCAGACTGCGTACCAGTCTACTTTTATTCTCTTAATATTTTTACTTAAAAAAAGTGTACTACAATCATCTCGCTAAACTTAATATAACTGTTTTCGAGATAAACCCATTTTAAATCTGCGATATAACATAATTTTTTGCATAATATTGTAGTTAAATCCGAAAAATCAACTTAAAACCATAATAATAATTGTGCCAATTCTCATTTATGTCATTTATATTTTTGGAGATTTTTATGGTTTGTAAGTTATTTTTCGAGTTTAGCGAGACGAATGTAGTATATATTTTTTAAGTAATAATATTAAGAGAATAAAAGTTTTGATTCGAAAAGTATATGTAATGTAGAGTTCCCTCAGCGATGTGATATAATATTATTACAGTATAGCTCCCCGTGCATGACAAGCTTATGGAGGTAGCCCATATAGCCTAGGCTATAATATTATTAAAAAAATCACTTAGATGGGACAATGGCTTTAGGAAATTCGAGACATCAAAAATGGCCCATTTTTAAGGTGGTGCGTTAATTTCTTGGAGAAATGTAATTATAATTTAATGTAAATAATCTAATATCCAATAATTGTAAATTAATATAAGATGTAATATAAGTTCCTTAAAAAATATATTTTTTATTTCCCACAATACATTCTCCACAGGTATAAATATCGTCTCTAGACGTCCACCGAACGTCCTCCCAGGACGTTAGATGGATGATCGGCAGCAATACATTGGACCAAACTGGGACGTCCTATGAAGGCCCAATTGACGTCCACCGAACGTCCCTTCGGACGTTAGGTGGACCTCCATTGGGCGTTTGGCAACGTGGAATTTGGACCAAAATTGGACGTCCTGTTAAGGTCCAATTTACGTCCCCTAAGACGTCCGATTAAGATCCAACTAACTCCGATTAAGGTCCAATTTACGTCCAATTAAGGTCCCATTTACGTCCGATTAAGGTCCAATTTACGTCCGATTAAAGTCCAATTTACGTCCGATTAAGGTTCAATTTACGTCCGATTAAGGTCCAATTTACGTCCGATTAAGGTTCAATTTACGTCCGATTAAGGTCCAATTTACGTCCGATTAGGGTCCAATTTACGTCCCCTAGGACGTCCGATTAAGGTCCAATTTACGTCCGATTAAGATCCAATATATGTCCCCTCGGACATTAGATGGACGTCCAATGGACGTTCGGTAGCGCGACATTTGGACCAAAATAGGACGTATAAAGGACGTTCCTCGGACGAAAACGGACGTCCAATGGACGTCCCTAAAGTCCGTGAAGGACGTCCATTGGACGTCCTTGTGCTATTAGGGTAGGTACCTACCTATAATTCTGGTGATTTTTTAAATCCTCTATTGTTAAGAGAATTTACACCTTTAGCCAAAGTTTTACGATTTTCTAACGGAAATTAACAAGTTATTTTAAATACGCACCAATTATCGATGTTGAAAGGAGTTTTTCAAGTTATAAAAATATTTTGTCTGATCAAAGAATATGTTTCCTCGTAAAGAATTTGGAAAAACACATTGTAGTGAATTATAATCGAAGATATATTTATAGTGATATTGTTGTTTTATTTTAAATAGGTAACTATTGGTAGCAGTTTTTGTAAAAACTGTGAATAAATTGCATATATAAAAAATGATTTTATTTGAAAAATAATAAATAAGATTACTAAATAAGACAGAAAATTTGTGGTTTCCCGAAATGCGCATTTTTTGAATTTTTGTGCATATCTTGCGCATATTTCGTAATTTTTTACCGCATATATATGCGAATATTTCATCAAAATTGATCGCATATAAATCCGCTCCCTAGTCATTGTATTCTGTTGGCTGATTCCAATGATTTGAGCCGCCGTACGACACGTTGGGACCAATGGGAGTGAAGATACGTAACTAATACCTATCAAGAGGTTTACTCAAACTTCTTTTCTGTACTTATACCTACCACTCGGTATAAGTACAAAAAAGAAGTTTGTGTAAACCTTTGCACAACTGTGTAAATACTAAAGAAAAATCTAAAATATTAAAAAAAAAATAGTGGAATCCGTTAATCTGTTCTCGAAAAAATTAGCTATGAAAGTGAACATAATTTTCTATATCCCTAACTTTTGACGAGCAGTTTAGCTTAAATGGGGAAAAGCGGTAAGCTTAGACCAAACACCAGTAGGAGGCATTCAATTAATTGAGGAAAAAAATTAAATGGATAACAATATTCATTTCAGTTATAGAAAAGGCATTGCCCCGCTAGAATGGTTGAAATCACAAGTAACAATTAATAGTCCTACAAAAAAGACAGGCGCTTGAAAGTGATAAGACCATTGAACAATAAGCCTGCGAACTGCCTTTTAAACACATTCTTAAAAATAATCCATAACACAATTAAAAAAAGGTTTGTTAAGAAATTCTTTTATAGACTTCAGAAATTCAACAACTTCTCCTGATTATGTTTAAAAAACGTACGGAATGCACTAAATGAAAAAAAGAAGAAAAAGATTTATCATACCGTTATACTCTAATATATTCTTACGTTGAATATTTGATGCTTCCCTGTAGAGTATAAAACGGACAGTTGTGTTTTTCCCGTGAGCTGCCTTGTTTAGTCTTCTTTGTCGTTCTATTCGTTAAATCCTATCCTCTCAAGTCACAGCGTCAGAAAGCAGTGGGTATATGCAGTGAACGGGAGGCCTATGTCGAGCAGTGAACGTTGGGGCCCTTTCGCGTTTATCATATGTAGAGAAGTCGCTTGTCAAAAACTGGACGTATGTAATCGTATTCTATTTGTTAAATACTCTCACCTAATATGTCATACCATGTGTGTTAATCCATTTTATTTCTACAATTTTAAAGTGTTATTACATGCCGTCATTTTCATTTGTCTACACCATCTTATTCTGCCAGTTAAATCCCATCATTTCAGACGCTGTACGTCACGATTGAACCAATAGAACCGTAGATACAAGACTAAGGCCCTTTTGACATGATGCTGTAATTGATTTTCATACGTCATTGTATTATATTAGTCAAATCCAGTTATTTTAGGTGCTGTACGCCACGATTGGACCAATAGGAGCGAAGATACGTAAATAAGGCCCTTTTGACATATTGCTGTATTTGATTTTTCTGTGTCATTGTATTCTGTTCATTAAACCCTACCATTTGAGCTGCTGTACGTCACAATTGGACCAATAGGACTAGATATACATAACTAGGGCCCTTTTGACTTGTTGCTGTATTTGATTTTTCTGTGTCATTGTATTTTATTTGTCAAGTCCTATTATTTGAGATGCCGTACGTCACGATTGGTCTTATAGGACCGAAGATACGCGACTAAGGCCCTTTTGACATGAGGTTGTATTTGATTTTTCTCTCATTGTATTCTGTTTGTCAAATCCTATCATTTGAGGTGCTATACATCACGATTGGACCAACAGGACCGAAGATACATAACTAAGGCCCTTTTGACATATTGCTTGTTTGATTTTTCTGTGTCATTGTCTTCTATGATGTCTAAGGCATATCTCTGATATGCCCTATTTTTAAATTGGACTTCGTAAGTCCTAGGTTTTCACCCACAAGCTTTTATTTGACACCTCATTTGTCATTCTACCCGGTATAATGGCGGAGGAGTTATATTGGCGGTCGTACGGACCGACAGAAAGAGTACCCAGCTCAAATATCTCACCTTTAGTACCATCCTTGGATTATAAGCTTTCATTTGACACCTCATTTATTATTATAGCTGGTATAATGATAGAGGAGTTACATTCGCGGTCGGACGGACCCACCGACAGACCGCCTAGGTCAAATATCTCACCTTTAGTACCATCCTTGTATTACCAGCTTACATTTGACACCTTATTTGTCATTCTACCTGGTATAATGACGGAGAAGTTATATTCGCGGTCGTACGGACCGACAGAAAGATTGTCTAGGCCAAATATCTCACTTTTATTACCATCCTTGGATTATAAGCTTTCATTTGACACCTTATTTATCATTCTACTTGGTATAAAGACGCAGAAGTTATAGTCGCGGTCGTACGGACCGGCGGAAAGACAGCTTAGGTCAAATCGCTCACCTGTAGTACCATCATTGGATTATCAGCTTTCATTTGACACCTCATTTGTCATTCTACTTGGTATAAAGACGCAGAAGTTATAGTCGCGGTCGTACGGACCGGCGGAAAGACAGCCTAGGTCAAATCGCTCACCTGTAGTACTATCATTGGATTATCAGCTTTCATTTGACACCTCATTTGTCATTCTACCTGGTATAACGACGGAGGGGTTATATGCGCGGTCGTACGGACCGACGGAAAGACAGCCTGGGTCAAATATCTCACCTTTAGTACCATCCTTGGAATATAAGCTTTCATTTGACACCTCATTTGTCATTCTACCTGGTATAATGACGGAGAAGTTATATTCGCGGTCGTACGGACCGACAGAAAGATTGCCTAGGCCAAATATCTCACCTTTAGTACCATCCTTGGATTATAAGCTTTCATTTGACACCTCATTTATCATTCTACCTGGTATAATGATTGAGGAGTTATACTCGCGGTCGGACGGACCGACGGACAGACCATGTAGGTCAAATATCTCACCTCTAGTACCATCCTTGGAATATCAGCCTTCATTTGACACCTCATTTCTCATTCTACATGGTATAATGACGGAGGAGTTATATTCCCGGTCGTACGGACCGTCGGAAAGACAGCCTAGGTCAAATATCTCACCTTTATTACCATCCTTGGAATATAAGCTTTCATTTGACACCTCATTTGTCATTCTACCTGGTATAATGATGGAGGAGTTATATTGGCGGTCGGAGGGACCGGCGCACAGATCGCCTAAGTTAAATGTCTCACCTTTAGTACCATCCTTGTATTATAAGCTTTCTTTTGACACCTCATTTGTCATTCTACCTGGTATAATGACGGAGGAGTTATATTCGCGGTCGGAGGGACCGACGGAAAGACAGCCTAGGTCAAATATCTCACCTTTAGTACCATCCTAGGATTATCAGCTTTCATTTGACACCTCATTTGTCATTCTACCTGGTATAATGACGGATAAGTTATATTCGCGGTCGGAGGGACCGAGTCACAGACCGCCTAAGTCAAATATCTCACCTTTAGTACCATCCTTGTATTATAAGCTTTCTTTTGACACCTCATTTGTCATTCTACCTGGTATAATGACGGAGGAGTTATATTTGCGGTCGGAGGGACCGACGGAAAGACAGCCTAGGTCAAATATCTCACCGTTAGTACCATCTTTGGATTATATGCTTTCATTTGACACCTCATTTGTCATTCTACCTGGTATAATGATGGAGGAGTTATATTCGCGGTCGTAAAGACCGACGGACAGACCGCCAAGGTCAAATATCTCACCTTTAGTACCATCCTTGGATTATCAGCTTTCATTTGATACCTCATTTGTCATTCTAGCTGGTATATTGACGGAGGAGTTGTGGTTACAGACAGACGGACAGACGGACGTGGATAATACAAAGTTTTCACATTTTTTCAAAATTGGGTGAAAACAATAAAACATGATGCCAGACTGATTTCTTTATGAAAATAATATATACATTCTCAAATTGTCTATTTTTCGTTGTGAATAATATTGTATTCAACAGTGATGCCAAATTTCTGATGCCAAAATGATTGATAATGAAAGTGGGATATACGTTTTCATGTATATAACGGCAGCGACAAAACGGTAAAACACTGAACTAAATGTATATAATATTTTCACTGTACGATCATTTTGGACTCAAACATTTTATGGAATAAACTTATATAACTTCGTAAGAGGTAAACAAGGAAAGCTGATATATTAAAGTAACATCAAGGAATCAAATCTCTAACTACCGAGCTGATTAGACTTCTGGTAGCAAGTACAGGAATAAAGTTATTAAGGTAGTGTAAAGTGGCATCGATATACAGATGCCACTTTGCAAGACGATGCCAAATCGATGGTAAATGCATAATGTATCGATGCCAAATTGATAGTAGGATGTATATATATATATATATATATATATATATATATACAAATAGTATCTTAATTGACTTATTAGGAAATACGAATTTCTCTATTTTTGGGTATAGAAGTCAAACTGGGGCCTTAAAGTACACTATTATCCAATATTCAAGCTTTTGGAAATGTTTATTTCCTTTCTCAAGAATTTCTACAATGCAATAAGATAAAATTTAGAACATATGTATGAAAGAATAAAAAATATTAATGAGTAACTTACCAGAATTTAGATTATAAAAGAATGTTGATTACAATACATAATTAAAAATACTATTACTAAAACGGCTGTTTAACATTTCAAAAAACATAGAAACAATAAAAATTCTTCAGAAAACATTTTAGAAAAGATTAAAAAATTGATTAATTTTGAAGTTTTGATCTAATTTTGATTGACTTTTTAAAATTTATTTATAAATTCTAAATACATGGCTGACAAAGACTAAATGTAACTATGGTCATAAATAATCATAGTTACATCAAATCATAATTTTTTTTATTTTTTTTATAATCTACACTTTATAATTTGGCATTAAATGTTAACAAAATTAATTAATATCACCAATATTTAAAATTAATTTTTTTTTTTGCTTTTAAACATTTCCTTATTTTTATTATCAAAAAATGTTTTCAATTCCTTGTAGATGTAGACACCGATACGCTATGACCATAGTTACATTTAGTCTTTGTCAGCCATGTATTTAGAATTTATAAATAAATTTTAAAAAGTCAATCAAAATTAGATCAAAACTTCAAAATTAATCAATTTTTTAATCTTTTCTAAAATGTTTTCTGAAGAATTTTTATTGTTTCTATGTTTTTTGAAATATTAAACAGCCGTTTTAGTAATAGTATTTTTAATTATGTATTGTAATCAACATTCTTTTATAAACTAAATTCTGGTAAGTTACTCATTAATATTTTTTATTCTTTCATACATATGTTCTAAATTTTATCTTATTGCATTGTAGAAATTCTTGAGAAAGGAAATAAACATTTCCGAAAGCTTGAATATTGGATAATAGTGTACTTTAAGGCCCCAGTTTGACTTCTATACCCAAAAATAGAGAAATTCGTATATATATATATATATATATATATATATATATATATATATATAAAAAACACTTTTGAGTTTCGGTGGGTTGGAGTCAATAAAAAGGGGCTGTTAGAATACTATTTTTTATTACTCGAGCTTTCGAATGTGTTTACATTCATTTTCAAGAGCTAAAAAGTAACTGATAAAGTGGAAACAAAGATCATGTAAAAATATAACTCACCAGATAAATCTAGATTGGTTATTAAAACTTGCTAACATTAATACATATAAATAAGAGGAAAACTATTAATATCCATAAAATGAATTCTTCCCAGACTGCATAATATAAATTAATGGCCAAAAGATTTAAATTTTTGAAATGAATTTTGAATTTGAATGATCGGTAAATTGGAAAAAAAATTTAATACAAAAAGTCAATGTCAGTGAAAAAATCAGCCTACATCGACAAGTAGCTAAAAGTAATTTATTTAAATATATTATAACGTGATGATTTGTTAAAAAAAAAGAAAGAAATAAATACGTAGAGAAAAAAATATTTTAGTAGTTTACAGAAGTACAAAAGAAATGTAATAAGGATGTGAAAAAATTGAAATATTTATGGTGCTCTGAATAGTATTTAAAATTATAAGGAAATGATGTAATTATAAATTTTGCTTAAATTTTGAATTTCTGATCTTTTATTTAAACTATGATCACTTCTACTAATAGATACCATTTCCAAAAAAGTCCTTTTGAATTTATTACCTTCATTGCACAAAATTTTTATGTTGTCAAAATCCATGATATGATCTTTGTCAATCACATGCTCTGCCAAAGCACAAGACGGTTTTTTGATTCGGCAATCACTTTTGTGGGAAATTACGCGACTAGATAAATTCCTGCCAGTCTCACCAATATATACAGCCTCACACTGAGTGCAACTAATGCCGTATACTACATTAGTTTTCTCTAATTTTTCTATAGGATACTTTGTCTTAGATATCTATATATTATATGGCAGGAATTTATCTAGTCGCGTAATTTCCCACAAAAGTGATTGCCGAATCAAAAAACCGTCTTGTGCTTTGGCAGAGCATGTGATTGACAAAGATCATATCATGGATTTTGACAACATAAAAATTTTGTGCAATGAAGGTAATAAATTCAAAAGGACTTTTTTGGAAATGGTATCTATTAGTAGAAGTGATCATAGTTTAAATAAAAGATCAGAAATTCAAAATTTAAGCAAAATTTATAATTACATCATTTCCTTATAATTTTAAATACTATTCAGAGCACCATAAATATTTCAATTTTTTCACATTCTTATTACATTTATTTTGTACTTCTGTAAACTACTAAAATATTTTTTTCTCTACGTATTTATTTCTTCTTTCTTTTTTTTTAACAAATCATCACGTTATAATATATTTAAATAAATTACTTTTAGCTACTTGTCGATGTAGGCTGATTTTTTCACTGACATTTACTTTTTGTATTAAAATTTTTTTCCAATTTACCGATCATTCAAATTCAAAATTCATTTCAAAAATTTAAATCTTTTGGCCATTAATTTATATTATGCATTCTGGGAAGAATTCATTTTATGGATATTAATAGTTTTCCTCTTATTTATATGTATTAATGTTAGCAAGTTTTAATAACCAATCTAGATTTATCTGGTGAGTTATATTTTTACATGATCTTTGTTTCCACTTTATCAGTTACTTTTTAGCTCTTGAAAATGAATGTAAACACATTCGAAAGCTCGAGTAATAAAAAATAGTATTCTAACAGCCCCTTTTTATTGACTCCAACCCACCGAAACTCAAAAGTGTTTTTTATAAACAAGTCAACAAAGTACTTCTTTTTTCTATATATATATATATATATATATATATATATATATATATATATATATATATATATATATATATATATATATATATATATATATATATATATATTGTTTGAGTTTAATTCTTGAACCTTGATATATTTTTTTACCAATGTTTCTTGGGTTTAGGTTCATAAAAAAAGCTTGTCTATGATGTTATGACCATATTTATTGATATATTATCCGACGTTTCGGCAGGAAATCCATGCCTTTTTCAAGGATTGACTAAAACAACATTTATTGAAAGCTACAATACAATTTAAAAGAAAATCGACTTACCATGCAATCGTAAATTTAGTTTTGAAACAAGTACACAAATAGACGTCACAATTAAAACAATGTTAAAATGTTAAAGCATAGGAACGGACCCACTAAGTCATTGCGTTAAGAGAGTAATGAACTGTGTCAAAAATTATTATGGTGTTTATTGATGTTTGATTTTATGTTAAGTCAAAATAGTTGTCTTCGTCTCATAGGCGTGCTGAAATATTATATAGTTAATTTTAGATTAAGTTGAAATATACCCTATTAAGGTTTTTGACATCCCGTTTATCATTGACAGCTTTGTTATTTTTTTTAATTTCTATGGACTCTAGCAGTTCCCTCTTTTTTTTGTTGGGTTCACTTTTTAGGATTTTAGTTTTATCGAAATCAAATTTGTGTTTCTTTTCGTTTTCATGTTTTGTGAGGGCTGTAGTGTTATTTTTGTCATATTTGTGAGACCGAATTCTAGAGTTTAGTAGCTGGCTGGTTTGTCCGATATATACCCCATCGCAATTTGAACAAGGAATTTCATATACAACATGTGATTTTTTTGATTGCGGGGTTTTAGTTTTAAGTTTAGTAAAATTCCTTTTCAAGAGATTATATCCTTTGTGAGCAACTGTAATGTTATGCTTGGCTAGAAGATTCGAAAGTTGTTCAGATAACCCTTGTATGTAAGGCAAAGACATATATTTCTTCTTTTCCTTATTATTTTTGTTGTTGTTTTTGTTGTTGTAAAATGTATGTAGTCGTGACTTGAAGGTGTTTTCAATGAGGTGATGTGGGTATGAATTAAGTGTTAGTGCTGTTTTTGCTTTTTTTATAGCATGAGGTCTATTGATGGGATCAGACAATCTGATGGCTCTGTCGGCTAGGCCAATAACTACTGATTTCTTCTGGGACAACGGGTGATGAGAGTTGAAGTTTAGGTATCTTGACGACCAGGTTTTTTTGGTGTACCATGAAGTAGTTATGATACTGTTGTCTCGATGTAAGGTCAGGTCCAGAAAATTGATTTGACAATTTTTTTCAACTTCTAACGTGAATTTGAGTTTTTGGTGGAAGTTATTGAACTCATTTAGCAAAACATTCATTTTGTCCTCTGGTGCTGCACTTAAACAGTCATCTATGTATCGATAGAAAAAAGGAATATTAAAATCTATTTTATTCAAAACAATTTCCTCTAGGTGCTCTAGAACTAATTGAGCAATGGCGCTAGATATGCTAGCACCCATAGCGCATCCATCTATTTGTTGGAAAATTTTGTTTTTATATATAAAATATGTTGATTTTAATGTTGTTTCGACTGCTGAAACAAATTCTTCTAGAGGGATGTCTGTAAATACTTTTATTTCATTCCACTTTTTTCTAATGATGTCTTTCGCTAAATCTATGGGAATATTGGTGTATAAAGATACAACATCGAGAGACACTAATTTATACGTTGTAGGTAAATGTATATTTTTGAGTTTAGATTTCAGGTCCTCAGCGTCTTTTAAATAGTGCGGATTTTTGTTAATTACGTTAGAAATCGTCAGTCTCCTTTTGAAACCCTTTCTAAATATTTGAAGAACATTATTTCTAACGTAATTAACAAAAATCCGCACTATTTAAAAGACGCTGAGGACCTGAAATCTAAACTCAAAAATATACATTTACCTACAACGTATAAATTAGTGTCTCTCGATGTTGTATCTTTATACACCAATATTCCCATAGATTTAGCGAAAGACATCATTAGAAAAAAGTGGAATGAAATAAAAGTATTTACAGACATCCCTCTAGAAGAATTTGTTTCAGCAGTCGAAACAACATTAAAATCAACATATTTTATATATAAAAACAAAATTTTCCAACAAATAGATGGATGCGCTATGGGTGCTAGCATATCTAGCGCCATTGCTCAATTAGTTCTAGAGCACCTAGAGGAAATTGTTTTGAATAAAATAGATTTTAATATTCCTTTTTTCTATCGATACATAGATGACTGTTTAAGTGCAGCACCAGAGGACAAAATGAATGTTTTGCTAAATGAGTTCAATAACTTCCACCAAAAACTCAAATTCACGTTAGAAGTTGAAAAAAATTGTCAAATCAATTTTCTGGACCTGACCTTACATCGAGACAACAGTATCATAACTACTTCATGGTACACCAAAAAAACCTGGTCGTCAAGATACCTAAACTTCAACTCTCATCACCCGTTGTCCCAGAAGAAATCAGTAGTTATTGGCCTAGCCGACAGAGCCATCAGATTGTCTGATCCCATCAATAGACCTCATGCTATAAAAAAAGCAAAAACAGCACTAACACTTAATTCATACCCACATCACCTCATTGAAAACACCTTCAAGTCACGACTACATACATTTTACAACAACAAAAACAACAACAAAAATAATAAGGAAAAGAAGAAATATATGTCTTTGCCTTACATACAAGGGTTATCTGAACAACTTTCGAATCTTCTAGCCAAGCATAACATTACAGTTGCTCACAAAGGATATAATCTCTTGAAAAGGAATTTTACTAAACTTAAAACTAAAACCCCGCAATCAAAAAAATCACATGTTGTATATGAAATTCCTTGTTCAAATTGCGATGGGGTATATATCGGACAAACCAGCCAGCTACTAAACTCTAGAATTCGGTCTCACAAATATGACAAAAATAACACTACAGCCCTCACAAAACATGAAAACGAAAAGAAACACAAATTTGATTTCGATAAAACTAAAATCCTAAAAAGTGAACCCAACAAAAAAAAGAGGGAACTGCTAGAGTCCATAGAAATTAAAAAAAATAACAAAGCTGTCAATGATAAACGGGATGTCAAAAACCTTAATAGGGTATATTTCAACTTAATCTAAAATTAACTATATAATATTTCAGCACGCCTATGAGACGAAGACAACTATTTTGACTTAACATAAAATCAAACATCAATAAACACCATAATAATTTTTGACACAGTTCATTACTCTCTTAACGCAATGACTTAGTGGGTCCGTTCCTATGCTTTAACATTTTAACATTGTTTTAATTGTGACGTCTATTTGTGTACTTGTTTCAAAACTAAATTTACGATTGCATGGTAAGTCGATTTTCTTTTAAATTGTATTGTAGCTTTCAATAAATGTTGTTTTAGTCAATCCTTGAAAAAGGCATGGATTTCCTGCCGAAACGTCGGATAATATATCAATAAATATGGTCATAACATCATAGACAAGCTTTTTTTATGAACCTAAACCCAAGAAACATTGGTAAAAATATATATATATATATATATATATATATATATATATATATATATATATATATATATATATATATATATATAATATATATATATATATATAAAGTGAATTTATGCGTGAATTTGTCACCTGTGAGTATAACATCCACGGAAAGCAAATCTCAATAACGTAAGTTTTTAAACCTTTACACCTTGTACTATATGTTTTCGAGGATGCTGTACTAACAGTAGCACTTTATTTCAGTTATTCCTGATGATGACAATAAACATTTTCGAAAGCGCTTGAAACTTAGTTAAAAGAGTACACTTATTTCACGGCTGCATATCCCAATAACCTCAGAATTCCGTTTTCTACGTTGTCAGCAAAGACTTCTTTTTCCTTATATATATATATATATATATATATATATATATATATATATATATATATATATATATATATATATATATATATATATATATATATATATATATATATTCAAATATTTTCATTTTTAATGGTGTTTTCTATAAACAAATTTTTGGTAGCCCTATGGGTTCTAGTCTTTCGCCCATTCTGAGTAGCTATGTAATGGATGATATCATTAATGATTGCGTTACAAATTGTAATTTTTTTATTCCTTTCATTAAGAGATATGTGGATGATTTGGTTTTGGCACTTCCTAAAGATAGAATTTTTGAAACCGTCAACATTTTTAACAACCAAAATCAACATATACAATTCACAGTGGAAGAAGAGGTTGAGAATTCTCTACCATTTCTTGACATGAGAATTTTTAGAACTACAAACAATGTTTTAAAAACTAGATGGTTCAAAAAACCCATTTGCAGTAATAGGTTTATAAGCTATTACTCACATCATCCTAACAAAATGAAAATGAACCTAATAACAGGTTTAAAAAAACGTGTCACAAGACTATCTCATCCAGATTTTCTAAAAGAAGATCTTATATTATTAAAAAATATTTTGATTGAAAACTCTTATCCTCCACATATGCTACACAGGATGCTGTTTTCTAACATAGTTCATGTTAATAATCTAACACCATCTTTAGTGAGATCTCAAAACAATGCTTCTGGTAATCAAAACATATATTACCATTCACTCCCCTACATACCATCATTAACACCTAAATTAATAAAAATTTTAAAGGTTATTGACAGTATAAAAATAGCAACAAAAAACATCAAAACCATTACATCTCTGTATTCTAAGACCAAATATCCTATAGATATGTTAGAAAAAATTAATGTAGTATACAGCATTAATTGTACTCAGTGTGAGGCTGTATATATTGGTGAAACTGGAAGGAATTTGTCTAATCGTATTATTTCGCATAAAAGCGATTGTAGAATAAAAAAACCTTCTTGTGCTTTGGCAGAGCATGTAATTGACAAAAACCATATAATGGATTTCGATAATACTAAAATTTTGTGCAGTGAAGGTAATAAATTCAAAAGGACCTTTTTGGAAATGGTATCTATTAGTAAAAGTGATAATAGTTTAAATAAAAGATCAGAAATTCAAAATTTAAGTAAAATTTATAACTACATCATCTCTTTATAATTCAAATATTTCACCATAAAACCATAAGACACATTGATTCCAAAAATTTTTTTTTTTTTTATCCTATTTTTTATATCCTTTTTTATAAAAAAAATTTGCACTTCTGTAAACTATAATATAAAAACAAAATATTTTTCTACTTATTTAAATCTTCTTTTTCTTTCTTTTTAATAAATTATCATTTGGTAATATACTTAAATATACCCCACTTTCATTTACTTGTCTATGTAGGATGACTTTTTATTTGACATTGACTTTGAATTTTATAAAAAAAATTTATTTTATCGATAATTTTAAATTCAAAATTAAATAAAAATTCATAAATTTTCCATACAGTCTGGGAAATATACATTTTGATAATAATTTATATTTGATGTTACTTAAGTTAGCAGTTTAATAACCAACCTAAATTTATCTGGTGAGTTATATTTTTTACATCATTTTTGTTTCCACTTTATTAGCAACTCTGTATTTTAGCTCTTGAAAAGGAATGTAATTAACATTCGAAAGCTTGAGAGATATAAAATAGTTTTCTAAAAGCCCTTTTTTATTGACTCCAACCCACAGAAACTTAAAATTGTTTTTTAAATAAGTCAACATAGTACTTCTTTTTCTTTACTTTGAGTAAAAGAATATGGGTTTTTTCGATGACATCCGAAACGATTATGGGCAATCCACAGTCAGAGTTCTGAAGGAGTGGACCAGAATTACCATCAAACTTGCTGCTTTACACAATCAAAGAACTTTTTTGTTGAAATGTAAATCCAATGGATGTTTCCCAAGACACGTTACAGATAGCCTTGTTAATGTTAATTCCATCCTACATCATCGTACTGGGAATATTCACCATGATGCCCAAAGATTATGTAACAGGTTTTCAAGGAATATTATTAATATGGAAATTAAAATCACTTTTACTGATATTTACTTTTTTGAAAAACAACTAAATGAATTACGTTCTAAGGCCTATAATGTTTTAAATTTTCACACTTTCAATGAATTTAATCGCAGACAAAGAATTAGATATAACACACATTTTCATCAAATTAAAAGAACACAGATTAATAAATTCAACAAACTGAAAATTGAAGCTTTTGATAAGATAAAATTTCAGGAAAAATGGTTTAAGAATTTAACTTCTGTTGAGTTTCCTTTTGAAATAAAAAAACTTCTAGCTCTTGGACCTAAATTTTCATTATGTCCTTCTAAATCAGATATTAGAGTTCCATATTTACTTGCTGATATTGAGTCAATCATGAGACCACTCAATAATGATCAAAAGGATATTGTCAGATCTAAATGTACAAATGTTATTACCAACTTCTTACATAAAGAAGTAACAGATCATTTTTTAAATAAATATTATGTACAAACCAAACTATTTCTTAAGAACCATCCTGAAATTTATATTGTCAAAAGTGATAAAGGTAACGTAACTGTTGCGATGTGGAAAGAGGATTACCTCCAAAAAACTGGAGAACTATTAAATGATTCTAAATATTACACTAAACTTAGTAGAAGTCCTGTTTATACACTGCAACAAAAAGCCAATAGTTTAGTATCTGAATTGCACAAAAAGAAGTTTATAGATAACAAAAAAAGCAAAGGAGCTTAAAATATATAATTCTATTGCTCCACGTTTCTATGCTCTACCTAAAATACATAAACCCACTTTATCTATGAGGCCGATTATATCATCTATAGACACTCCCAATGGACCAATAGCGCAGCTCCTCACTGATGTCTTAACTAATTCTTATAATGTTAATAACAATATGCACATTAAAGATTCATTTGACTTCAGTTCTTTCATCAATAATTTTCAATTACCACCTGATTATTTGTTAGTTAGTTTTGATGTAACATCGCTTTTCACCAATTTGCCTTTGGACTTAATCATAAACAGTGTAGAAAAACATTGGAATGAGATTTCACAGCATACTACCATTGACTTATTACATTTCAAAACGCTTATCAATTTTGTTTTTGATTCAAATATTTTCATTTTTAATGGTGTTTTCTATAAACAAATTTTTGGTAGCCCTATGGGTTCTAGTCTTTCGCCCATTCTGAGTAGCTATGTAATGGATGATATCATTAATGATTGCGTTACAAATTGTAATTTTTTTATTCCTTTCATTAAGAGATATGTGGATGATTTGGTTTTGGCACTTCCTAAAGATAGAATTTTTGAAACCGTCAACATTTTTAACAACCAAAATCAACATATACAATTCACAGTGGAAGAAGAGGTTGAGAATTCTCTACCATTTCTTGACATGAGAATTGTTAGAACTACAAACAATGTTTTAAAAACTAGATGGTTCAGAAAACCCATTTGCAGTAATAGGTTTATAAGCTATTACTCACATCATCCTAACAAAATGAAAATGAACCTAATAACAGGTTTAAAAAAACGTGTCACAAGACTATCTCATCCAGATTTTCTAAAAGAAGATCTTATATTATTAAAAAATATTTTGATTGAAAACTCTTATCCTCCACATATGCTACACAGGATGCTGTTTTCTAACATAGTTCATGTTAATAATCTAACACCATCTTTAGTGAGATCTCAAAACAATGCTTCTGGTAATCAAAACATATATTACCATTCACTCCCCTACATACCATCATTAACACCTAAATTAATAAAAATTTTAAAGGTTATTGACAGTATAAAAATAGCAACAAAAAACATCAAAACCATTACATCTCTGTATTCTAAGACCAAATATCCTATAGATATGTTAGAAAAAATTAATGTAGTATACAGCATTAATTGTACTCAGTGTGAGGCTGTATATATTGGTGAAACTGGAAGGAATTTGTCTAATCGTATTATTTCGCATAAAAGTGATTGTAGAATAAAAAAACCTTCTTGTGCTTTGGCAGAGCATGTAATTGACAAAAACCATATAATGGATTTCGATAATACTAAAATTTTGTGCAGTGAAGGTAATAAATTCAAAAGGACCTTTTTGGAAATGGTATCTATTAGTAAAAGTGATAATAGTTTAAATAAAAGATCAGAAATTCAAAATTTAAGTAAAATTTATAACTACATCATCTCTTTATAATTCAAATATTTCACCATAAAACCATAAGACACATTGATTCCAAAAATTTTTTTTTTTTTTATTCTATTTTTTATATCCTTTTTTATAAAAAAAATTTGCACTTCTGTAAACTATAATATAAAAACAAAATATTTTTCTACTTATTTAAATCTTCTTTTTCTTTCTTTTTAATAAATTATCATTTGGTAATATACTTAAATATACCCCACTTTCATTTACTTGTCTATGTAGGATGACTTTTTATTTGACATTGACTTTGAATTTTATAAAAAAAATTTATTTTATCGATAATTTTAAATTCAAAATTAAATAAAAATTCATAAATTTTCCTTACAGTCTGGGAAATACACATTTTGATAATAATTTATATTTGATGTTACTTAAGTTAGCAGTTTAATAACCAACCTAAATTTATCTGGTGAGTTATATTTTTTACATCATTTTTGTTTCCACTTTATTAGCAACTCTGTATTTTAGCTCTTGAAAAGGAATGTAATTAACATTCGAAAGCTTGAGAGATATAAAATAGTTTTCTAAAAGCCCTTTTTTATTGACTCCAACCCACAGAAACTTAAAATTATATATATATATATATATATATATATATATATATATATATATATATATATATATATATATATATATATATATATATATATATATATATATATAGAAGACATCATAAAGGAGTACGACCGTCAATTCCAATATAACAAAGGAGCACTCGTAAGTGTAGGGTTTTATCGGTCAAGTGGGTGAAAAAAGAGACAAAGAATTCAGCTACTTCATCTATTTATTGAAAATTAATAGACAGGTGAGGGCACGATTACTTAATTTCCATATATCGAAGGTTCATTCAGATATTAAATTCATTTTTGGTCAAATAAATAATGTCACTGATTTCTTAGATCACACTTTACCTGCATCTTTGTTAGATAGGTTTGAGACCTCTTTACACAAGAAATTTAATTTCGTTTATAAAAAAACTATTTTACATCTACAGAGTAAGCTTGATAAATTGGGTGCACCAGACTTCCACAAAATTCCGTTTAATCCTAATTGGATAAAGAATCTTTCTAATGTGGATGTTCCTCAAAATATTCTAAAGCTATTATCTTTGGGCCCTAAATTTGGACTGGAACCTACCTTCAAAGATTATTCAATCAGTAGGACCCTTGCAGATGTAGAAAATATATTGTCTCATGCAGACAATGCTGATCTTCTTTCCCTAAGGTCATCTTCTAATAACATTCTGTTGAATTATACCAACCGCCCTAGGCAATCCATATCTGAAATTGATAAGATTTATAGGGAAACGGTATCGTTTTTAAAAACCCACCCTAATCTTCTCGTTCTCACCAGTGACAAAGGCAATGCCACTGTTCTTATGGATAAAGATCAATATATCAGCCTCAGTCAATCATTGTTAGATGACGTTAGGTACTACCAACCTCTTACTTCAAACCCCTGTTCAAAATTTTCTAACAAAATTAATAAATTCATTACTCACTTAAAAAATATTAAGATCATAGATCAAACTTTAGCTAAGTCATTACATAATTATGATGGTTATGCTCCAAGATTTTATTGTCTGCCCAAAATTCACAAGCCCACATTGAGCATGAGGCCTATTGTTTCCTCAATTAATTCACCTAACATACATATTGCAAAATTTTTGACTGATATCTTGTCAAAATCTTATAATTACAATAATGATTACAACATTGTTGACTCTTTTCAATTTAGTGAATTTATTAATGACTTTAAGCTACCACATGGTTATATTTTGGTGAGTTTTGATGTAGTTTCACTTTTTACTAACCTTCCCTTGGCTAGTGTCCTTACTTCACTAAGAAATCATTGGAATATTATCCAACCTAATTCTCCAGTTTCCTGGGAAGTGTTTGCAGAATTGCTCCAATTAGTGTTTGACACTAATTTTTTGGTCTTCAACGACAAATTTTATTTACAAATTTTTGGGACACCAATGGGTTCCTCGATTTCACCCATCCTAGTGAATTATGTTTTGGATGATTTAGTTTCTGACCGTCTGGGTTATTTAGATTTTCAAGTTCCTTTTGTTAAACGTTATGTGGACGACCTATTACTAGCCTTACCACCAGACAAGACTCAGGCCACCTTGTCCATCTTTAATGGGTTTGATCCTCATTTGCAGTTCACATGTGAACTCGAGGACCCCAACAACCATAGTATCCCCTTCTTGGACATGCGTGTCACTAGAAGTGGAGATAACACACTTTGTACAAGTTGGTATAGGAAACCAATGGCCTCTAATAGGTTTCTCAACTACCATTCTTGTCATCCTTTTAAATATAAAATAAATCTTATTAAAGCTTTAAGCTGTAGGCTGCATAGGTTGACACATCCGGTTAATCGAAGGGAATCCCTTCTGCTACTCAGAAGTATATTGGTAGATAATTCCTACCCTTCCTCCCTTATCAATAAATTTCTTTTTTCCCAAAGCTACGGTTCTTCTCTGAACGACATACCCAATGGTGACCAACTTAGATCAATATCGAATAATACTGTTAACATCACAATTCTGCCTACTACTAATCTTGGGACTCCTGTTTCCCAGTTTTCTTCACTTCCTTATTTTCCTCAGGTTACTGATAAACTTATTAAACTATATAAAAATAATAATATTCCTGTTAAGATTGCAATTAAGAACGCAAGAACAGTCAGAAATTTGTTCTCTAAGACTAAAACACCCTTGTCCCCTTTGGAACAAGTTAATGTGGTCTACCACATACCTTGTGCTGAGTGTGACGCATGTTATGTAGGGCAGACAAAGCGAGCTTTAAAATCACGTTTAATTTCACACCGTAGTGATATCAATTTGAAAAAACCAACTTGTGCCTTAGCCCAACATGCAATAGATACAAAACATAAGGTGGACTTTGATGAAGCCAAGATCCTTTGCAATGAACGCAACCTGTCGAAAAGACAGTTCTTAGAGATGTGTTTCATATTAAAAACCTCTAATGTACTTAACAAGAGAACTGACATCAGTAACTTGAGTCAAATATACCATGCATTGATTTTGCAGAATTAGTTGGTATTATTACACTCAAATTATTATATTGTAAAAAAGTTTTGTGGTTTTCAGGCTTTTCCCACTTCTTTAATATTGATCTTGCGGAATCAGTCGATGTTATTACACTTAAATTATTTTATTGTAAAAAAGTTTTTGGTGGTTTTTTCAAGCTTTTCCCACTTTTTTTTTGATAATAACAGTTTACTTAATAGATTGAACAATTTAAAATTTTCCATAGGATAAAAGTTTGCATTATTGATATTAATTATAAATTACATTTTGCTAAACTGATTTATAAATTTTCTTAAATTATTGCATATAATTTTTTGCTTTTTGAGCTGCGATATATGGGAGTTAAACTGTTGTACTATCTAATATATTAGTTAGTTAACTGGATTACCAGTACTAACGTAGGCACTTTTCCATATAATTGTGTGAAGTGCCCTCATTTGTTTAAATTAAACTGTGATTCTTGTCTACGAGGTATAAGGTACATCCCTTGATTACTTCTTGATATTACTTTCACTTTTTAAACACTTATATAACTGTTTTAATTACATCAATTTAAATTTTACCGCGCTGCACTGCAGTTGTCAGTCACTCTTTGTTATAAATCTTTTAAAGGTTGCCTGCCTCTTGGCGAGATGTCAGTTTACACCTGATAATTCAAACTCCATTTTCTTTTGTGTGTCAGTTGGGCTCGGATGACCTGCTGGTAACTATTTAACTTTAAATTTTCAAAGTTGCATATTAGCATTCTACTTATTTCATGATGTTACCTAAAGTTAAAATGAAGTATGCTTAAATACTACTAAGTTTTTGGAAGTGTGAATCTGGTTTTTTCTTGGTTCATTCTTGACTTTAAAAAAGCAAGCCGGCTTTTTTTACACTTGTTTTTTATATGTGACTGTTACCACATGGTCTTGTCTTTGGCTGTACTAAAGTTTTTTAAATATTAACTATACACTTAAATGTTATATACTTTTACATTACGTTGGTTCATGGATAAGGTTTTTTTTACTATGTACATCTTATCTTTTGCTACATGTCTTTTTAAGGTAACGCTAGTGCTTTTTTACCTCTCTTTTGGATGTTGTTTCTTATACCACTCTTTTTGTAGATGAACTGATGATGTCTACTGAGCAGTAGACGAAACGTAAAAAAAAAAAAAAAAAAAAAAACAAATTCAATAAATAGATGAAGTAGCTGAATTCTTTGTCTCTTTTTTCACCCACTTGACCGATAAAACCCTACACTTACGAGTGCTCCTTTGTTATATATATATATATATATTATATATATATATATATATATATATATATATATATATATATATATATATATATATATATATATATATATATATATATATATATATTTATATATATATATATATTGATTTCGTACGAGTGGTCGTCAAACCATTAACCTTGGATCCTTTGATCACTGAGTGTGTTTCAAGGATCTACATCTCATGTTTTTAAACATAGATTTTACTTACTTTAAGTAATTAGGGAATTAAAACTTGAGACTGTCATTGTCGGACTTGCCGTAGATTTACGCACCTTCTATGTCTAGGTCTCGAATGTTGTTTTTTGATTGGAATGTGTCTAAAGATATTCAACCTCTCATCTTTATTGATAAGCCCAGAGAGGTTGAAGAGGGCGAAACACATTTCTAAGAACTGGTGTTTGGATCTTTGATTCTATTCGAAAAATTTTTCCCAACCCGAAATGGTGGATGTGTGAATTGTTCGTAAGGGGATTTTTCCACATTCTCTATTTCATCTGTTTGATTTCGTACGAGTGGTCGTCAAACCATTAACCTTGGATCCTTTGATCACTGAGTGTGTTTCAAGGATCTACATCTCATGTTTTTAAACATAGATTTTACTTACTTTAAGTAATTAGGGAATTAAAACTTGAGACTGTCATTGTCGGACTTGCCGTAGATTTACGCACCTTCTATGTCTAGGTCTCGAATGTTGTTTTTTGATTGGAATGTGTCTAAAGATATTCAACCTCTCATCTTTATTGATAAGCCCAGAGAGGTTGAAGAGGGCGAAACACATTTCTAAGAACTGGTGTTTGGATCTTTGATTCTATTCGAAAAATTTTTCCCAACCCGAAATGGTGGATGTGTGAATTGTTCGTAAGGGGATTTTTCCACATTCTCTATTTCATCTGTTTATATATATATATATATATATATATATATATATATATATATATATATATATATTAGGGTGGTCCTTATTTATAAGGAAAAAAATTTTTTTTCGAATTTTTTAGAAATTATTTGCCAGAATGTACCTTTATATAAGACATGAAAATATAACAAATTTCAGCTCAATCGGTTAATATTAACACGTGCCGCATCGACGCTAAAGTTGTGAGATTCAATGTAAGGCAGTTATTACCTATAAGAACGACAATGTACGCGTACGCTCGACTGTAAACATAAAATTACGCATTTTTTTTAAACTTTAGTATAAAAACATACTAATTAAAATGAAAACGTAAAATAAAGATATAGTTTATCCTAATACTATATTTTTTATTTATTGAAATGATACATCCACTTCAGATACATATTTTGGATTTAAGTAAGCCTCCTTTTGTGGCGACTGGGAACTCTCTCCGGTACTCCTGAACAACCTGAATAAAAAAAAATAATATTGAATGTGTTTTCTGAACCTAGCCTATATAATGTGTTCAAGAAAAAAATAACAAAAAATTAAATTTATCTACTCTACGTCATATTATGTATCAGTTTTTAGTTTGTGAAAACTGTCATTATAGATAGCAGTTCGTGAAGGATTTAAAGTGTGCGTGAAGTACCTGTGTATTTTAAATGGGACTAACTGCTAAGAAAAAAATAACAAAAAATTAAATTTATCTACTCTACGTCATATTATGTATCAGTTTTTAGTTTGTGAAAACTGTCATTATAGATAGCAGTTCGTGAAGGATTTAAAGTGTGCGTGAAGTACCTGTGTATTTTAAATGGGACTAACTTTTTCACACACTTTCAATGGGTTTTTCACACACTTTCATATAATCAAATATCCTTAACTTTCGCGTTGTCATGGTGATGACATAATGAGCAATAAATTACAACAAAAATTTTGACAGTTTTGTGGTTTGAAAGAAATTAGAATTTTTAAATGTCAAAGTTCTAAAAATTGTAAATAGAATTGAAATGAATTCCAGTGACGAAGAGTTACAGTTTTTTGATTTATTTATCGTAGAGTAGATAAAATATTGTATGAAACTGTGCGTGAAGTACTTTTTGCGAACTTACGCGATGTAGAGCACTCGCTATCGCTCGTACTCTAAGTATCGCGTGCGTTCGCAAAAAGCATACTTCACGAACTGTTTCATAAATAACTATTGTTTATACATACTACATACCTGTATCAAAAATTGTTTTTGATGTTCATTTTTCGTCATTTTTTTCATTGTAATCCTCATCAACTTGACTCCTCTTTCTGCAATATCATTTGTACATTTTAAGGTTGAAATGATATTTTTTCCTGTGCGATAATCCTCTCTGTTTTCCCAATTCAGCGGATCGTCCTGAAGAAATTCAACACAAATACCGAATCGTTTAAATAACTGAAGTGAATTGGCGGACAATAATTCAGTTGGTAGATCTTTTTGAACAAAATTTTGGACATCTCGGATTTGCAACGATAGTTTTTTCTCAATGACTTCTGTCTCTTCATTTTCTTCTTCTTTTTCATTCACAGTCTCTATGTTTTTACTTGCACATTCCATAATTTTTTGAGCCATTCTAATTTTTTCAACTCTCTCAATTCTATCGTCAAATATTGCCATGGCAGCACACTCTTCACTTAGATACCATAAATGGTTTTAAAATTTTGTTATTGCAATGGTTGCAATGTTTTCATTAATATTTTTAAATATAACCAATTTTCTCAAAAAATATATATCATTTAGGGGAGCTCCTGTAGTATTCGTTGCTGAAAACCAGGCCTCTACATAACAGTATACAACGAAAACGCAAATTTCTGCATTCAGTTTGGATTATCCTTTCTCATTTTCATTTGATCGCGAAATAAAAAAAGTTTTAAACAATAAATCGCTTTAGCCATCCATCTCGCTAAATGATATGCACCGGGGGCCCTAAACTCACATTTGTTTTATCTCCCAAAAAAATGAGCGTCAATTGCAAAAACTCTTTGTAGTCATCACGTGGTTGCTCTTCTGCAAGTTTCTGTTTCACAAAATAAATAATTTCGGGCGCTACATCTTTCAGTGCATTATAAACGGCTTCATCGCTGGTATAATCTAAAAATTTCATTTTATCAATATTCTTCCAGTTTTCTTTAAGTGCTTTGAATTGAGCAATTTCAGGGCCGGATGTTACAATTGCTTTTGTCCTCGTGAATACACCAGCCAAAACGACCTCAAATATATGGTGTCGGCATGGAAGCCACAAAATATCTCGCCCTAACCTTTGTTGAAGCAGAACTGCAGCTCCTTTTATACGTCCAGTGTTTGATGCTGTAGTATCAAAACAAAAGGCTTGAATTTTTTCGGTTAAATTCCATTCATCAGTGATATGGAACACAGCAGAGCAAACTTCCGATCCTGCTGATGATGCAATTCCAGGTACTCCTAATAATTGTTCAAAATCTAAACCAACCGCGATCACAGGAAGCCGATCAATTTTCTCATTTTTTGTGATATCAGGCAATAATTTGGAATCCCAATGCACTTCAATAAAATTTGCATCATTTCCTACCGATTTTATTGATGAATATTTTATTTTCCGCAAAATCTCTCTATTTCTTTTGATAGACGATCTATTGAGAACAAACTCGGTGATATCTATATTAAGAGCTTCTAGGACGGCAGAAATAATATGCATTGCATCCCTGTCACTCACTTTACATTTGTCCAAGGCAGCGGCCAGGCGAGGTGTCATTAACGTCTTTCGTCCTCTCTTGTTTGAAGATGGACCCTGTTGAGATTCCGATATGAAATATATGTCATCTTCACTGTTGTCTTGATTTATCACTTTTTTCTGTGAATCTTCGTGTTCTTTATCTTCCATTTCAAAATGTCCAATCGAACAACTAGAATTTTCCAACAAATCTTCTTTTCTTTTCAACTCTGCAGCTGTGCGTTCTTCTTTCCGCTTTTCCTTACGTAATAATTTGATATCTACTCCCAACATACAACCTACTCTACCTTTCTCCCTTTGCTTAATTAAAAATTCTCTATCTTCGGCGATTTTAATCTCATTTAACGCATTTAAGGTGGCAATATCGAAAAGGTTGTCTAAAGCTTCTTTAAAATCATTTTCTTTTTCTCTCTGCCGTTCAGTATCTCTATTTTTAGATTTTTCTAAATTTCTGACATTATCGTACAAAGATTTTAATTTCAAAATACAGTTTGAACGGTTTTGAACTGGGATTCTTGCTTTTTTCCAAAAAACGACCACTTCATCAATAACTAAAGCACTGCTGTCATTAAGATTTAAATTTACCACTCTCATGTTATAAAAAAGTACACTCAAAACATCTCGTTTACATGGTAATTTACTACCGCAGATTTGATTTTTCATCACTCCAACTAGATAAATATTGTTCCGCAAAGTGGACATTTCAGCACTTTTATCAATTACTTATATAGCACGTCTTTTCTTATGCACTTCAAGTACGAAACTAAAACGAATGTAGCATTGAACAAATAATATGTAAAAACAAAATTGACTTGTCGAGACTTGTAGTCGCGCTTGTAGCGAATTCGAACGCACTTGGCGCCGACTCGTCGTAGCATGTTAGACAGTCAGATGCATGAAACTTCAAGGCCAATGCGGCACGTGTTAATATTATCGGATTGAGCTGAAATTTTGTATTTTTAATGTTTTGGTGTAACTGAACAAAATTACAAATAATTTTGAAAAAATATGAACTTTCGAAAATAAGGACCACCCTAATATATATATAGATATATATATATATATATATATATATATGTATATATATATATATATATATATATATATATATATATATATATATATATATATATATATATATATATTATATATTCCGCTTTCATACAAAATCTGTCCAGTAATAGGTAAATGAATGCACTATGCCGAGCCATATACGTGGCTCGGGATTGTTTACTGCAGTTTTCTACATCAATTTGCATACTTTATTGATTATTGCGGAATAAAATGAAAGAGTGTGGCATTATACACTGCAAATGATACCAACATGCCTATATTTGAGCTAGATATAGTCAAAAAGTGGAAGGCAAAATAGAACCAAAATGTGAAAACTTTGAATTATCCACGTCCGTCTACCCGTCTGTCTGTCTGTCTGTAATCACAACTCGTCTTCAATATACTAGCTAGAATGACAAGTGAGGTGTCCAATGAAAGCTTATAATCCAAGGATGGTAATAAAGGTGTCATTATACCAGGCAGAATGACAAATGAGGTGTCAAATGAAAGCTTGTAATTCAAGGATGGTACTAAAGGTGAGATATTTCACCTAGGATGTCTGTCCGTCGGTCCGTCCGACCGCGAATATATTTCTACTGTCATTATAACAGCTAGAATGACAAATGAGGTGTCAAATGAAAGCTTATAATCCAAGAATGGTAGTAAATGTGAAATATTTGACCTAGGCTGTCTTTCCGTCGGTCCGTCCCACCGCGAATATAACTCATCCTTCATTATACCAGGTAGAATAACAAATGAGGTGTCAAATGAAAGCTTATATTCTAAGGATGGTACTAAAGGTGAGATATTTGACCTAGGCTGTCTGCCCGTCGGTCCTTCCGACCGCGAAAATAACTCCTCCGTCATTATGCCAGGTAAAATGAAAAATGGGGTGTCAAATGAAAGCTTGTAATCCAAGGATGGTACTAAAGGTAAGATATTTGACCTAGGCTGTCTGTCCGTCGGTCTGTAAGACCGCGAATATAATTCTTCCGTCATTATAACAACTAGAATGACAAATGAGGTGTCAAATGAAAACTTATAATCCAAGGATGGCACTAAAGGTGAGATATCGGACCTAGGCTGTCTGCCCGTCGGTCCGTCCGACCGCGAATATAACTCCTCCATCATTATACCAGGTAGAATGACAAATGAGGTGTCAAATGAAAGCTTATAATCCAAGTATGGCACTAAAGGTGAGATATTTGACCAAGGCTGTTTGCCCGTCGGTCCGTCCGACCGCGAATATAACACATCCGTCATTATACCAGGTAGAATGACAAATGAGGTGTCAAATGAAAGCTTGTAATCCAAGGATGTTACTAAAGGTGAGATATTTGACCTAGGCTGTCTGTCCGTCGGTCGGTCCAACCGCGAATATAGTTCTTCCGTCATTATAACAGCTAGAATGACAAATGAGGTGTCAAATGAAAGCGTCGGTCCGTCCGACCGCGAATATAATTCCTCCTTTATTATACCAGGTAGAATGACAAAGGAGGTGTCTAATGAAAGCTTATAATCCAAGGATGGTAGTAAATGTGACATATTTGACCTACGCTGTCTTTCTGTCGGTCCGTTCGACCGTGAATATAACTCATCCTTCATTATACCAGATAGAATGACAAATGAGGTGTCAAATGAAAGCTTATAATCCAAGGATGGTACTAAAGGTGAGATATTTGACCTAGGCTGTCTGCCCGTCGGTCCGTCCGACCGCGAATATAACTCCTCCGTCATTATACCAGGTAGAATGACAAATGAGGTGTCAAATAAAAGCTTATAATCCAAGGATGGTAGTAAATGTGACATATTTGACCTACGCTGTCTTTCCGTCGGTCCGTCCGACCGTGAATATAACTCCTCCTTCATTATACCAGGTAGAATGACAAATGAGGTGTCAAATGAAATCTTACAATACAAGGATGTTACTAAATGTGAGAAATTTGACCTAGGCTGTCTGTCCGTCTGTCCGTCCGACTGCGAATATAACTCCTCCGTCACTATACCAGGTAGAATGACAAATGAGGTGTCAAATAAAAGCTTATAATCCAAGGATGGTAGTAAATGTGACATATTTGACCTACGCTGTCTTTCCGTCGGTCCGTCCGACCGTGAATATAACTCCTCCTTCATTATACCAGGTAGAATAACAACTGAGGTGTCGAATGAAAGCTTATAATCCAAGGAAGGTACTCATCATCATCATTCTCTTTGCCTTATCCCTATGCGGGGTCGGCTTCCCTAATTGCATTTCTCCACACAATTCTATCCTGGGTCATATCAATATTAATCCCCTTTACCAACATGTCCTTCCTAATCGTCTCCCTCCACGTCTTCTTTGGTCTTCCTCTCCTACTCCTTCCAGGAATCTGCACTTCAGCTACTCTTCGTATTGGATGATTACCGTCTCGACGTTGAACATGACCAAACCATCTCAACCTATGCTTTCATTTTGGCATCAATTGGTGCCACACCTAGACTTCCCCTAATATACTCATTTTTAATTTTATCCTTTCTTTTCACTCCGCTCATCCATCTAAGCATTCTCATCTCCGCCACATGCATTCGTTGTTCCTCTTTCTTTTTCACTGCCCAACATTCAGTTCCATACATCATAGCCGGTCTTATGGCTGTTTTATAGAATTTTCCTTTCAGCTTCATTGGAACTTTTCTGTCACACAACACACCACTCGCTTCCTTCCACTTCATCCATCCATCCCTAATTCTACTGCATGCAGCTCCATCTATTTCTCCATTACTCTGTAATACCGATCCCAGGTACTTAAAACTATTGCTTTTTACAATCAGTTCACCATCCAAAGATACCATTTTATTTGTAGTAACTCCATCTTTAAATGAACATTCCAAATACTCTGTCTTTGTCCTACTAAGTTTGAAACCTTTTTATTCCAGAGCTCGTGTCCACTGTTCCAGTTTTTGTTCTAAGTCTCTTTCACTATTTCCTACTAACACGACATCATCAGCATACATTAAGCACCATGGAATGTTACCCTGTAGTTTCGCTGTTATCTGGTCCAAAACTAATGAGAATAAATATGGACTAAGCACCGAGCCTTGGTGCAATCCTACTTTCACATGAAATTTATCAGTCTCTCCCACACCTGTCCTAACACTAGTCGTTACTCCCTCATACATATCCCTCACAATCTTTACATATGCACCAGGCACTCCTTTCTTATTGAGTGCCCACCAAAGAATCTCTCGAGAAACTCTATCATATGCTTTCTTAAGATCAATAAATACCATATGAGCGTTTGTTTCTTTACTCCTGTATTTTTACATCAACTGCCTTATAATCAAAATTGCGTCTGTTGTTGATCTGCCCTGCATAAAGCCAAATTGATTCTCGGATATGTCGGTCTCTTCACGTATCCGTCTATCAATTACTCTCTCCCATATTTTCATGGTGTGGCTAATCAGTTTTATAGCCCTGTAGTTTGTACACTGCTGTATATCTCCCTTGTTCTTGTAGACAGGTAAATAGTACTGCTTCTCCATTCGTCTAGCATTTGTCCAACTTCCATAATTCTATTAAATAAACCTGCTAGCCACCTTATTCCTGTCTCTCCCAATGCTTTCCATACTTCCCCAGGAATATCATCTGGTCCTACCGCTTTTCCTTTCTTTATTTTTTGAAGCGCTTGGGCCACTTCCTCGTTTGTTATTTTGGTGACCATTGCTGCTACTGTCTCCGTTGGCTCCACAGGCTGTCTGTCAAATTCTTCATTTAATAAGCTGTCAAAGTACTTTCTCCATCTCTTTTTGACATTATTTTCGTGAACTAGTATTTTATTATTTTCATCTCGGATACATCTACTCTGATTAAAATCTTTTGCTTTCTTTGCTCTCTGTTTGGCTATTTTATATATCTTCGTTTCGCCTTCCCTGGTATCAAGTTGATCGTATAGGTATGAATACGCTTCTGCTTTAGCTTTTGCTACTGCTACTTTCGCTTCCTTTTTCGCGACCATATAGTTTTGAAGATCTGTGTTGGATCTGGTTTCTTGCCACTTTTTATATAATTTTCCCTTCTCTTTTATTTTTCCTTGAACTTCGTTTGACCACCACCAAGTCTCTTTATCCTCAAACTTTTTCCCTGACGTTTTCCCCAGTATTTAAATAGCAGTCTCTCTAATACTACTGGCCAATCCAAGGATGGTGCTAAATGTGCGAAATTTGACCTAGGACTTCCGGTTTTATAAATGCGACCAGAAGTACTGTTTTAAAGTCACCGGAATAGTACACGTGATATATTATTCGACGCTACTTCGCAAGATGAGAACAAATATATACTTCCGGTTTCATGACTGTCTGTTCATCTGTCTTGCGTCGGCGAATGCAACTCCTTCATTATTAATACAGATAGAATGACAAATGAGATGTCAAATGAAAGCTTATAACCCAAGGATGGTACTAAGAATGAGAAATTTGTCATCGTACTTCCGGTTTTAGAGTTTCAACCGTATCAACTGTTCTAAAGTCACCGAAATAGTATAAGCGATATATTATTCGACGCGTCTTAGCAAGATGAGAACAAATTTTGGTCTTGGATTTTATATCATTTCCGCTTAAAAAGTTCTAACCAGAAGTGCTGTTATAGTCGCAGAAATAGTACATGTAAAACATCAATCGAAGCGTATTGAAAAGTTGAGTTTTAATCTTTAGTTCCTGTTTTGAAGCCATTTCTGTTTAAACAATGATGACCCAAAGTTTAGTCAAAATGACTCAAAATTAGTAAAATCGTATATCGATCGATGCAAAGTTACACGAAGCGTTCAAATATCGACTTCCATTTCTACTTTCGATTACTTTGGGTGAAAACCTAGGACTTACGAAGTTCAATTACTTGTTTTACTAACGAATTTAACTCTAGGATGCATAAGCAAATATTTCTACGTTATGGCATAACATGAGTCTCGCAGACTCGCTATGTAAATAAAGTACTAAAGCAGATATTTTCTTTAATAGTTGTCTAATATTTATTTAATATTTCTTTATTTATAATGATATAATATTTTAGGCATAGCCATATTTCATAAACAAATAATAAATACCTGGTAAGAAACTACACAAACCAATTCTTGCATATTAACCCTCGTAAAGCGGTGCTTAGATTCTTACATAAACAGCGGTGCGGGGTGCATTTGCACCCCATCTGTATATCCATTTTTTTTATATGTGAAGGTCGGGGAAATTGTTTTGAAAGATAATTAGTACTTGTTTATTACAGTATGAAACATAATTTTACAAACAAAGTACCCATTTCTTCTTAAAAAAAATTATTATCGTTGCAAGATAAACACATGAAATTTTTCACAGAGTGAGCAACACAAAGTTTTGACACATAATAAATACAGTTATGTCGGGACTTTCGGTCTTCTTTCTGTGACATAAATAACACCGACCTTGTCCCGTAGCTCTGTTAGCTCTAAGTGGAACACCAGAAACGTCCAATTCAGGATATGAAATTTTCATCATTTGCACAATACAGACATTTTTCCAAAAAAATCACGTAAACGTAAAGCGTTTTAGATGCTGTAATTGATGTAATGTGTTTAGAATTGAATTTATGCGAATAAAAAAGTTAACAAAAATAAAAAAAATATCCAAAAAGATAGGTGAGAAAAACGAGGTCTGGGGTGCAGCTGCACCCCGCACTGCCTTACGAGGGTTAAAACACTGTGTTCTTTGCAAATTGGACACTTACTCTTCTGACAAATTTGTGTGCTCATTCTTCCAATGTGTGAAAGGCACTTAGAACATCTCCTTTTATTTTCTATAATCCAAATCTATCACTAAATTTTCTTGAGGCAACTCGATAAAATTACCCATATGTCTTCGGATGGTTTTTGTAAGTTTAGAGTTTCCAGTCCTTTTTTTCATAAATGGTAAAACTAACTCATTTACTAAATCTTTGAGAAAGTATCTTCTTTTATTTGTTTTTCCTGATGCAGCAAAATTTTGATCTTGATTTGTATAAAGGAGAAACGCGGTAAGAATTGCTACAACCATAATGGTGTACCAAACGGTAAGGTATCATTCGGTCCATTTGATCAACATCACCTTTTGTTTTTTTTAATTTTTTTTGTTTTTGTAAAATTTGATAATTTCGGGCTTCATTGCTGGACTCTTAATATCTGCAGATTGATCATGTTGCATTGACGTAATAATGACAGCTTTATTTTTTTGGCACGTAACTTACCAAAGTCAAATTATTATTGAATCCAAAAATATAAAATTTATAAAAATTCGTAGGAAATCTCTTTCTTATTTTTTCGTAATGTCCCAACACAAGTTATTCCTATAGACAGTAAATGTTGTGCTAAAGGGATTCTAGTAAAAAACTTGTCAATTGTCAAGCTGCGACCAGTAGGCGAATTCTATAATTTTCGTTATTACCGCGAAAGCTAAGCTAAACGATAGCGAAGTTGATTTATGTTCATATTCTATAAGGTTAGTTTTCGCTTTCGCTTCGTTATCATAGCGGCATACAGTAATATACGAGTTTAAACGATGTATGAATAAATAATTACGGCAACATTGCAAATATATGTGCAGGAAGTAAAAAAAGAAGAAAGAAGAAGAGTAACTAGAGAGTTACATGATGTACCTATATAACCTTATAATCACAAGTTTGATTGAATTATTTCCTTGAATAACTATATTTTTATTATATTTTAATAAAAATGTTGCCGGTGCAATTTGTTCTATATGGAGAACTCGAACGAAGAAACCATCTGCGATCTGCGGTTAACGCGAGAGGAAAGCAGGTTCCTTCGAGATAGAAGTGACCAGTGGAGGCTCGAGATTTTTTCAATAGGGGAGGCTATACCTAACTGTAAATTATCTAGACAAATTTGCACTAGCAAAAAAAAATCCGCAAAAAAAAATCTAATTTAAGCCCCATTTTTTTGACCATTTTTTATTTACATTTTATAATATCATCATAATTCATAATTATTTCATAATATCATATCATTTTAAAAATAGTTAGTATAATTGTAAAAGTGTATTACCAAAGTTTATTTATTAACAATTCTATCTCTGTAAGTAGACATGCATATCAAAATAAATACAGGTTTGAAGTTTTGCAGTCCATACAGGTTGAAGGTTTACATTGTTTAAGATACTCAACTGAATTTTTTTAATTCTAAAAGCGGCTTACTCTGCGAATGCAAAAACAAGGTAAATTACCGATATTTTGCTTTGCATTACAGATATCGGAAAAAGATATTTAAACAAGTTGTTCCAAATATTATTCTAATCCCACATACCAAATTTCATCACAAAATTCGCATTTTTAGTTTTTTCATTATTTGTAGCCAGGATCCTAAAATCCGCAGAGGAGGCTGCTGTCCGAAAAATCTCACTTGCCCGATCTCCAGGCAGCGTGTGTGTTAAGCGATGTGCAGCTCTAAAGCCGCGTACAAACCAAGTTCGCGAGCTGTTCGCGAACCGTTAGCGAGCTGTTCGCGAACAGCTGTGTGGACGACAGTTCGTAATGGGTTCGCGAACAGTTCGCTGTTCGCTCAAAGTTCGCTTGGATAGCGGTAACATCAAAGGGTTTGTTCGCGAACAACCAGTTAGTAAACAAAACGGTCTGGACGTATTCAAGTTCGCTTAAACGAAAAAGGGGTTATGTTCGTATTTACTTTGATGATGTTGAAATATTTCAACGTGGCTTGCTGCTTTGTTATTGTTGTTTACTACTATAGTTAATTAATAAGTTAATATAGTTAAGTTTAATAATTAATACAGTTAATTAATATTAAATAGTTAATTAATAGGAAATAATTAATTAATAGTAACTAGTATAATAAATAATAGAGTTAAATAAATCATAGTTAATTACTGTTTATCGAAATTGGAATGTTCCGAAGACGAAATTATTGCATTAATAGATAGGTCTGGATCCCGCGTATGAAAAAAAAGTTAATTAATAGCACGCTGAAAATTTGTTAATAGCTTAAGGGTGTCTAGTCGGACAAACTTTGATATATGGGAACACTGGAACAGGGGAAGTTTTAATTGAATCGTTTATTTCAGAAAGGGGTCAAGTGACTAATTTTGACAGAATGAGTTTTTGGTGGAATTTTTTAATTTAAACGTAAATACAGCTTTTGTTGCAGAAAGGAATCAATTGCTGCCATAGTGTTGCCTTGGCAGCGCAGAGAAATTAGCGTCTAGTGCAGAAAGGGGCCAAACAACGCATGACTCCTTGCTTAAAAATTGTGTAACCACCAACTTTATTTCAAAAAGGGGCCAAGTGCAAAAAATTATTTATTTTTTTCTTAAACAAATTAACAAGATAAATTTTTGAAAAATACAATACTTTTTGACAAACACTACAGGTTATTAGTGAGAATTTTTATTTTATATAAATAAAATTTTTGTTGAATGTAAACACCAACTTTATTTCAGAAAGGGGCCAAGTGCAAAAAATTATTTAATTTTTCTTAAACAAATTAACAAGATACATTTTTTAAAAATACAATACTTTTTGACAAACACTACAGGTTATTAGTGAGAATTTTTATTTTATATAAATAAAATTTTTCTAACAATAAAAAACTGAAAACGTTTGTTTTCTATACTTCCACAAAACTTATTATATCTAAGTGACTACAGCTGTTTCGGCGGAGTGCCTTTCTCAAGTAATATAGTTTACAATGTGTTTGCCTTTTTAATCTTCAACTGAAGAGGTTGAGGAGTGGGGAGCTGTTTGTCTCGAGTTGGTCATTCAGAATTATATCTGTATTTTTCAGTTTATTAATTTCCATAGATTCTAAAAAAGATAGCTTAAGGCCTTTATTTTGAATATGTAGAATTTTAAACTCTTCATTGAAAGAATGATTATGATCTAGAAGGTGAAGTGCGTATGTAGAAGTGTCTGTTTTTCTATTGTTGAATGCCCTTTTGTGTTCTGCTATCCGTTTGTCAAAAGTTCTGCCAGTTTGACCGATGTACGTTTTCGGACAGTCACCACAAGTTAGTTTGTACACACCACTCTGTAGTTGCTTTCTCTTTCGGCTTTTATTGTTCTTAATATATTTGCTTAAGTTGTTGTTAGTTCTGAAAGCTGGTGTTATTCCTTTCTTTTTTATGTATCTGGCTATTGTTGTTGTTATCTTGCCAGTATATGTGAGAGAGCAGAAGGTACTGGGTTCTTTCTGTGGTGGTGGATACACTAATTTCAGGGCTTTCTTATGGAGTTTTTGGTTTAAAATTTTGTTAACTGTTTGTTCGTTATAGCCGTTGTTTACTGCTATTTGTTTAATGATGTTTAGTTCTATTTCAAACACAAATTAGCAGCCTACCATAGCATGATACATAGACTGACAGAAATTCCCATGACAAAAAATAACTTCGAAATAGAACTAAACATCATTAAACAAATAGCAGTAAACAACGGCTATAACGAACAAACAGTTAACAAAATTTTAAACCAAAAACTCCATAAGAAAGCCCTGAAATTAGTGTATCCACCACCACAGAAAGAACCCAGTACCTTCTGCTCTCTCACATATACTGGCAAGATAACAACAACAATAGCCAGATACATAAAAAAGAAAGGAATAACACCAGCTTTCAGAACTAACAACAACTTAAGCAAATATATTAAGAACAATAAAAGCCGAAAGAGAAAGCAACTACAGAGTGGTGTGTACAAACTAACTTGTGGTGACTGTCCGAAAACGTACATCGGTCAAACTGGCAGAACTTTTGACAAACGGATAGCAGAACACAAAAGGGCATTCAACAATAGAAAAACAGACACTTCTACATACGCACTTCACCTTCTAGATCATAATCATTCTTTCAATGAAGAGTTTAAAATTCTACATATTCAAAATAAAGGCCTTAAGCTATCTTTTTTAGAATCTATGGAAATTAATAAACTGAAAAATACAGATATAATTCTGAATGACCAACTCGAGACAAACAGCTCCCCACTCCTCAACCTCTTCAGTTGAAGATTAAAAAGGCAAACACATTGTAAACTATATTACTTGAGAAAGGCACTCCGCCGAAACAGCTGTAGTCACTTAGATATAATAAATTTTGTGGAAGTATAGAAAACAAACGTTTTCAGTTTTTTATTGTTAGATAAAATGAACTTCCATCAAGTAACGGTCGAATCCATCAATAAAATTTTTGTTGAATGTAAACACGTTTTTTTTTTGTTTTTCTCAAAAGCGGGTTTTTGTGACTTGACCCCTTTCTGAAATAAACGATTCGATTGTGGAACATGTTAAAAAATTGGAACGGTCAGACAACGAAAACGGCACATGTATTTTGTCCGACAAAACAGACTTAAACTCTCCGAACAGAGACTAAACTCTCATGCAAAAATCAGACTGCTATTTATCACCAAATGGGCGTTTTAATGAGTGGAACATGTAGAATATGTCACATGACAGGAATTATGACAGGTGATAAATAGCAGTCTGATTTTTGCATGAGAGTTTAATCTCTGTTCGGAGAGTTTAAGTCTGTTCTGTCGGACAAAATAAATGTGCCGTTTTCGTGGTCTGACCGTTCCAAATTTTTAACCTGTTCCACAATTAAAACTGCCCCTGTTCCAGTGTTCCCATATATCAAAGTTTATCCGACTAGATACCCTTAAGCTATTAACAAATTTTCAGCTTGCTATTAATTAGTATTAATCAACTTTTTTTTCATACGCTGGATTCAGACCTAAGAGGAATACCGTAAACATTCCAATTTATGGGACCCCAGAGATGCAGAATACAAAAAGAAAATAATTATAGTATCCATGATACTATAAATAACATGTTATTTAGAGTATGGAAAATTTTTTACCCTCTCTGGAGATCTAACACGCAATCTGTTATTCGAACGAAAGTGAATCTTCATTTTAATACGGTTGGTTCTCATTGAGATTTGACACCACTTATTTTATTATTGATTTTTGTGCGATTTCTGAGTGAAAACTAGCAATTTTTTTAACTCTTTATAGTGGTGATGTGTTCGGCTTACGGTTGTAAAAGCGACAGCAGCAGGAAAGAAGTGGGAATTACATTTTACAGGTAAATAAATATTTCTGTTATGTGTGCGTAGATGAAAATTCAATAAATACTCCTATATTCTTAGATATTGCCTCTTAAACGGTTAATAATTTGAAAATTAACACTTCAATGTACCTTATTACATAATTAAAATTACATGGTTAAGTTATAAAATGAGAAAAATTTACATGTAAAATTAAAAGTAACATAAAAAATCACCATTTTACCAGTGGTGTAGGTACGAAACGGTACGAAATAAATGAAATTATAAAATATATTGTGGCAACTTCGAAAATGGAATTAATAGCTTATATTGTTATTATTATTGACTTTTTTTGTTGTTAAACATTTTATTGCTTGATTTTATTTTGTTTATATGTAAAAAAATTATTTAAGAGCACAGGCGCAAATATTTTACGGCTATCTCTACTTTTTCTTTTTTTACACGGCAAATTATATGTAGTAAAGTTTTCACTGGTATGGATACGTACATAAACATTACTTGACAATGACATTGTCACCATTAACTTGAGATGACTTTTGAATGTTCTTGGATAACTGTTACTTGTATCATCGCTTAAATTATTAATTCAATTAATTAATATGATAATTTTTCACTAACTATATATTCAGTGATTATAATAATTTATATACTATGCCATAAAAGATAATACTTAATCGAGAAAAGAGGAAAAGTGATTTTTTTAATAATATATTGTTACTATGGAACGCTTAGATAAATTTTGAATATCTTTAACAACAAAATGCTTATATTACAATATATATCCTGGTGTAGTCTCTGCTTGGGATCTTCCATAAATAATAAACAATAAATAACTTTTTATTAATTTCACGTCTTAAATTATTTAGCCAATACACTATCAATATTATTTAATAAACAACTCAAGATAACGAGCGATACACAATTATTGGGATCAAAGCTAGCCGTGCAAAAAATTACGAATGTCTTGTTTTAATCTGAATTTTTATCAATTAATTTTGATTAACGTTATAAAACATAAAAAATCAGTCAAAACCTTTAACACAGAACTTTAATCTAAAATAAAAAGAATTAACACAATTATAAGTAACAATAATAAATAAAATCAAACAAGATGCTGTATATGTCCACCACCAACATCTCTACATAACCTAACTTTTCTTGTTAAGTTGACGTGCACTGCAAAGTTGACGTAAACTGGAAAGTAGTAGATCTGAATTAAGAACAGACATGCACTGTATATCTATCTCTGTCGTTGAGAGCCACCTATGGTGACAATAATTTTGGAGCAAACGTTATTATTATTCCTAAAGCCGTGTCAAATATCTAAAATTGCCGCTGTCTTGTCAGCACATTCTATTCGACTGAGTGCGTTGTACGACAAAGATAGCGAATATTCAATTTGGAAAATATTACCACTGACATGGTGTTCATTTTTTTCCAATAGGGCTTTTCATCGATTGCCATTTGTTTCGAGCTTCTGTCATGTGTCACATAATATTAATATATCTACGTCATACATCTCTAGTTTGTATCATTGTTATATACCAATAACCTATGACGTAGATATATTAATATTATGTGACACATGACAGAAGCTCGAAACAAATGACTGTGAATGAAAAGCCCTATAGGGCTTTTCATCGATTGCGATTTGTTTCGAGCTTCTGTCATATGTCACATAATATTAATATATCTACGTCATACGTCTCTAGTTTGTATCATTATTATATACCAATAACGTATGACGTAGATAAATTAATATTATGTGACACATGACAGAAGCTCGAAACAAATGACTGTGAATGAAAAGCCCTATAGGGCTTTTCATCGATTGCCATTTGTTTCGAGCTTCTGTCATGTGTCACATAATATTAATATATCTACGTCATACGTCTCTAGTTTGTATCATTGTTACGTCTCTAGTTTGTATCATTGTTATATACCAATAACGTATGACGTAGATATATTAATATTATGTGACACATGACAGAAGCTCGAAACAAATGACTGTGAATGAAAAGCCCTATAGGGCTTTTCATCGATTGCCATTTGTTTCGAGCTTCTGTCATGTGTCACATAATATTAATATATCTACGTAATACGTCTCTAGTTTGTATCATTGTTATATACCAATAACGTATGACGTAGATATATTAATATTATGTGACACATGACAGAAGCTCGAAACAAATGACTGTGAATGAAAAGACCTATCGATTGCCATTTGTTTCGAGCTTCTGTCATGTGTCACATAATAGTAATGTATCTACGTCATACGTCTCTAGTTTGTATCATTGTTATATACCAATAACGTATGACGTGGATATATTAATATTATGTGACACATGGCAGAAGCTCGAAACAAATGACTGTGAATGAAAAGCCCTATAGGGCTTTTCATCGATTGCCATTTGTTTCGAGCTTCTGTCATGTGTCACATAATATTAATATATCTACGTAATACGTCTCTAGTTTGTATCATTGTTATATACCAATAACGTATGACGTAGATATATTAATATTATGTGACACATGACAGAAGCTCGAAACAAATGACTGTGAATGAAAAGACCTATAGGGCTTTTCATCGATTGCCATTTGTTTCGAGCTTCTGTCATGTGTCACATAATAGTAATGTATCTACGTCATACGTCTCTAGTTTGTATCATTGTTATATACCAATAACGTATGACGTGGATATATTAATATTATGTGACACATGGCAGAAGCTCGAAACAAATGACTGTGAATGAAAAGCCCTACTTCTGTCATGTGTCACATAATATTAATATATCTACGTCATACGTCTCTAGTTTGTATCATTGTTATATACCAATAACGTATGACGTAGATATATTAATATTATGTGACACATGACAGAAGCTCGAAACAAATGACTGTGAATGAAAAGCCCTATACTGAAAAAAGTAATACTTTTGAAAAATTTAAACGCAGAATGAAAGACTAAATTATTACCGAGGGCTGAAAGTCCCTCAGAATAAATAAAAAGTTTCTTTTGAATGAGATCTTTGAAAATAAAAATCACACTAAATTGTCTCTTAGTTTTTCACCCCTGTAACTTTTTTCTCAGAATTCGAAAAAATAAATCCCATTTAAATATAGTATTGGAGCCGAAATTTTGCGACCTATGTGAAATAAAGATATCTATCATAAATCAATAATTCAAAAAGATTGCTTTCGTCACATCCCCTAATTCCTAATCCTGTTTTATTTTGAGTGGGTATACATACTAAAGTTCAACATACTAAAATACTGTTATTTGTTTCAATCTTTCTATGTAAGCCATGCATAATATTGTGTAATTAATAAAAAGAGAAAATTGAACTAAACCTACGAGCAATATTATTTAATTATGTAGTTTTATATAGTTTCTTCTGGCCTACGCGATACGCCACTGGCACTCGTGTTTGGTTCTAACTTGGTTTTGGCTTCAGTTTCGTTCTAGTTGCGGTCACTCCAGGGAGAGGGTAAAAAATTTTCCATACTCTAAGGTATCCATAGTATCATGAAAACAAAGCAATGCAACCAATGCGAACCGCAGCGAACTGTTCTATAGAACTGTTCGCGAACTACTCTAATTTTTGGTGTAGACGTCTTGTTCGGTTACAGTTAGCGAGCAGCTCGCAGTAGTTCGCGTACAGCTCGCGAGCTGTTCACGAACCGCAAATTTGGTTTGGACGCGCCTTAAGGAGACCGGGTCTCCTTAAACCATCCTTAAACGCTGCTGGGCTACGCGGAGCATTAGCAAGTGAGATTTTCCGGCCAGCAACCTCCTCTGCGATTTTAGGATCCCGACTACAAATAATAAAAAAACTAAAAGTGCGAATTTTGTGCTGAAATTTGGTATGTGTGGTTAGAATATTATTTGGAACAAATTGTTCAAATAACTTTTTGCGATATCTCTGACGCGAAGCAAAATAGCAAAGTAAACAAAACAGTGTAGCGTGTGTATAAAATTTATGAGGAGGCTGAGCCTCCCTTGCCTCCTCTGACCAGCCGCCACTGGAAGTGACCCATTTGGTTTAACAGATATAAGGTTTACTGATATTTTTCACTTAAGCAAAGAACTAGTTTGATTCCTTTTTGATGAGCTACAGGAACTTACGGAAGATTGGGAAGGTGGTGTAAGAGCATCACTAATTCATAATTCATTATCAACAAAACAAAGAACACAGAATTCTTGTGAAATCAACAACAACGAACAACCCGCTTAGCGCCTGCGCTTGTTTACCACGTGAAAATGATCGACCAATCACTATCGAAAGCGAAACGAAACGCAAGTCAAAAGTTATCGCTTTCGCTTTGTAATCGGCTTCGTGATCTGCTTCTCCGATTCTTCCTGAATGAGCTTACAGAATAGCAAACCGTCGGATAACGAACGTAATTGTTTCGCGTTGATCTTATAGAATCGGTCCACAGAATTGTTTATGGAAGCGGACAAGGACCTTACAACACTTTTTTCTACATTTTGTTGAATATTTTCACCAGGTTGACGACCTAAGTGTATCTGCCCATCAACTCCATATATCATGTTTCACTTTCACAAGGCCAAAAAAATTTAATTCCGTATTTTGCAGGTTTCGATGGCATGTATTGAATAAAATTCCAACGACCTCTAAATGCAAGTAACTGTTCGTCAATGGTTACATTCAATTCTGGTACCATAACTGTTCGGCACTGTTTCACAAACAACTCCAGGTACCTTAAGCTAGCATGGTCACATGAGCAAAATCCAATTTAACCTATGCCATAAGTTTTCACCAATTTTTCACTAATTTATTATCACCCTAATAATTTTTCAGCCCTTAACCCCACTTCAGGAGAGATGTCACGCTAGCTTAATATTCAATTTTAACTATTTAGAATGGGAAATAAGCCACTTAATATTCAAGCTAGCAAAGTTCCCGAGAAAACGGCATTGCATGAGCCGAATCCAATTTAACCTACGCAATAATTTTTCACCCATGTTAAGCTAATTTATTACCACTCTAATTATTTTTCACCCCTTAACCCCACTTCAGGAGAGATGTCACGCTAGCTTAAAGGTCGCGTCATATTATAATGCACGTCGCGTTTTCGGCACGTAGCGTTTGCAGACCGGAAATCGGACTGCCCATTCACATTTTCATACATAGAACGTTTCCATTGGTTTCAGTTTGGTGCGGTGCAGATGTGTTTATTGTCACAACACATGCTTACATGACAAATTGCCTCGAAAATTACTTTTTAAATTAGACCGGGCAGTATCGTCGCCCCGGCTAGCGAAATTATTCCGATTCGATATTTTTAAACAAACTTACTCAAAAAGAAGTCCTTATAACATATCCACAGGGTGCCGGGCGGTACCGTGGTCGAAAAATTGTTTAAACATTTTTTTAAACAAATTCACAAAAATATTTTTTTCATTTCGAGAAATATTTTTTTAGATAAACTGGGTCATTCTGGGCAAAAAAGGTCTCTTGTCATTTTTCTCTAAAATTGATTGTTGTCGAGTAACATGCGATTAAAAATTTGAAAAATGCGAAAAGGCCATTTTCAAGGCTTAATAACTCGATTAAAAGTATTATTATGAATTTCAATAAGTGACCAAATCAAGTTTCAAACCCCTTCTTTAAGGTCCCAAAGAGATTTTTGTCATTATTTTACTACAAAGCTGTTATTTTTAGTTATTAACAATTAGCGCTATAGTCCAACTGTATCGTCGCCCCCGTTAGCGAAACTATTTCGATTAGACATTTTTGCACAAACTTACTCAAAAAAAGTCCTTATAACAAACACATCCACAGGGTGCCGGGCGGTGCCGTTGTCAAAAAATTGTTTTAACAATTCTTATTAAACAAATTCACAAAAATAATTTTTTCATTACGAACGATTTTTTTTTTAGATAATTTGGGTTATTCTTAGCAAAAAACGTATCTTGCAAAAATGCGGAAATGGCCATATAACTCGACAACAATCAATTTTAGAGAAAAATCACAAGAGACCTTTTTTGCCCAGATTAACTCAAATTATTATTAATTTGGGTTTATAATTAAATTGTTAATAAAAAATTATTTTTGTGAATTTGTTTAACAAAAATTGTTTAAACAATTTTTAGACCACGGCACCGCCTGGAACCCTGTTGATGTGTTATAAGGACCTCTTTTTGAGTAAGTTTGTGCAAAAAAATCTAATTTCGCTAACGGGGGTGACGATACAGTTGGACTATAGCGGTAATTGTTAATAGTTAAAAATAACAGCTTTGTAATAAAATAATGACAAAAATCTCTTCAGGACCTTGAAGAAGTTGTTTGAAACTTGATTTGGTCACTTATTGAAATTCATAATAATAATTTTTAATCGAGTTATTAAGCCTTGATTTTTCGCAATTTTAGAGAAAAATGACAAGAAACCTTTTTTGCTTAGAATTACCCAAATTATCTAAAAAAAATATTGCTCGAATGAAAAAATATTTTTGTGAATTTGTTTAAAAAAGATTGTTTAAACAATTTTTCGACCACGGCACCGCCTGGCACCCTGTGGATATGTTATAAGAACCTCTCTTTGAGTAAATTTGTGCAAAAATCGAATGGGAATAATTTCGCTAGCGAGGGCGACGATACTTACCGGTCTAAATACTCGGTATCAAATTCAAAGAAATACCTACATAAACAACAAGGGGAAAACGACCCGTATCTGTCAACATCCGAAAAATATTGTTTTCGAATGAACCGAACGCAGACGTAACGTGTCTTATACGCTACGTTACGTGTCTTATACGCACAATATGAATTGTTCAATTTAAAAACCATTAAATTATATTTTTCGCAAACGAAACGCTACGTGCCGAAAACGCGACGTGCATTATAATATGACGCGACCTTAATATTCAAGCTAGCAAAATTCTCGAGAAAACGGCATTGCATGAGCGGAATTCAATTTAACCTATGCAATAATTTTTCACCCATGTTAAACTAATTTTTTACTACCCTAATAATTTTTCACCCCTTAACCCCACTTCGGGAGAGATGTCACGCTAGCTTAATGTTCAAGCTAGCAGAATTCTCGAAAAAACGGCATTGCATGAGCGGAATCCAATTTAACCTATGCAATAATTTTTCACCCATGTTAAACTAATTTATTACCACCCTAATAATTTTTCACCCCTTAACCCGACTTCAGGAGAGATGTTCCGCTAGCTTAATATTTAATCTAGCAGAATTGAAAAAAAATCTGAAGAACCACATTAATCTGCAAGGTTTTGACAAATTTATTACCACCATAATAATTGTGCACGCCTCAATTACCCCTTGAGGGGTTTCAGTAATTCTTTTAGTTCAAATTTCCAGGCGAAAATTTTTTTATTTTCAATTTTACTGTACCTACTCTATTTTATGACTGAAATAAAAAAGAGCTCAGGTAAGTTATTACGAAGTGTTAACCAACCTAAAAATTATACAACCCAAAACCAATCTTATTTGGAAACGTCGTCGCTAGGTTTAAAACTCGAGCCAGTAGAATAAAAAAAAAAGATTTATGAAATATCACAATGCTCTGCTAGTTTTTTGCTAACCTATTACCACGCTAGTAAGCTGTTGTGGGAAGTCAATCATTCTTTAGTTTAAAATGGTAAAAAAAAATGTATAGTTTTTTTTTAAATTTTTTCAAGCTTTTACGAATTTATTACCACCTACCTACTAATCTTTCACCCCTCAACTGTCCCTTGTTATGACATGATAAACTCAGAAAAATACAGACCATTTCAAGTACCAGTGTTCCATGCGAAGTTTATTGCTAATAATTCTGCTACATTGAATTTTAACCTGACAAAACAAAATTTAAAAATAGATACAATTGATCCAAAAAATGGCATAACCCAGAGACATACAAAGTGAAAGTTATCCTTCAACACCAAATTATTGTTCTATATTAAGCTCCACATAATGTTCAGCCACATAAAGGCGCACCACTTTGAGCTTCGGGTTTGGTGGAGAGAGGGGGGAGAAATCGGTAAATTAGTAGTTTTTTACGTTTTTCGTCAATATTTCTAAAACTATGCGGTTTTCCATGAACAACTTTCTATACAAAAATGTTCTACATTAAATTTGAAATAAAAAAGGCCCTATGCATAATCCTTTTAAAATGAACGGTTCCAAAGTTACGGAGGGAGTATAGTATAAGTGGTCCATAAAAACGCCTAACCCAGACATCCAAAGTAATAGTTTCCTCCAACACCAAATTGTTCTATATGGTCCACATATTGTTCAGTAAAAAGCTACACCATTTTGAGCATCCGGTTTTGGGGGGGGGGGGGAGATGGGGAGATAAGGGAGAAGTCGGTAAATTAGTAGTTTTTAAAATTTTTCGTCAATATTTCTAAATCTATGCTTTAGGATAATCAATGTTCTATACAAAAATGTTCTACATAAAATTTAAAACAAAAAAGGTCCTATACATTTGTTATAAAATCAACGGTTCCAGAGTTACGGAGGGTGAAAAGTGGAGGTGATGATGATTTTGAGTAGTGAGGTTGACGTTTTTCAAGGGCTTATCACTAATATACCATCGGCCACTAATATAACAAATTTTATTTACAAAACACAATGCTGTTAAAGAAAATTTCTTTCGTCAGTAATAATACCTATTATAAAAAATATTTATCTATCATATCAAAAAATACTGTAATAACCGACTGACTGGCACAATGTGTCGAAGAGTACAGGGGAAAAACAAGGAATGTCACTTTTTCGTGAATTTTGGCTTTTCTCGCCATGTGTCAACAAAAACTGAGAACTGAGTACTATCGACATCGACTAGCCTCTCAAAAGTACTATCGAAAGATCAGTCTATATCATTTTTCTAAGAATTTGTATCCAGGTGAAGAACGAGGATTGTCCACACACTACCGAACAAAAACAAGGAATGTTAGCAGTTTTTTGATGCATTATTAAGTTAATAACTTAATATACAGTGTGGAAGGCACTTATGGAATAAAATTATTTCTGCCATTGTTTCAAAAAATCATAAAAAATGCTGAGACCCGTCGATTTTTAAATAAAAAAGTGCACTTTCTAAACATAAATTTAAATTTACACGGTGATTCATGAGAGTCCATAAGCTTTCCCTGTATATTTTTATATTTTTAAAAGCTGCTTAACCACATGATTTCAACGAACTATATCATGTAGGGTGTACTATGAATAATCCAGGGTGAAATTTTGAAATTTTAAAGTATGGAAACCACTTATGGAATAAAATATTGCTTGTGTCCTTATTTTAGAAAATTATTATAAAAAATGCTGGGACACGTCTACTTTTAAATTCAAAAGGGCGGTTTACAAACGTAAATTTAAATAAACAGGGTGATTCACGCAATTACAGTATAGTCCGTGATCTTTAGATTTAATGGATCACCCTGTATATTTTTATTTTATTAGAAGCTACTTTACAACCTCATCTCAAAAGAGTGTATTATGCAGGGCCCATTATGAGTAATACAAGGTGAAATTTTGAAATTATTTATAAATTTCGTCAAGACCTTCAATACAAAACCAAATAGATTTAGGTATACTTTTAGTTTAGAAAGTGTATGTCTATATTTAGCTAATTTAAAAATAATACCATTATTTAAAGTATGATAAATTATTAATTTCAAAATTTTATGTAGGTTTTTAATATCTTGACGAAAATTATATATAATTTTAAAATTTCACCTTGTATTATTCATAATAGGTCCTACATAATACAATTTTTTGATGTGACGTTGTTTAGCAGATTCTAAAAATATAAAAATATACAGGGTGTTTGATTAAAATTAAAGATCATGGACTATGCTAGCAGTGGCGTGCTGGCCATATAAATGAATCGGTGCAATCACTGAGAGGCCGCGGCCTCTTGAGGCCGGTCAAATATGTTTTCACAAAAATTTTTAGATGCAACAGAAAATATTTTTTTAATTTCTAATCGGATGTTAATTTTGCTAATAATATTAATAAAACATTTAAAAAATCAAATTTTTTTTTAATTGTGAAATACAGTTTAAGTAAATGAGTAAGACTCTATAGTCTATATAATATACATACATAGATTGCTACAGATAATATTATTTATTTTCATACATACAAGTACCTATATTTATGGTTTTCCAATTTCCTTCAAACATGAGTGTACTCTGCAGAATTAAAAAATGAAAAAGCGTCTTGCTCATTTTTGACCGAATTATTGAAAGTATCTAAAAACGATTTGATCAAGACAAATCAAATCGTTTTATGATGATATAAGCAATATACATCTTAGAAATTTTGATACAATAAAAAATGGTATACCTTTGATGGCATTTAAATCATTTACTGAAAAATTAAGAAAGTTTTATCCTACCCTACCTGCGACTGCAATTAGAGCAGAACTCATGGATTTTATTGATAAATGGATTGTATTAAAAATAGGATTTTGCAAAATACTGAGATTATAGAAGATGGAGTTAATGATGAATATGTTCAGTCTACAGAAAATATGAAGGATGATATTATTAATCTAAAGTGATAATGAACACGAAATAACAAATGACAATGTTGATATCGTGAAAACCTTACCTCCGTGTAGTACTAAAAAGTGTGAAGATTGTATAGCTTGCTGTTACGCTGTTATGCATAAGTACAACTTATATCAGTGTGCTTATCCAAATTTAAATAGTATAATATAAAGCATTTATTAACTCTTTCAGTGACAAAAGTATCTTGCGAAAAAAGCTTGTCAACATTGAAATACATAAAAAATCGGTTAAGAAGTACTTTAACACAAGATCACTTTTATACTAATGGCTATAGAAAAATAAGCTTTGTATGAGCTTAAAAATGATGAAATAATCGACGAATTTGCTCAAAAATCTATTTTAATGCGGAATTGATTGATCGAGAGTTAAGTAATTATTTTATAAAATAATTGCAAAAGAATATTTAGATTATTGCGTTGTATTGACATTTTAAATATTGTTAAATTAAAGTAACACTCACTACTAACTAACTCTGATTGTAGATCTGTGAATACAAATTACAAAATAGTCTGGTCAATAGTCTGGTCAAAGGCCTTAAAAAAAATAAAAATAAAGTATTTGCACTGTACTTGTATTTGTACTCTCTTGTATAATTGATTTACTAAAATGCAACTTAATACATAATTGAAAAAATTCTCAATTTTATTTTACTTGTACCTTAATTACCTTAATTACATCAAATTCATATTATATTTATGTATTTAGGAAATTATGGTTTCTGCCTTACTGAAAAAATTTGTATAAGGTCTTATAGGCCTAAAGTTAATATTTTTGAAATATTTACATTTTTATTGAAAAAAATGGTAATATTTATAGGGTTGTGGATTATGTTTCCAAAGAAATAAAAATTTAAGTGATTGGTCAAAATTTTTAAAATATAGTGTTATTTTTAAATAATTTAATATTTTTTACTTTTAGCCATAAAATATACAGTGTGATCACTATTTGCAAATACAAAATTTTCTATTTTTTTTAAATGGGACACCCTGTATATTAGTTTTGCATTTTGTAGTAAATATTACAACCTTTCTTTTGGTATAGGTTGTATGTACCTAGCATGTTTCGTTTTGTAGATATTTTAAAAAAAACTATAGATTTTACGTTTTTGCGGATTTTTTATTTAAAAATTTTTTTGCAAAAAAAATAATTATAATCTGGTTTTAGAAACATACACTAAAATAAAAAATATGAAAATAAAAACGTAATTAAAGATTAAAATAAATCGTATGCTAGTACAATTCAATTGAATTTAATAACTTTAAATTATTTTACAAAAAATATTTTACCATTTTAATGAATGCATAAATTAGTTACTAAATGAAATAAACAACCAAATTTTAAATCAACCGTAGTAATTTTTCTACTACAGCAACTTTCCTGTACCAAATTAATTATCAGTTCAATTGTATTTAGTTAAACTTTTAATTTACCTTTTAAATTTACTTACATACATCATACATCTTGAGAATATAAAAATTATTATAAAGTATGCTTTAAAACAGCTGAATGTTAAATGTACCAGCCAAATTATTTATTAATATAAATAGTATTTACTGGTGTCACAAAAGCTGGTAATACTTTTGTAGTTGAAATTTTTGTAACAATTTTTTATATTTTAAATTTTAATTTTTTAACCGAAAAATTTTTGGATATGACATTTGTTTTGGGCGAAACCATTAGAAATTATTACCAGCTTTTGTGACACGAGTAGGTACATAGATACTATTTACTTCTTAATATACTTCCATAACGTTCATTTGTTTCAAAGCATACTTTATACGTTCTCAAGATGTAGGTAAATTAAAAAGTTATTAACTGATCTTACTAACTAATACAATATAACTAACAATTAATTTGGTACAGGAAAGTTGCTGCGGTAGAAGAATTACTACGGTTGATTTAAAATTTGGTTGTTTATTTAATTTAGTAACTAATTTATGCATTCATTAATATGGTAAAATATTTTTTGTAAAATAATTTAAAGTTATTAAATTCAATTGAATTGTACTAGCATACGATTTATTTTAATCTTTAATTACGTTTTTATTTTCATATTTTATATTTTAGTGTATGTTTATAAAACCAGATTATAATTATTTTTTTTGCAAAAAAATTTTTAAATATAAAATCCGCAAAAACGTAAAATCTATGGTTTTTTTTTAAATATCTACAAAACGAAACATGCTAGGTACATACAACCTTATACCAAAAGAAAGGTTGTAATATTTACTACAAAACGCAAAACTAATATACAGGGTGTCCCATTTAAAAAAAATGAGAAAATTTTATATTTGCAAATAGTGATCACACTGTATATTTTATGGCTAAAAGTAAAAAATATTAAATTATTTAAAAATAACACTATATTCTAAAAACTTTGACCTATCACCTAAATTTTTATTTCCTTGGAAACATAATCCACAACCCTATAAATATTACCATTTTTCTCAATAAAAATGTAAATATTTCGAGAATTATTAACTTTAGGCCTATAAGACCTTATACAAATTTTTCATATTTTTAAATAATATATTCAAAAATGATTTAATATATAGGGTGTTCCATTTAAAAAAATAAAACTTTGGTTCATACCGTCGTTCTGACTCACCCCCTATAATTGAAAATAATTTTAAATTATAGACCTCTTTGATACACATTAGTTTTGTTATAAACATTTTTTTGTATATCTCATAGTTTAGCCGTAATCAAAGAAAACCAGAGGTTTGGGGCACCCTGTATATGTAATATTATATTAATATTATAAAGATTTTAAAACAAGAGTTGCCATAATTTTGCTAAGAATATCCTAAGTGGTTTTTAGATATCATAAGAATGAAACGTTTATTGTTGTTTATCTCGATATGTATAGAATGTGACATTCCTTGTTTTTCCCATGTAGGTACTCTATAACTTAGCCTACTCAAGTCAAAATATGAACTACTTAGCAGTACAAAAATTAATAATTAAGCATTTATACATTAGAATGCAAAAATATTTTGAATTCGGCTAACGTGAATGTGTAGCTTGTGGAATGTTTCCCATTCAGTGTGGTTTTGGTTGTAAAATTATGAGGTTGGTTAACATTAAGTAAAAACTTACCAAAGCCCTTTCTTACTTTACTTATAAATATAGTAGGTATAGTGAAATTTACTATTTTATTTGTAAATAAGCCACAATTTAAGTTAAAAATGAAATTTATTGATGTTTCGACTTCCACTTCAAAAGTCGTCATTGAAATACAAAATACATATTAATAAATTAAAAATATTTTGTTTGTGTTGCTAAGTAAAAAAATTCTTCTAAAAATTTAATTTAATCTGACTCATTCATATTGGAATTCAGACATGTATTATACATTTTAAAGTGGAAGACAAAACGTCAATAAATTTCATTTTTAACTTAAACTATGGCTTATTTCCCAATAAAATAGTAAATTGCATAAGATGCCACAAAGAAAGAGCTTCAGAATAATATTAAAGTACAGTAACATTGTAAAAAATAATTTTTTTGTAAATCTTAACTCTGTATAACCATAACCATGGTTAAAAATTATTCAGAGAAGTAAATAAATTTTAATACAGACAATCCACTTACTACAATAGTAGTAGATACAATAGGTACAGTGCCGGATTTAAGGTACTTGCGACCCTAGGCCAAATTATCCCGAGCGGCCCCGATAGCTTCAAAATTATGTAATTATGTACTCGATTTACAGTAGCGTTAATTATTAATAGGGCAGTCAATAAGGGTATTTGGCTCCGAATTCCATCCTACTACATCGATTTACTTGATATTTTCACAGTAAGTAGGGAACAGCTCAAGAAACAAAGTCTACGCTATATACTACGCTTTTTTTTGTCAAAATAACCACGGTAGTGGCTAGAGAACCTAATTTTAAGCAAAAGCTGTTCTATATTTTTTTGAAAACTCCATACTTTTTGAGTTATTCGTGGCTGAAAATTGGCCATTCTCATTGAAAAATGACAACTTTTCGGACGGTTTTTTGCGAATAACTTAAAAATTATGTATCTAACTAAAAAAACTATATCTAAGTACTAAAAAGTAAAGAGAAGTTACATGGTACGAAAGTCCGGACCTGGCAGAATCCCAACCAACACCTGCAGCTTACTCTGCAGTTTCCACCAGAAGTTTGTTAGATTGTTTCATTATATTTGCATTGTAAAATTCATTATTATTCTTGGTCTTGTCGAGTTCAGTCATATTTAAAATTGTAGTTTAGAAATAAAAATATTTTTAAAAACCGATTTCATTTTTCGAAATCCAAAATTGGCGCAGTCAGTAGGATTTGTGCGAGTCGCGAAACTGTGAATTTCGTATTTATCGGAAAACAGAACTTTTCGGGACTTTGGCGTTTTAACACCTTAAGTGCAAATCCAAACGAACATTCCGTTTTGTGGAAAGCAGCCCCAGTGGAAAGCAGCCCTTCAGTGACAGCAGACCTTCATTTGGGTAGACGAATTTGGAGAAGTAGTTGGCAAAGACTATCGAGGTGAGTGCCAAGTTTCCTTCTTGCCTTCCTTATTTATTTTTCATAAATTCGGAAGATAGTTTTGTTAAGACATTGTTTATGAAACTATATTTTAATTTTTATGATTGATGAAGATTCCTTGGTAGAATCTCTTAAGAATTTAAAAGTAAGCTTTAAAAGTAAAAAGAGTAAAGATAAGAAAAATATTAAAATGGCAACTAGTCAAGCTGAACGTCGTCCTATTAATTGGGAATTATTTAAATCAAAAATTTCAAATATTAGACCTTATGATGGCGATACTAATACCTTAAACAAATTTATTTCTCTTTGCGATAATTTAGTTATTACATATAGAGCATATAATGACCAAGAATTAAATAATCACATTTTTGAATGTATTCAAAATAAACTTGTAGGAAAGGCTGAGCTTATGGTAGGAAATAGGGTAGAATTAAATGATTGGACACTTTTAAAAGCCGCGCTTATACAATGTTTTTCTGATAAACGTAACTTAGAATGTTTAACACAAGAACTGACTAGAACTAGGCCACAAAGAAATGAAAATTTAATAGAATTTGGAAATAGATTACAATTATTGAGAAGTAGTATAGTACAAAGAATTAGCAATGATACTAATCTTGATGCAAATCAAAAAGTTGTTTTCATACAATTTTGCGAAAATACAGCACTAAATACTTTTATTGCGGGTTGTACCGGCACATTAAGAAATAATATGCATTTAAAAGCACCAGCTTCTTTAGAACACGCCATAGCTTATGTAAATGAATTCGAGAACTTCGAAAAACTCTATTCCGATATTAATGACAATAAATCACACCAAAATAGAAACAATTTCAGAAAGCAGAATTTCCTTAATCCAAACAGGCAATTTTATAATCCTATGAGCAATCAATATTTTCAACCAAACTCTTCTATTCCCCCAAATCCAAACTTTAATACAAATAATAATTATTTTCAAAATCCCCCATGGCCTCGCCAACCTATTAACGTACAGCCTCAACAGTTACCCCCTAAAAATCTCCCAACGAACTCAGAAGTCTTCGGACCTTCCCGAAATACGAATATTTTCAGACCAAATCAAATTCCCCAGCATCGCCTTCCGAAACCGGAACCGATGAATATGTCTACAAATTCTAGATTCCCGTCAACGTTCAATAGAAGAACAAATAATTTTAGGAGAAACTATTTTCAAAATAATGGGCAAAAGCCAAATATAATAGCTGAAGAATTATATAATAATGATTACGATGGACAGGAATGCGAACAGACGCATAGCGACGTCGACGCAGATATCCATTCCAGTGAGCAAGTAGATTTAGATTATTTTTCTCAGAATTTTCAGGAAGCCGCCTCAGAAAACCAAATAACTTAATCGAATTGAATTTAACCTCTAATAACCCTTTACCTTATATTACTATTTCTAATCCTCCATTAAAATTATTGGTAGATACCGGTAGTACTAAGTCAATCTTAAAACCAAGTATTGCTGAACAATTTTATTCAGATTGTATATTTCATTCCAACGTTTCAATTTCCACGTCTCTCGGTACGAAAAATATCAAATACCAAGCTGCGATACCAGCGTTTCAAGAATTTAACCGCGACAATATCTTAAATTTCATATTATACGACTTCCACGAATTTTTCGACGGCGTGGTCGGTATAAATGACCTATTATCAATGAGGTTTAATATTGACCTTAATAATAAATGTCTTGTTAGCACTAACGCAATAATCCCTATTAAATTTAGAAAACCATCAGACATAAAGTTTGAAATATCTGTTGGCCCTTATGAAAAGATTTTAAAGGAAGTGCCTGTGACCGTACCAAACGGTGAAATATTAATTGATAAGATAATTTTAGGTGATATGTATGTACCAGAAATGCTAACTGTAGCAAATAATGGTTTAGCTTTAGTAGAATTTGTCAATGAAACAAATAAAAATTTATCTATAACTTTATTAAAACCCCTATACGCTTATCCATATAATTCTAATGTTTATCAATGTTATAAATTTGAATTTTCTAATAGACAAAATAAACATAAAATAGATAAAATGCAAATACAAAATCTTGTTAGAACGGATTATATGAACGCAGAAGAAAAATCCGAAATTATCAAATTATGCTCTCAATATAAAGATATATTTTTGAAACCCGGTGACCCACTTACATTTACGTCAAAAGTAAAACATGTTATTAAAACAACCGACGAAGAACCTGTACATGTAAAGTCGTACAGATATCCGTATGTCCGCAAGGAAGAAATTAAAAAGCAAATTGACAAAATGTTAGACGACGGGATTATTAGACCCAGCAGCAGTCCTTGGGGATCGCCGCTTTGGATCGTAAAGAAGAAACTCGATTCTTCCAATCAACAAAAATTTCGTTGCGTTATAGATTATAGGAAACTTAACGATAAAACCATTAGTGATCGATATCCGATACCCAATATTACCGAAATATTGGACAAATTAGGACGAGCACAATATTTTACTACTCTTGATTTAGCTAGCGGTTTTCATCAAATCGAGATGAGCCCCTGCTCCATAGAAAAAACAGCATTCAGCGTTAATAATGGACACTACGAATTTTTAAGAATGCCTTTTGGCTTAAAAAACGCACCATCCACCTTCCAAAGGGTAATGGATGAAATATTAAAGGATTTACAAAATAAAATCTGTATGGTATATATGGACGATATAATTATTTTTAGCACAAGTCTCCAAGAGCACATTCAAAATTTAAAATTAGTGTTTGCAAAACTAAAAGATGCACAATTAAAAATACAAATTGATAAATGCGAATTCCTCAGAAAGGAAGTTGAATTTTTAGGGCATATAGTGACCCCAGACGGAGTTAAGCCTAATCCAAAAAAGATTAAAGCTATTAAAAATTTTCCTATCCCTCGTACACAGAAGGAAATAAAATCATTTTTAGGTTTGTTAGGATACTATAGAAAATTTATTAAAAACTTTGCAGCTATAACTAAACCTATGACCATGTGTTTGAAAAAGGATCAGAAAGTTATCCACAATAAAGAATTCTTAGACTGTTTTAATATTTGTAAAAATCTTTTAACTTCAGAACCTATTTTAGCTTATCCTGACTTTAATAAAACTTTTCAATTAATAACAGATGCCTCTAATTTCGCAATAGGCTCTGTTCTAATGCAAGATAACCATCCTATATGTTACGCCTCACGTACTTTGAATTCAGCCGAAATTAATTATTCAACCATAGAAAAAGAGTTATTAGCGATTGTATATGGTTGCAAATATTTTCGACCTTATCTCTTCGGTCGCAGATTCCAAATTTTAACTGATCATAAACCCCTTCAGTGGTTGTTCTCACTTAAAGAGCCAAACTCTCGCTTAGTAAGGTGGAGACTTAAGCTCGAAGAATTTGATTATAATATTCAATATTTAAAAGGAAAAAATAATAAAGTAGCCGACGCACTTTCTAGAATTAAAATAGATTCCGACTTGAATGCTATCGAGACAGAATCGATGGATGTTAATTTAGGCGACATAAATGAAATAATAGATAATGAACTAAGCAACTTAGACGATTTACCGCAACTTTCAGAAGGAGACCTTGACTCCTTACTAAATGATGGATCAACAAATAAAATAAATATTATTTCGGACATACAAGTTCGACCCCTTTTCGAAAATCCAGAAACAGAAGACTCAGATTTAGAAACGTGTCATACTTCTTTAGAAAATCCAATTCTAGGTATACCCATAACCGAAAGAGCTTTAAATACTTATAAAAATCAAATTATAATAATAGGTGGAGAAATAAATAAAATAAAATGCAAAAATGAAAAAATATTTGATAATAATAGATTTTATGTTACTTTACCCCAAAGAAATATTGAAGAAAGTATTTTTAAATTTGTAAAAGAATATATAGACCCCAAAAAGATTTATGCATTGTATTTTAGAGAAAATATTTTACCAGAAACATTTGTAGTAATAGTTCAGAATTATTTTAAAAATTCTGCTTTTAAATTTGTACATTCCACAAAATTTTTAACTGACATAATAAATACGCAGGAACAAAAAGAAAAATTAGAATATTATCATGTACACAAAAAAGGACATCGTGGTATAAACGAAGTAAAAATGTCTTTAGGATCACGTTACTATTGGCCAAAAATGGCAGAAGATATCGAACAATTTATAAATAATTGCGAAACCTGTCTTAAAAATAAATACGATAGAAATCCTCCAATTATAAAATTTAGTTTAACTCCCACTGCATCAAAACCCTTTGAACATATTCATGTAGATGTCTTTAAAATTTCTAATCAATCATATTTAACGATCATAGATTCATTTTCGAGATATGCCCAAGCATACCCTTTACCTAGTGTCAATGGCACCTCTGTAGTGGAAAATTTACTTCTCTTTGTAAGCCACCATGGTTTACCATATAAAATTACCGCCGATTGTGGCACAGAATTCAAAAATAATGACCTTAAAGATTTTTGTAAACTTCACCATATAGAACTACATTTCACAACTTCTAAAAATAGTAATTCCAACTCTCCCGTAGAAAGGTTTCATTCTACATTAATAGAATGCTTTCGCTGTCTTAGAGAGGAAAATAAAGAATTAACCCCTAATCAATTAATAAAACATGCTATTCTAAGTTATAATAATTCAATTCATTCCATCACTAAATTTACCCCATTTGAAATCATAAAAGGACATATTAATAGTCCAGATCCTTTTGACTTGGACGATAACCTTATATTATCTTACTATGTACAAAATCATAAAAAAGCAAGTAAACAGTTATATGAAATAATAAAAACTAGAAACGAAGAAACAAAAGAAAAAATAATTAATAAATTAAATGAAAATCGAAATGACCCTCCAGATTTTTCTAACCAAGACGTTGCATACGTCAAAACAAAATTGCGCGATAAAAAGGCACCCAAATTTAAAAAGACTGAAATTGTTCAAGATTCAGGTCTTATATTACAAACTAATAAAGGAAATTACCATAAAAATATAATCAGAAAACCCAAAATAAAACCAAAAATATCTTTTCAGGAAAATGAAAATCCGGACAACGTGTTTGCTCCTGATATTCCTGGCACGTCAACATAGATGTGAAGGAGAAGATGTAAAAATTACTCCTATATCGAACCCTTTGTTACCCATATTGTTAGGACCCTGTAAAATTATTTACACTAAGCATACTTTTATACACTATCTAGATTTAAGAGAAGTAACTAAACAGATAACTAGTTTAACTAAACATTTTTATAGCCTTAAGAATAGTCTAATAGTAAGTAATGCTTCTAACCCTATATCTTTTCATAACTTAGCTGAACAAATGACAAAAAGAACCGAATTCTTAATAAAAATTCTTGAAAGAAAATTTGAAAATTTAAATCCACATATTCGCTCTAAAAGAGGTTTAATAGATGGAATAGGCAAAATTAATAAATGGGCTTTTGGAACTTTAGATGCCGACGATGGAGAACGATACGATAAAGCAATCAATATTTTACAATTAAATCAGAAAAATGTAATTCATGAACTTAACCTTCAGTCAACTTTGTACAAAAAGCTTGTTAATCATTATAATCAGTCTTTATCAACCTTGTGGCAAAATCAACAAAAATTGCAAGACAATATTGAAAAATTTAAATATTCATTAGAAACCAAAATAATTACTTTGGGTAACTACATAACTTATCAAAGTATCCTTTACCAAATTAATCTCGATTGCCAAAATTTAATAACATTTATTGACAATATTGAAAATTCGATCGTTTTCTCTAAATTAAATACTCTTCACAATTCAATAATATCTACCCAAGAAATCTCAGAAATGATGTCATATTTATCACATATATACAAAGAAGAACAAATCGCAAAATTTAACAATGTGCTAACGTACTATCTCTTTCTCAGTACCCAAGTAACCTTTTATGAATCCAAGCTTATATTCGCTATCCATGTTCCTATATTCAAATCAGAAAATTACGACTTCTTCCATGTTTACCCCGTAATACAAAATCATCAAACATATATTCCTTTATATCCCTACTTGGCAAAAGGAGAAAAATCACTATCGATAAAAGAAGAATGTCCCATCCTCGAAACCAGATACTACTGTCAACAGGACTACACCCAAATAGATACCTGCACCTATAAATTGATTGATGGACGTAATCCAGAGAAATGCTACGCCACTGAAATAAATCTACAAGAACCCATTATTGAACACGTTATGGATAACCAAATCTTGATAATTCCGTCCAGTACTGTCAAATTCATCTCAAAATGTGTGTCCAATTCGTTTTTGGAAATAAAAGAACCTTCGTTAATAGAAATCCCACCAAAATGTGAAATAGAGGTTGGAACCTTAAAATTTTCAAACAACCCACGTATCCAATCTGGAAAAATCATTATATTACCAAAATTAGAACATTTTTCGACTGAAAAGGTAAATTATCAAGTAACCAATTTAAGCAAAATCGATGTGGAAGGACTATACGAAATTAACAGAATCACCAGAAATCTTTCACCTGTAGAAGAAATTGGCTTTCCAACTACACCCATTATCAGCACTGGTTCAGTCATCCTAACTATATTAATACTAATCGTTACAATTTATGTCATTACTAGATGCCGAAAATATTACAAAAATAAGAAGGTTCCTGACGAAATCCCATTGGAAGAAAGATGTCCCCAAAATTTGGAATCCAAAAATACCTCCGTTATTTTTTCCTCTTAAGGACGGAGGAGTTACATGGTACGAAAGTCCGGACCTGGCAGAATCCCAACCAACACCTGCAGCTTACTCTGCAGTTTCCACCAGAAGTTTGTTAGATTGTTTCATTATATTTGCATTGTAAAATTCATTATTATTCTTGGTCTTGTCGAGTTCAGTCATATTTAAAATTGTAGTTTAGAAATAAAAATATTTTTAAAAACCGATTTCATTTTTCGAAATCCAAAATTGAGATTGGTTCCTTTATAAATCTTCTAGTTATAATACTTATAAAAAGAGATATGGTAGGTGAAAAGTTTGTTTTTTTGGTGCATGCTCAAATCGGCGTATTCAACTTGAAATAACAGAGAATCGGTCGATTTTAAGTATATAATGCTAACAATACCTTTTGCAGGATGTACCGGGTGTCCCAATAAGAATGGCTCTCGGCCATATCTCAGGAACCGTTTATAGTAGAGCTTTGAAATAAAAAATTTTATAAAAAAAGTTGTCTCAAGAAAAGCCTGGAAATTATTTTCATAATTGTGGGTCCACCGCTAGAGGGCGTAATTGAATATCAAAAATAAAAAAATCTAAATTTTACAAAATTCTCCTAAGGAAGGGGCACTGGAAATCCGATTATTGTATTCTTCATCAAATTCTGCGCATATTTGATTTAACAAGTTTAACTCTACCTTTGCAAATAAGAGGTGGGGGTGAGTGGGAACCTTGTTATGAAAAAATGGCTGTAAGTCCGGTTCTGCTAAATCAAATTTTGAAAACTGGGTCTTGTTGAAGACAGATCTTTTTCTTAAATGTAAACGTGATAATTTTGAACCATCCTAATAAGTATTAAGCCAGCTGGGAGGCGTTATTTAATTTTTTTTCAGAAATCTAGTTTTCTTTGGAAAATATGAAATACGAGTATGCATTTTTAATCATACTTTATAAAATTAGATTAAATTAGCAATAGAATAGCGAAAACCGCATGTCGATACCTTTTTTCTATCTCAAGATATCTCGAGAAACGTGTAAATTTTATACATAACTGTTAGTATCACCGGTAAACTAAGTTAATGAAAAGTAGTGTGCTGTGAAAAAAAAACACAAAATAACATTTTCCAGATGTCAACGTATAAAAATATAATTAATTATAACAACAATATAAAGAGAAACAATACTATTAAAATTAAATATAACACAGAACAAAAGAACTACTTAGTGACGACCTAAATATTCAAATTGTTGCCCATCATACACTACTCTAGAATACATTATCCAGAGAATACTAAACGCCATTCAAAGCATATCGAGAGCAGAAATTGAGACTGCTGTTCAATCTACTCTTGAAAGAGTAAATGTTTGCAACGAAAATGATGGGCAAAAATTTGAAACTTTATGTCATCACTAAATAGTTGTTTTTATTTCTTTGTAATAGGGCTTTTCAACGCTTCTCATTTGTTTCGAGCCTCTGTCATATGCCGTATAATCCGTGTATAATATTAATATACGAGATATGAACGAGGCTCGAAACAAATGAGAAGCGTTGAAAAGACCTAATATACGTTGACAGCTGGAAAATGTTTCTTTGTTGTTTCCATAGCACACTACTTTTAATGAATTTCGTTTACCGGTGACAGTAACAGTTATGTTTTTAAATTTACACGTTTTGTAAGATATCTCGAGATAGAAAAAAGGTATTAACATGCGGTTTTCGTTATTTTGTTGCTAATTTTGTCTAATTTTGTAATATGGTATTAAAAATGCATGTTTGTATTTAATATTTTCCAAGGAACACTAGATTTCTGAAAAAAATTAAATAACGCCTTCTAGCTGGTATATTACTCAGTAAGTTGGTTCGAAATCATAACTTTTACATTGACGAAAAAGACATGTCTTCAACAAGACCAAGTTTGCAAAATTTGATTAAGCAGAACCGGACTCACAGCCAGTTTTTCATAACAAGGTTCCCACTCACACCCACCTCTTATTTCCAAAGGTAGACCTAAACTTGTCAAATCAAATATGCGTAGAATGTTATGAAGAATACGACGATCGGATTTCCAGTGCCCCTTCATTAGGAAAATTTTGTAAAATTTAGATTTTTTAATTTTTGATATTCAATTACGCCCTCTAGCGGTGGTCTCACAATTATGAAAATAATTTCCAGGCTTTTCCTGAGGCAACTTTTGTTATAAAATTTTTTATTTCAAAGCTCTACTATAAACGGTTCCTAAGATATGGCCGAGAGCCATTCTTATTGGGACACCCGGTACTTGAAAAGTCTTTTAAAATGAGCAATATTAAATGTCGATTGCATTCAAACTTAGCGAGATATGCTGCAAAAAAAATTTATGACTAATGTATTTTAAAAAAAATGAGAAGGATATTTAATTCCTCATCCACCAGAATTTAAATGCATCGTTTTCCTTCTTCAATACCTTTTATTATAGTGTTATTTCTATGTACAAGAAGTGGGACGGGTTTAAAATGAATAGTTTTTGAAAAAAATAACATCAAAATTATAGGCGAATTTTTATGTTTTCTTAAAAATATTTTTTTCCATGTACCTCGAAAATGATAAGAGATACGAAAAAAAGATATAGTACAAAAATGTAGGGTTTTTTCAGATAAAAATTTTGTTTTATTATTCATCACTCTATCTCTTATCATTTTCAAGTTACATGGAGAAAAAGGAAGATTTTTAAGAAAACAAAAATGCGCTCTATAATTTGATCTTATTTTTTTTAAACCATTCATTTTAAACCCGTCCCACTTTTTCAACATAGAAATAACACTATAATAAATGATTTTGTAGAAGGAAAATGATGCATTTAAATTCTGGTGCATGAGGGGTTAAATAAACTTCTAATTTTTTCTTAAAATACATTAGTCATCAATTTTTTGCAGCATATCTCGCTTATTTTGAACGTAATCGACATTTAGTATTGCTAATTTTAAAGGCCTTTTCAAGCACTATAAAAGGTATTGGTAGCATTATACACCTAAAATCGATCGTTTCTCTGTTATTTAAAGTTGAATACACCGATTTGAGCATGCACCAAAAAACAAACACTTTCACCTAGCATATCTCTTTTTGTATTATAACCAGAAGATTTATGTAGGAACGAATCTCTTTTTTTTTTTCTATAAGATACAAAAATGTTTTATACACTCTTTTTAGTTAGATGCATAGTTTTTAAGGTATTAGCAAAAAACCATCCGAAACGGTGTCATTATTCAATGAAAATGGCCAATTTTCAACCACGAATAACTCAAAAAGTATTGAGTTTTCAAAAAAAAGTTATGGAACAGTTTTTGCTTAGAATTAGGTTCTCCAGCGACTTCCGCAGTTATTTTAACCAAACAATTTTCCACCCCCGAGAAGGGGTGGGAACCGTCCCCATGACAAAAGCACACATCGGCATAGGGTAGACTTTGAATTAGGAGATAAGTAGAGGCTATTCCCAAAGTTCCATTAAAATGCATGCAGTAGGATGGAATTCAGAGGTAATATCCTGTCTTGCTCTCATTGACTGGCGTTTAATTAATTTTGGAAAATAAAAACTTAATTTGTTTATCAAAAAAGTTTTTTTTTACAAAACGCTGCGGCCCGCAGTGCCGGTTTATGCACTGGGCGCTTGGGGCGGGCGCCCAGGGGCCCGGGCCCCGGAGGGGCCCGTAGGGACCCGTTCCTTTTACTAATAAAAAAGTAAAGGCCGCTAAATAATCTACGTATTTTCCAAAATAAAAAAAAAACGACGAAATACCTGCGATTTCGAAATGGTCTGATTTTAAGACTGATGACTTTATAAAAACTTCGAACTTTTAAACCAAAAAGTGATTTCTTAGAACGTTATAAAAAAATGTTTGAAGATAGAGAAGAAGCTTATTATAGAAGATTAAATAAAAGCAACTTTTATAGAGGAAAACCCAATGGAGGCAAAGAAAAGAGAGATTGGCTAATATACGGCGCAAGTGTTAAAGCTGTTTATTGTTACCCGTGCAAATTATTTTCAATTGAAAAAATAGTTTAACTGAGTTTGGATGGACCCACCGAAAACATTTGAATATTTTGCTCAAATCTCACGAAGAAAGTAAATTTCATCTGAACTCTATGGTTACATTAATAACAAGATCATCATTGATTGGAGTTATAGACGCTGTCTTGAAAGAGCAATTAAAATGCGAAGCTAACTATTGGATAAACGTTTAATCTCACGAAGAAAGTAAATTTCATCTGAACTCTATGGTTATATTAATAACAAGATCATCATTGATTGGAGTTATGGACGCTGTCTTGAAAGAGCAAGTAAAATGCGAAGCTAACTATTGGATAAACGTCCTAAGAAGAGTTGTTGTCACTACTAAATGACTTGCTTCTCAAGGACTAGCTTTCCGTTGATGCAGTGAGGATTTAACGAGTCGTCATAAAGGAAATTACAGTTGTCTTGTATACTCGGCTAAATTTGACTACTTCTTAACTGAGCATTTACAACGGAATGCGAATAAATGAAAAGGTTCAGTTAGCTATCTGTCTCACCAAATTTGCAATGAAATTTTGGAAGTAATGAAATCAAAGCTTGTAGAAACTTATGACTCTGTAAATGCTTTAGTTAAAAACTAGGGATCCATTAAACCTATTTGTTCCAGTTAAGCAATAACAGAGACAAAAAGCCAAGACACTGCAGAATAAAATCTTTGAGACAGCTCTATTGACACTGATTTGGACAAAAACTTTGGAACGAGTTAATGCAAAAGCAATACGTGAACGTGAAGAAACTGTGGACTTAAACGTGTCAGTTGGAGTAGAAATAATGACATCTATTTTGAGATTTGTTGGAGACGTAGGAAATATGTCAAGCTAAATTGAACTAGAAGCCAAAAATATTTTTTGCGAAGACGAGGATATATGCTACAAAGATGTTACATCAGCTGTTAGATGATTTTCTACGCTAGATAAAGAAGCAGTCAAGACGTCAATTAATACTTTATATGTGAAATATAAAAAATATGTTGATGAAACTAAAGAGAACTTGCATAATTAAATTACCCATTCTATAACATTATATGCCAAAAGTTAAATAAACATTTATAAAATTTGGTATCATCCAGGATGTAAAGATTGTACCAAAAGATAACATTTCCCAATATTTTACCTTTACTTCAAGTTTATTTGACGATACCAACTTCTAATGCATCAGACGAGCGGTCTTTTTCGGCTATAAAAAGAATAAAAATATATTTAACGCCAAATTTGGGTCAAGAAAATCTAGACGCATATCCATATCACTGTTGTATTATAGAAAATGAAGACCTGGAGCAACTGAATTGTGATAGTATTATCTGATAGATTGCTAATGCCTAGTCAAGCAAAAAAGTGATCTAATTTTAGTCATATGTATTTTTTAGAATATATTTTTTTGTTTGTCATGTGTTGTTTTGTGTAACTTTCTGTTTTTTTTTATACATTTTTAAATGTATTTTTTGGAATATTTTTACGTGTGCTATTCTTCTTGTTTGCTAAAAATTGTGTGTGGATTTTACGGGTATAAATACATGAATGTGTTTTCTCGTAAAAAATCTGACAACGAATAGTAATTAAGGGGGCCCCTAAATATTCAGCGCCCAGGGCCCGAAGTTAGGTTAAACCGGCACTGTGCGGCCCCCTTTTGCTTCCGGCCCTAGGCCGCGGCCTAGTCGGCCTAGTGGTAAATCCGGCACTGAATAGGTAAACATCTGGGTGGTGGTTTATGAGTTGGAAATTTTACAGTGCGGAATGAATAGTATCATAAAATGCATTATTATCGGTACCCTATTATAAAAATTAAGTAATAAATGTTCCAAAGGGCTGTGTTACCTATATTTAAATTTACATACTTTTTAATTTAAAAATTATTTTACTTTTATACTTATATAGCATAGTTCACTGTCAATTGACATAACGTAGATACATATATACCTATTCGTGTTTTATTCATGATTAATGATAAAATCTAAAAATCAGTTTTTTAGACTGATCTTTTAAAAAATATTGAGAGATGAAAATTGAGTCCTATAACAATAATTATTGTTCACTATTGTTCACGTATTTATTAACAAAATATAGGTACTAACACGCATTACAATATTTTTTTGCACGCCTTTAAAATCAGTAATGTGTTCTTCATTTCAGATCACCTGTGATCGTTAGTTTCAAGTTGAATCTTTTTACACACATATTGCTAGTGCATAAAAAAATCTAACAACTTAGTCAATCAAAAATGGGACAGCAATCCTTCAAGCTAGAATTTCAAGCTAGGATTACCGGAAATAATCAGGGCGAACAAAAAAAAAATTAAAAAAAAACTAAGTTTTCAATCTAATAATTCTAATCTATATATATAAAAGAAAGTCGAGGTTATGTTAGTTACACCATTTATAACTCGAGAACGACTGAACAGATTTTTATGAAATTTTACATGTATATTCTAGCGGACTGGGAATAGGATAATATGGAGTTTCATACCCGTACGTCATAAGGGGGGTTGCCCCCCCTGATATATTTTTTTAATTTTTGGAAAAACCGTCTTTTACTATTTTTTTGAGATGTAGAAGCAAAAGATACATACAATCCTAAATTTTCAATTTTCTATCTCAGACCGTTATTTTTTAATAGCCATTTAAATATTTTACATCTATATATTATATGTCATGTTCTTAATTTGGATAAAGTTGGATTAGTGATTAACATTAACACTCACTCCACTCCATGCTCATAATAAATCTCATATCTAAACTCTAAACACTCACTTTTCTAGCTTTTTGGGCTGCAAAATCTTTAATCGAATCGTTAAAGTCTTGAAAAAGCTCAGCATTTGAAACAAAAATAGTCAAACTAGATAATATAGAATCGCGTTCCGCCAGTAGTTTTTGATTCTTTTCAACATGCTGAATGATCTTTCTCCAGATGCATTAGATGTCATCATGCCCAGTAGAATGACCAAAACCGTGTCCATATTCGGAAATAATGTTGTTTACTGTTTTCCATGAATGAGTTTCAGATACTCCAAAAGTGTATTCCTCGGAGGCTTGGTAATCTTGTTATCATGAGTTTCTCTTTCTTCATCAAATATACCTTCAACAATGCCTTTGAACTATACGCACTCTTCTCCAAAGTCACCATCTATGTCGTTTCGATACTTTTTAGCCGAAATAGAAACTTTTCCCCTGATTTCTTCATTGGAAGTTGATGATAAGTTGGTTAAAAATCCAAGTTCTTCATTAAGACTGAAATAAACTTCGGACCTTTCATTCAATTATAATTAAAGCCTGTCAATTACAACATTGGATGTATTAATCTTTAAGTCTTCTTTGCCATTAAAGTGGGGTTCAGTGGCTACATCTTTTTTGTCTTCGCCAGGAAGAGCTTTTCTTTTCGGTCGTCTTTTTATTTCAAGAATATAGGTTTTATTTTTAGACAACTCTTTTCCTCTTTTTTTATAGGAATAAAAGTTGTCTCTCAGACTAAATGGGTCCTTCTAAAAAAGTATTTTTTACAAAGCGCTGCGGCCCCCTTTTGCTTGCGGCCCTAGGCCGCGGCCTAGTCGGCCTAGTGGTAAATCCGGCACTGTCCCTGCCATATCGTTCGTTGCCATCCGTGACTGCACGCCGGGGTTTGTCCTAGTTGGGCCAGAGAGAGCAGCACATGTGCCTCCTGATGAGAGACTAATAAGTTTCCAAACCGGTAGAGGTGCTTGCTGCACTCTCTGATTGAGCTGGAATAATGATGCGGCTGTATTTTCGTGTTGCAACGAAATTGAAATAGTATATTAAGTATGGAGAACGGTAAGGGTTTTATACCGATCGAAGACAATTGTTTGGAGGAGGAGCGGGGCGACGACTCCAATTATTGTCTGAGATCGGTTACCCTTAACGTTCGACATGCTTATAACGTTTTTTGCACGATTGATACCATTATAAATTATAAAATTAAACATTTTCGTCATATTGACTAGTTTCATTCAATTTTATCAAGATAGATACTTTGGTTGTTAGGTAGTAACTAGGGTGCATAACAACAATGGAGAATTGAGTTTTTATTTAGTTGTCAATAATTTTAAGTACAATTTTGATTATTATAAATTAAAATATGAGCGAAAGTGAATTTGAAGAAATTGAACGGGCTTGGGAAGAAGGGTGTTCCGCAATTATTCTAATACTAGTAATACTACTAATGTATGCGATTCTGCAGGAGTTTCTGTTAGAAGTGAAACCACAGCCCAAACAAGTGGGATTTCATTAAATAATTTAACAAATTGTACCATAAGTTTCAATATTAATAAATAATTCGTTAGTTTTCTTTATTCTTTCAAAAAATAAATTAAAATTAAGAGATTTTTTAACTCGACGGTAAGTGAATTACTTACCGTCGAGTGGGAGTACTTACCGTCGAGTTGGATTACTTACCGTCGAGTTGCTAGTAAATGTCACCTACTGACGTAAAATCTGTCACGGTAAACAGTCAAAAATGATCAATCGTGCAAAAATGGTTATTCATTTTTGGTTGGAGTACGAAGGGAACCATTCTCGTTGGAACTTTACCGCGCTGAGCAGATGGGACGTTAATTATAAATTGTAAAATTCCCTCATCTTCCTTAGTCTCAGCATCCGTTTTCTAAAAGTTCGGAACACTCTGTGGAATATTCTAGGATTAATCAAATGCTGAAATTAAAAGTAAATTGTAGCCTTAGGCTTTCTTAACATTTTGTTCTTTGATTTATTCCCTTATATGAGAAAATAAAAGAAGTTAGATAAGAATGGGAGAGGATAGGCTACCAAAAAGAGCACTGAACGATAGGATGCAGGGAAAGAGACCGGTTGGAAAACCAAGAAAGCGCTGGGAAGACACGCAGTAAGCAGCGGTCCACAAGCATTTTTACGATTCCATGTATGAAGAAGAGCAGCGACAGATAAGTAAGATTGTGTGTGTGTGTGTGTGTGTGTGTGTGTGTGTGTGTGTGTGTGTGTGTGTGTGTGTGTGTGTGTGTGTGTGTGTGTGTGTGTGTGTGTGTGTGTGTGTGTGTGTGTGTGTGTGTGTGTGTGTGTGTGTGTGTGTGTGTGTGTGTGTGTGTGTGTGTGTGTGTGTGTGTGTGTGTGTGTGTGTGTGTGTGTGTGTGTGTGTGTGTGTGTGTGTGTGTGTGTGTGTGTGTGTGTGTGTGTGTGTGTGTGTGTGTGTGTGTGTGTGTGTGTGTGTGTGTGTGTGTGTGTGTGTGTGTGTGTGTGTGTGTGTGTGTGTGTGTGTGTGTGTGTGTGTGTGTGTGTGTGTGTGTGTGTGTGTGTGTGTGTGTGTGTGTGTGTGTGTGTGTGTGTGTGTGTGTGTGTGTGTGTGTGTGTGTGTGTGTGTGTGTGTGTGTGTGTGTGTGTGTGTGTGTGTGTGTGTGTGTGTGTGTGTGTGTGTGTGTGTGTGTGTGTGTGTGTGTGTGTGTGTGTGTGTGTGTGTGTGTGTGTGTGTGTGTGTGTGTGTGTGTGTGTGTGTGTGTGTGTGTGTGTGTGTGTGTGTGTGTGTGTGTGTGTGTGTGTGTGTGTGTGTGTGTGTGTGTGTGTGTGTGTGTGTGTGTGTGTGTGTGTGTGTGTGTGTGTGTGTGTGTGTGTGTGTGTGTGTGTGTGTGTGTGTGTGTGTGTGTGTGTGTGTGTGTGTGTGTGTGTGTGTGTGTGTGTGTGTGTGTGTGTGTGTGTGTGTGTGTGTGTGTGTGTGTGTGTGTGTGTGTGTGTGTGTGTGTGTGTGTGTGTGTGTGTGTGTGTGTGTGTGTGTGTGTGTGTGTGTGTGTGTGTGTGTGTGTGTGTGTGTGTGTGTGTGTGTGTGTGTGTGTGTGTGTGTGTGTGTGTGTGTGTGTGTGTGTGTGTGTGTGTGTGTGTGTGTGTGTGTGTGTGTGTGTGTGTGTGTGTGTGTGTGTGTGTGTGTGTGTGTGTGTGTGTGTGTGTGTGTGTGTGTGTGTGTGTGTGTGTGTGTGTGTGTGTGTGTGTGTGTGTGTGTGTGTGTGTGTGTGTGTGTGTGTGTGTGTGTGTGTGTGTGTGTGTGTGTGTGTGTGTGTGTTTGTTTTTTCTTATTCCCATTTATTCCTATTCCCTTTATATTTACATTTACTTACAGATTTAATATATTTAATATTTGACAGCAGTGTAAGATACCTGGGAGAATGATCGAATATCATTTTCATGGCGCCCATGATTAGTTAGTTTTATTTATTTCGTTCGTCTTTAGCAATTACTCATCTTCATTAATTTTCAGTATATTATTCTTATTTCATTATGGCACCTTTTAGTCATCATTACTATCTACTTAGAGCTACTGTTCTTCGACAGGCATGCAAACGAGCCGTATCCATCCTTGAGTGTCAAGTTGCTCTCTTGCATCTCATGCTAGCCAACTCTATTCAGTTTGGCTCTGTCTCTTCCACTTCTACTTCTAATCCTCCGTTCTTCAGTACTACTGCAAAGTAGTATTTTTTTCCTACTTCGGCTTCAACGCTGAAGCCCCTTCATTTTTATTTTCATAATAGCCACAACTATTTAGTTATCTAGTTATCTATTTCTTTTTCTTTACTTCTGTTGGAGTATTTTTTTCTTTTTACTTTCACTCCAACAGAAGTCTTCTTATTTTTGTTACAATACCTTTATCGAATATTCTTAACACATACTTATAAGTAGATAATATGTACTTTTAAAATATTTTAAAAATAATATGTATGCATAGGAAGTGTAATATTAGCCTTATATTATCAACTTCGTCATTTTTTAGAATAATTAATAAAATTTATGTATGTAGGTAGTATTGGACGAATTTCATTTCAAAATTGTTGTATGTTAAAAAAGTTTAAACATTAATTGTATTAACGTTTATTATTAAAAATTCGTTTTCATAATTGAAATGACTTTACCATTTCCAGTTTATCATGAGTATTTTTACATCGTTGGAATTTTAATTTAGGTACATTCAATGCAATATGTGTTCAATATGGGCCATTCCAGCACCAAAACGTGCCAAAATACACAACCAAAGACTGGTGTTGCCAACCGTCGAGTTAGCTTTTTCCGTCAACTTACCTTAAAAATTCCCACTTTTATAAAAAAATTCCCTCCTGTTTACAAAATCTGAGAAGATATGTTTAAATATTTTCAAATATTTTATTTTTTTTAAATATGTTACAATTTTAACTGGAGCAAATGCCCTTTTGAGTTAACTTTTTCCCTTTATCATCTTTTATGTTGAAAATTCCCGCAGAATGGGAAAATTCCCTCCATTTGGCAACACTAACCACCGATGCAGCGATGTTGTTTGGTGACGTAACTTCAAATGGTCCCACGGCCATTTTTTTCCTACCTGAATAAGGATTAAATATAGGAGACAACGGTAAAATATGAAAACGAAAACAGGCATTATTTGTTTCTGTATCTATGCAGTGTTAAGGATGAAGACAAATGATAAAGTCCTAGGACTAAAGAACATACATAATCTCTTTATTTTGTTTGCGGTGCTTCAAAGTATAATCTATTTTGGTAACTCAATATTACTTAAATAGTAGGTATCTAGGTAAGTACATATAAGTATATAAATTTTAGTTACTTATACAATAGTTCAGTTTAGCTAAATATTATATAATAATTTATATACATAACTACAATTTATAAATATGTACTTACTTTTTAAGTAATACTGTAGAATGTAGGTACTAACTACATTCTCATATGCAATTAGAATATGTAAATATAATAGGTATTTAGTAGAACCAGTAGAACCTAAGATGCGATTAGGTGATGCTGAAAACATACTTCTGAGGAATATAGCACTTGATAGCACGTTCTTAGAATATTCTTAAGAATATTTTCTTCCCATAAAAAGATGTGCGGTAGTACGTTCTAAGTATATAAATAGAAGGTTTATAGCACTTCCTTGGAATATTCTAAAAAGTAAGTTCTTGGTATAAACTAAAAAGATGTGCGGTAGTACGTTCTAGGTATATAAATAGAAGGTTTATAGCACTTCCTTGAAAGGTTCTAAAAATATGTTCTTGGTATATACTGAAAAGAAGTGCGGTAGTACATTCTGAGTATATACATAAAACGTTTAAGTACTCTAATGTAGTATATACTCAGTATCTGCTCTGCACATTCGCAATGGTAATTACGCATATTCTCAGTATATACTTTTTCTGAAAAGTATGTTCTATGAATCTACTAAGAACATGAAATTGTTATGTGGGTTACTCATTTTGAGCGTCACTACCCGCACAATACCGTCTTTTTCAGGATGCACCTCCATTACCCTTGCCAATGGCCATTTCATGGGTGATACCCTACTCTCCTCCAAAATTACTATTTGCCCGGGTTTAATCTGGTCAGCTGAAGAACGCCATTTATTTCTTTCTTGCTAATTAGCCAGATAAGACCATTGACTCCAAAAATGTTGCATCATCTGCGTTACCAATTGAAATCTTTGAATACGGCCCGGATTCAGATGTAGAATGTTCTCTTGCGGTACCGCCACCAATGCACAACCAATTAAAAATGGCCAGGAATGAGAACAATAAAATCAGTAGGATCCTCAGAAAGAGGGGTCAAAGGAAGGGAATTTAAGCAGGCTTCAGTCTGAGCAATTACCGTATTCAATTCATCATAGGTGAGACTAGTGTCCCCAACAACCCTTTTCAAATGATACTTTGCCGATTTGCCAGTTAATAGACAATTCAGAAAAGTATCTAGCAAAAGTACATTAATTTACCCTATCCCGTAAAAAATTAAATAAATCCTAAAGGTGTTTGTAAGCCCCTACAAAGTTTCTACCATTATCCGAATATATATCCCGTGGTAAACCCCTTCTGGATATAAATCTTTTAAAACAATTAAAAAATCCCTGTGTCGTTAAGTCATTGACCAACTCCAAATCACTTGGTCCAAAGCCTTGGTCACCAAACAAACAAAAATACACGAATACCCCTTAATAATTTTTTGCCCTCTAAGCTTATGAGCACTTATATGAAACGGGCCTGCATAGTCAACGCCACACCGTCCAAAAGGTTTACTAGAAGTTATGCGACTAGCCGGTAAATTTTCCATTTTTTGTTATGCAAACCGAAAACATGTTATGCACTTACGTAATATATCCCGAACCACACCCCTACCCGATATAGACCAATAAGTTAATCTTACAATATTTAATACCTTTTGGGCACACGCATGCAAATTTCGATAGTGTTCGTTTTGTATTATGAGTCTTGTTAACTTATGTGATTTCGAAAGTATAATCGGATATTTTTGGTCGTACGCTACCTCAGCATTCTGTATTCTTCCTCCTACCCTTATTATACCCGAATCATCTAAGAATGGACTTAAACATATTATTTTACTTGAATTCAAAACCCCTTTTGATTTTTTCAGAGCTTGCCCGTCTTCATAAAAACTCTGTTTCTGCGATAATATTATTAGTCGTCTCAAAGCTGTTTCTTGTTCGTCATTTGAGAAAACTTTACTTAAAACCCTTTGTTCCCTTTTTAATTTAGAATTTTTGTAGAATCTAAATATCCAACCCGTTACATTTTTTAATCGTTTAAGACTAGAATATTTATGGAATATGTCCAGTACTAAAATTGAAGAAAATACCAATTTTGGCTTTCTAATTTCTGGCAGCTCCTCTACTTAAACGCCTAATTCTGTTTCAGACCACATTTCTTCTTGCAGTCTTAAAAAATTAGGACCATACCACAAAAATTAATATCCTTGAATTGCTCTGGTTCTATTCCTCTAGATAAAACATCCGTTGGATTTATCTCTGACCTAACATATCCCCAAGAATTTTTATCCGTTCGTTATTCTCTATAAAAGTTTTCCATTGTCACGGTTCTCCCCGTATCCACGCCAATGCTATCGTGGAATCCGTCCATTCTTACCTTGGTAAACCTAATATTTAAAGATTTAATTAGCTCTTTAGTCAATTTTGCTCCTAAAAGAGCAGCACATAGCTCCAATCTTGACAAAGATACGGACTTCAAAGGAGCCACCCTAGATTTTGAACAAACTAAATTTACATTATGCATACCGTTAACATCCGTGGAGTTTTCACAATAAAATTTTCGATTTATTTTTAATTCTTCCAGAGCCGTCATTTTATTCCTGAACCTGCTCCAGGACGAGTGAAGTTCCTGAGGTAATGATTTATCCCATCCCAATTTTATCTGCCCCAATGCTTGTATTATTAAATTTTCCCTTATCAGCACTGGATTAACTAGGCCCAGTGGATCGATTACTTGAGCTACGACCGATAGAATGCCTCTCTTGTTCACCTTATCTTTTCTTGTATCAATCGTGATACTAAAATGCAAAACATCTCCCTTTGAATTCCATAATAATCTAAGTGTTTTATTAATCCCATCTTCTGCTAGATAATATTCTATATCCCCTGTAGAATTAGACTCATCCATAAGAACCTCTGGATGATTTGACTTCCATTTTGTTAATGTAAGACATCCTGAATCCAAAATACTACTTATTTCCCCTTTTAAACTTCTAGCTGCTTCGACCGTACTTTTGTACCCGTTATTTAGTCATCCATATAGAAATCACGCAGAATAACTTCACTTGCCCTTTGATATTTATCCTTATTTTGCCTAGCCAACTGTAATAAACATCGAACCGCTAAATAACTAGATGGAGCTAACCCGTAGGTGACCGTGTTCAACCGATAAGTTCTCATTTCGTCTTGAGTTGAAAATCTCCATAGATTTCCTTGAAATTCCCCGTTTGGATCATAAATGAAAATTTGCCGGTACATCTTAGCTATATCAGCAACAATTACTATAACATGTTCCCTAAAGCGTAACAAAATATTAAATAAATTATCTTGTAACTTAGGACCCGTCATTAAAGTATCGTTTAGCGAGATTCTCGAATCTCTGACCGCAGACCCATCAAAAACAACCCTACATTTTTGTACTGATATAAGAATCCTTGAGCACCCCGTGGTGGCAAAGGTACTGAGCAGCTTCTGAGACTTGATTCTCATCCTCAATCTTGGACATGTGCCTTAATTGGATATATTTCTTCATAAAATCATGATATTGCTGCTTCATGTCGGCGTTCCTTTCTAATTTCCTTTCCAAATGATTAATATTTTTAACGCCGTGTCATAAAATTGGCCTAACTTATTACCATTATCCTTAAATGAATATTTCACAATAAACCTGCCTTCAAAGTTTCTTTCCGTAGATCTCTCAAATCATTCCTCACATCTTACTTCTTCCGCTGTATGAGATGTAGCTTCCTGACATTCATCCAAGCTCCAAAACCGTTCTAATTGTGCTTCAAGATTTTTGTTTTCCGTAAAATTTTAACTTCGTTTTTTGTGCTGGACATTAACTCCTGGTATTGGCCCCGTCACAATACAACCCAATTTGGTTTGTTGAATAAAAGGCCCCTCTTTATTTAATTTGAACTGCCCTATGCAAAGTAAATCCCAAAATACAGTTGCTCCAAGCAGCAAATCTATTGTATTTGTTTTGCAAAATTCAGTATCCGTTAGAGTAATATTTTCTGGAGCCTTAAAAGTGTCTAAATACATACTAAGTGACGGTAGACCGTTAGAAATTTAATCAATAACTAAGAAACAACCATCCATTTGAAAACTATTACTTTTAGACTGCACCTTTAAGTTAACCGAATCCCTTATGTTTGCGCAATTCTGTCCTATCCCTTATACCGGTATATTCATTTTAAAGGATCTAAGTCCTGTCCTTTTCCATAATTGTTTAGTCATAAAGTTCGATTGTGAAGCACCATCTAGTAATGCTTTACAGTCAATTAGTTTTCCCGATTTTCCTAGTATTTTTACCTATTCCGTAGATAATAAAATCTCCCTTGAATTCGTATTTTCCGATATCCTCACTGATTTGTAACTGTGAACAATCTCCTGTTCACCGGTTCGCGTACCTCCTTTATTCCCTTGAGCCCTCGAATTTTCATTATTATTATTTCCCGAAATATCCGCTGTGTTAACAGTACTTTCCCGATTTAGCCGTACGGCTCACACTCCCTCTAAGGGGAAAATTTACTCATCCCAGATATCTACGGTATCAAAAGGATTGAGCTCTGGTGGGACTCTTTCCGTGTTATCGAGCCCTAGGTGACTTGGAATGCAGTATGTATGTACTTTCCCGATTTAGCCATACGGCTCACACTCCCTCTAAGGGGAAAATTGACTCATCCCAGATACCTACGGTATCAAAAGGATTGAGCTCTGGTGGGACTCTTTCCGTGTTATCGAGCCCTAGGTGACTTGGTATGCTGGAGTATCGCCCAGAAATTTTCGTACACATCTGGCCGTCGCGAGTAGTACAGCTTTCTGCATGGTCTGTACTTTCCCTATCCAGATTTAGCCATACGGCTCACACTCCCTCTAAGGGGAAAATTGACTCATCCCAGATACCTACGGTATCAAAAGGATTGAGCTCTGGTGGGACTCTTTCCGTGTTATCGAGCCCTAGGTGACTTGGTATGCAGGTGTATCTCCCAAAAATTTTCGTACACATCTGGCCGTTGCGAGTAGTACAGCTTTCTGCATGGTCTTGTAAAGATGTTCATTTAGACCCAGCCTTTTTATGCTTTCGAGGAGGTTCTTCGGAATGACTCCAGTAGTAGACATAACAATAGGTATCGTCTGGGTACTTTGCATTCTCCATTGCCTTCGTATTTGAATTTCTAGATCTCTGTACTTGGCGATCTTTTCAGTGAATTTACTACGTATATTATTGTTGTTAGGTATCGCCACATCAATTAGTGTTGTTTGTCTTGTTAATTTATTAACTATAACGAGATCTGGTCTATTATGTGCCACTGTTTGGTCTGTGAGCACAGTACGGTCCCAGTATAGCTTGTAGTTGCCATCCTCAAGCATACTCTCAGGGACGTATTGATAATACGGGATATGGTCCGTTTGGAGAAGTCCCAGCTTGATAGCTATCTCTTGATGAAGGATTTTTCCCACTACGTCATGCCGTTCCTTGTATTCAGTTGCAGCAAATGCCTGGCAGCCCCCTGTAAGATGTTGGATGGTTTCTTGGGCTTGACATCCATATCGGCATCTGTCGTTTTGAACCTGAGGGTCTTTGATGATATATTTCAGGTAGTTTCTGGTTGGTATAACCTGATCCTGAATAGCCAGTAATGAACCCTCCGTTTCAGGGAACATCTTTCCTGATGTCAACCAGTAGTTCGACGCTGTATTGTCGACATAATCTTGGCTGACCTCATTGGGATGTCGCCCGTGCAAAGGTTTACCCATCCAGGCGCGCACTTTTTCTTCCTTAGTAAGGTGGTTTATGCGCAGTTCTGCTTCCCTCAGTTTGATCGCTACTTCCCTATGCAAAGAGTTCGATCCCTAGTTCGATCCCGATCCCTAGTTCGAGAGAGTTCGATCCCTACTTTCCCTATTATTATTATTATTATCCAGATTTAGCCATACGGCTCACACTCCCTCTAAGGGGAAAATTGACTCATCCCAGATACCTACGGTCTTATAAAGATGTTCATTCAGACCCAGCTTTTTTATGCTTTCGAGGAGGGTCTTCGGAATGACTCCAGTAGTAGACATAATAATCGGTATCGTCTGGGTACTTTGCATTCTCCATTGCCTTCGTATTTGAATTTCTAGATCTCTGTACTTGGCGATCTTTTCAGTAAATTTACTACGTAGATTATTGTTGTTAGGTATCGCCACATCAATTAGTGTTGTTTGTCTTGTTAATTTATTAACTAGTACGAGATCTGGTCTATTATGTGCCACTGTTTGGTCTGTGAGCACAGTGCGGTCCCAGTATAGCTTGTAGTTGCCATCCTCAAGCATACTCTCAGGGACGTATTGATAATACGGGAGATGGTCTGTTTGGAGAAGTCCCAGCTTGATAGCTATCTCTTGATGAAGGATTTTTCCCACTGCGTCATGCCGTTCCTTGTATTCAGTTGCAGCAAATGCCTGGCAGCCCCCTGTAAGATGTTGGATGGTTTCTTGGGCTTGACATCCATATCGGCATCTGTCGTTTTGAATCTGAGGGTCTTTGACGATATATTTCAGGTAATTTCTGGTTGGTATAACCTGATCCTGAATGGCCAGTAATGAACCCTCCGTCTCAGGGAACATCTTTCCTGATGTCAACCAGTAGTTCGACGCTATATTGTCGACATAATCTTGGCTGACCTCATTGGGATGTCGCCCGTGCAGAGGTTTACCCATCCAGGCGCGCACTTTTTCGTCCTTAGTAAGGTGGTTTATGCGCATTTCTGGTTCCCTCAGTTTGATCGGTGTTGTGTCATCTACTGCGCAGATAGCGCGATGTAGAGTTATTATTATTATTATTATTATTATTATTACTCGAGTTAATCCGATTTACCGTATTATTTGCCGTATTGCTTTTATCAACTCGAGTTTCCGTATTATCTGCCGTTTTAGCAGTGTCTTCCCTCACTTCCCTCAATTCCCTTTCAACCATTATTATTACCCGAATTAATCCGATTTACCGTATCATTTGCCGTATTATTATTATTAATCCGGGTTCTCGTAACCGTATTTCCCGTAACCGTATTTTCCATAACTGTATTTCCCGTAACCGTATTTTCCGTAACCGTATTTCCCGTAAAAGCAGATACCGTATTATTTTCCGTTTGTGGTGTCCCGTGACCAGCTACATTTGTATTTACCTAATTCGAACTATTTCTACCGAAATTCCCTGAAATATATGGCAGAATATTACGTTTTCTACCACAAGCACTGCAACCTAGCATAGTACAGTTTTCTGCTCTATGATTCCGCTTTTCCGTTTGAGCCCGTTTTACGTGTTTTAGCTTATACCCGCATTTTTAGAACCATCGTATGAATTTTGTAATTTATCATCGGCTAACGCCATAATCCTATAACTATCTTCGAAACTAACCCTTTCATCTAATTGTTCATCTGAACTTTCTAACATCAATTTTTGACTGGATTTCTGCGAATTTATCCCAATTTTTTTCACAGTTCGATTTTCGAAGACGTAATTCTATGAATTGCAAGTGATTATCCCTTATTATAAATTTTTCAAACCGGCTTAATTGACCTTTAATTACACCCCTTTTTGCAACTAACTCGGTTAGATCACCCATTATAAACCAAAACTAATTAAACCAATATTTGTTAAATTAACCAAATGTATTATCAAATTAAATCCTCCAATTATAAAATCCGAAAATAAAAGTAATTAAAATCAAAATTTACTACCTATGACAAATATTAATAACATGCAAAACCACAGACCAAATTATGCTGTTTTTGATCTAAAATGTAATTAAGGAAAATATGATAGGATAAATATTGGCTCACCCACTTATTATCGTCGTACAATAATTATATCATGCCGCTATCGCTGAAACTTAATTCAGCTGATTCTAAATCCCGTCTTATCTTCTTTGTTTTCCGTTGAACTTGCAAAAACACGTACCGTCTGAGTCCCACTTTCTTTGTTGACTTCACCGAATTTTACTAAACTATTCGTATACGTCACCACCTGTATTACGTTACCACGTTGACGATAGGTGCCATAGTGTTATCTTCTAATTAAAACTTATCTGCTCCCAACATACACTAAGTACACAGTAACTCCGCTCAGTAAATCCGCTCGATGACCAAATGTTAGGCTGCCCACGCAACCTTTGTTCCGAATTATGATTAAGACTGCTGACTAAGTGGACTGTATTATATATTTTTATTACTAAGACATGTGAACTCTTTGAAGACAACAAATAGACTGAAAAAAATCCAATATTTGCACGCAGGCAGGGCCGTCTCAGAACATTTCATTAAATATTGCCGCGAACAGGGTAATGAGGGGTGAAAAATTATTAGGGTGGTAATAAATTCGTAAAAGCCTAGCAGATTACTATTGTATTTCAAAAACAACTTTTTTCATATTCTGCTAGCTTAAATATTAAGCTAGCGGAATCGGCTATTAAGGGTCGTTTAGGGGTGAAAAATTATTAGGGTGGTAATAACTTCGTAAAAACCTAGCTAAACACCGTGGTACTTCAAAAATATTTTTTTATTTTCTTAGTTAGAAATTATAAGACAACAATCGCTACCCTTTACGGTTATTTAAAGGTAAAAAACTTATTAGGATAGTAATAAATTCGTAAAAATCTACAAGACAAATATGGCTTATCAAATAATTGGATTTCGCTTATGCGGCCCCGTGATCTTATATATAAGGGTCCTGTGATGATGGTCTGATGACCAAAAATGTTTCAGTTATTCTCTTTGGATAAATTTAGAATATATTATAATACCAACTTCAAAAACAAAAAGAAGTTTTGATGCTTCCTTTAATTTTTGTTTTTTTATAGCATGTTGATGATCACTTTAAGAATAAAATCATGAACATGATGAAATGAAGCGTAAAATATTGTCTATCTACTTTTAACCATTACTACCTATAGGGTTGGCGTAATAAGATTGAATTAACCAACTCCAATTATTATAGTTGTTTTTTGTATGTTAATTCACAGTGGAAGCAAAATTCAAAAAGTATTTGATTGATACAACATAAAACATACCTTTCTCCTTAATTTGTCAAACGCTTCATTCAAGTTAAACATCCTACGTCTCTCCCTTATATTAGCGGCTCTTCTTTGAGCAATAGTTGCCACTCTTCTTCTAGTCTTCTTTGGTTGCTGACCTCCGTTAGCGGAACCGGTTCTTCCCAGACGATTAGGCACCAATCCACCGCATTGCTGTCGCTGCCATACTGGAAGATGAATTAAGTATAAAAACAGAATACATAAAAAGCTTGTTGTTTGTAAATAGATGATATTTGTCTCACCTATGCCTAGCGAGATTAATTTCTTTCTTCCAAATGATGACTCTCTTTCTCCTTTCCTGCTTTCTTTTGGAAAGTATATAGCAATAAGTTTAGCGTTTTTATGTCTGATGATTTTTGTCTTAAATATATTCGGATATTGTAATATTCACTCTGTGAAATGTGAAACACCATTTCAAATTTTCTTTCACTAAATTTTTCAACATACAACTTATACAGTGTTTTTTGGAAATACCCGTGATTGTCACAGCTTTACGTGCAATTCTCTTTAATTTTATATTCTGATGTACGAGTAGAGGTTATGTCTATCCACTGGATACATACTCGTCTTCTTCTTCTTCTTAGCCTCCTATCGTCTATTTTTGGACATAGGCCTCTCCAACTCTTTTCATCGATACCTATCCTAATTAACATAGGAACAACAGGTCCGGTCTATCCCTAGGTCCCTTTAGGATAACCACCTCTGTCTTACCGCCTGCGAGTTCAAGGTCGTTCTCGTTCATCCAGGCATTCACCCGCCTGAAACACATCTCGGCCGTACTAACCACCTCCCAATACAGATCGCTGGTTACGAGAATGGCCAGGTCGTCAGCGTATGCAACCGCGATGCAGTTCCGACCGTATCGTATATTCAAAACGTCGTCGTAGAGAATGTTCCACAGCGTCGGAACTAAGACGGACCCATGTGGAACACCTACCGTAAGTTTAATATCGTCGTTACCTGTAGCGACCTGTCGTTACCTGTAGATACGTGCCTATTAGTTAGGTACTACTAACTACCTAGGTACTTATTTTTAAAATCATACTTATTAAAATTGGTTCTAGTAATTTTTTGATGTCATCTACTCATTGCCTCTGTGTGACGTTCCTCTTGATCGTCTACTTTTTTAGAGTCTCCAATGTTGTATTGTGTCATTCAAACGTTGTAGCCTGAGAAGCTCCATTTGAGTTTGGCAATTGTTGGTGCAATATCCTTGACTTTTGTTTTTGACCTTATTCAGTGGTTTCTGTTCCTATCTGATAATCGAATAGCATGCATTGCTCTTTCCATTGCCCTTTCTGTTGTGGCTAGTTTATTAATATTTGTCTTAGTTAGGGTCCAGGTCCAGGTACTCGTCTTCTTCTTCTTCTTAGCCTTCTATCGTCCATTTTTGGACATAGGCCTCTATCAACTCTTTGCATCGATATCTATACTATCCTAATCAACACACTTATAAAATTGGTTCTAGCAATTTTTTGATGTCATCTACTTATTGCCTCTGTGGCGTTCCTCTTGGTCGCCTACTTTTGTAGAGTCTCCAATGTTGTATTGTGCCATTCCAACCTTGGTCCTTTTGTCTAGCAATGTAGGCTGCGAAGCTCCATTTGAGTTTGGCAATTGTTGGTGCAATATCCTTGACTTTTGTTTTTGACCTTACTCAGTAGTCTCTCTTCCTATCTGATAGTCGCATACCATGCATTGCTCTTTCCGTTGCCTTGTCTGTTGTGGCTATTTTGTTAATATTTGCCTTAATTAGGGTCTAGGTTTAACATCCATATGTCATGAGAGGAACGATGCACAGATTGAACACTTTACTCCTCAATTATTGGGAGTTGGGTACTTTTTGGTTCGTAGGTATCTAACTGAGTTTTCTAAATCCTGTCTATGCTAGCCTTGCTCTATTGGTGATTTCCGCACTTTGGTTCTCTTTGTCAAGTTTCAGAATTTGGTCTAGGTAGGTATATTCTTGGACTTATTCTATCTTGTTGCCATTTAAATCTGAGGTAATCTTTGTTTGTCACTTTGCTTTTGCCATATTCATTTTTAGGTCGACGTATTGCAGGTGTTTGCGAGTTGCTCCCCCATAGTTCGTAATTTATCGAATGTGCTCACTAGAATCACCATATCGTCAGCGAATCTAAGGCGATTTATATATATATATATATATATATATATATATATATATATATATATATATATATATATATATATATATATATATATATATATACAGTGATTTTTTGAATAACGGCAATTCGGTCAGATGAAATATATATTTATAAAAATAAATATACGGTCGAAAATATTTGTACAAATATATATATATATATATATATATATATATATATATATATATATATATATATATATATATAAATATTTGTACAAATATATATATATATATATATATATATATATATATATATATATATATATATATATAATCGGTTCATAACGTTCTACGACGTCTTCCGATTCCCAATCGCCATTGCTCTCGATCGTAGCACATGTCTTCGTTCAAGCCTCTTTCTCTGATTTCCCTATGGATTCCTTCTATCCAGCTTTTCCTAGGTCTTCCTCTTTTCCGCCGTCCTTTTGGTGCCCATCGTAGCACTTGTTTGGGTAATCTGTCTTCTTCCATACGTTGTACGTGGCCAAACCATCTTAGTTGCTTTGTTTTTATATCGTCCATTATTGTATGCTTTACATCCATTATCTCCAATATTCTTGTATTTCTGATTTTTTGTATTCTTGATATACCAGCAGATCTTCTCCAGAAGTCCATTTCAGTTGTTCTGAGCATATTTTCGGATTTTTCTTTAAGTGGCCAAACTTCGCTGCTGTATGTTATAATGCTCTTAACAATGCTGTTATAGATGTTACGTTTATTTTCTTTGGAGATATTTTGGTCCCATAGGATTTTGTTCAATAATGCGATAGCTTTCCTTCCTTGTGTGCACCTTTCTTGGATATTCTTGTCCAACGTTCCATCTTGTGTAATTTTAAGACCCAAGTATTTATATTCCTGACCGTGATTAATAGTTATTTCATTTTCCAACGCTAGATCCTGCTGTATACCTCCAACGCACATATATTCCGTTTTCTTGGTATTCACTTCTAAACCCCAGTTCCGGTACTCTTCTATGATTTTTCGGGTCATATATTCAATATCGTGATAATCCTGGGCCATAAGAATCTGATCATCCGCAAAACATAGAGTGTATAGCATGTTATCATCATTTAGCGGTATACCCATATTCTTACATTTCCTTTTCCAGGATTTCAAAACTTGCTCTAAATATATTTTAAATAGTGTCGGCGATAGACAGCAGCCCTGTTTAAGACCCTTATTCACTTCAAATCCTGACGAGATTTCCTTGCCTAGCTTAACTTTTGCTATATTATGTTGGTATAGATTTTTTACAGCTTTAATGAGGTTCAGACTGATGTTAGTTTTTTCGAGGACTTCCCAAAGTTTACTTTGTGGTACAGTATCGTATGCTTTTTTTAAGTCTATGTACACTAAATGCAGTTCTTGATTGTAGGCTATTTGTTTGTCTATTAACTGTGTTACACAATATAGGTGGTCAGTGGTGGATCTGCCAGCGCGGAAACCGGCTTGCTCTTCGGCCTCTAAGTCCTTGTATTCTTCTTCTATTTTATTTTTGATAATTTTTCCGTAAACTCTGCTGATGGTGCTTGTGACAGATATTCCCCGGTAATTATCGCATACATTTTTACTGCCTTTCTTGTGTATTGTAGAAATTACAGACAATTGCCATTCTTTTGGTATCACTTCGCCATTCATACATCTATTAAATAGATCTCTTAGGTATTCATACAGGGTGTTGCTACCGTATTTGAGCAGTTCTGGTGCTATGTCGCCAGGCCCTGACGCTTTTCTATTTTTTAGGGATTTGCATGCATTTCGTACTTCTTCCAGTCTTAACCGAATCGGTGAGCCACTGACAATTACATTGAAAGGCGATTTAACTTGTTGCTATTACCGTGGATGCTGTATGTTGACCAAGTTGTACTATTGAAATCTTCTTCTAGGGCTAAACTAAACAGCTTTATGTCACCTCGTCAAACACCTCTCTTAATGGGAATGGTATTTGTATTTTCGTCTAGTTGAACTATCATTAGATAGTTGGACATTAGATTAATGTTCGTCGAATTTTATGTTTGGTCGCAACTACTATATGGGGTAGAAAATTAGACTCTAAAAGCACAATCCGTAAAAAAAATTGGAGGCATTCGAAATGTGACTATATAGGCGTATTCTGAAAATTCCCTGCACTGCAGAAGTCTCAAACGAAGAAGTGTTAAGAAGAATTGGACACGGTAGGAAGCTTATGAACACAATTAAAATAAGAAAAACATCGTATCTGGCAGTGCCGGTTTATCCACTGGGCGCTTGGGGCGGGTGCCCAGGGGCCCGGAGCCCGTTCCTTTTAATTATACAAAAATAGAGACGCTAAATAATCTACATATTCTCCGAAAAAAATCTCATACGCAGATACGCCAATACACTGCAAAAGCCTATGTTCTATTGTTACATCTCTTCACGCCTATACACAGTGGCGTAGCCTAGCTCCACAGGGACCCGTGTCAGTGTTTGTTTGGGGGCTATTTTCCAAAAAAGTTGTCAGATTTAGCTGTCTCGAATTGTATCCAAAATAATCGCATAAACGGAGTTTTTTTAGTTTCTAATAGTTTAATTTTGAATTGTGGGGCTTAAATAATAATAGGTATATCTCACTTTTCGGCTTTAAAATAAGTTCTTTTAAAATAGTTAAACGAAAGACAAAAATAGATATACATACATCTAATTTATAGATAAAGAATATATTATTCTCGAAAATGCCAATACCCAAACAATAGGTACAAACTCTTTCAAACATTCAAAAGTAAAGCGATTACAAAAATTGCAATTTGGCATTATACAGTGGCCTCTAAGGCTAGCATTCCACTTGCGATTTGTAGTCGCGGACAAAAAAATCGCTGTCGCAGAAAATTTAGAGTCTAGAAAATTAGTCGCTGTTTTCAAAATCGTGAATTGAATGCTACAAGGGTGTGACATCAGCTTTTAGATGTTTTTTTACTCTAGATAAAGAAAAGTCAAGATGTCAATTATTACTTTGTGCGAGAAACATAAAAACAATGTTGATGAGACCAAATAGAACTTGCATAATGAAATTACCCATTTTGTAACGTTATGCCAAAATTTGAATAAACATACAATTTATGAAAAATTTGATGTCATCCAGGATGTAAAGGCAACTTTTCCCAATATCTTAACTTTACTGAAAATTTATTTGATGAGTCAGGTGAGCGGTCTTTTTCGGCTTTAAAAAGAATAAAAACATATTTAAGGTCAAATTTGGGTCAAAAAATCCTAGACGCATTATCACGATTGTATATTAGAGAATGAAGAACTGGAGAAACTGAATTATGATAATATTATATGGCAGTTTGCGAATGCCAAGTCAAGAAAAAAAGTGATCTAATTTTTGTCTTTATGCAGTGGCGTGCTGGAACTTTTCAAGCGGCCCGGTGATTTTATAAAAAAGCGGCCTCATCCTCATTTTACCTTCTATTATCAGGATGTTTTATTCGTTATTTAAAAAAACAAAAAAATAAATTATTTTTGAATCAAACATAAAACTTTGAATTCAATGATTTTTTAAATTGGCTATATTTTTTTATTTAAGAATAATAAACTTATAAATAGTAAATTATTACATGTATGACAATATTGTATGCAGTAAGGCAAAAATAAAATTCTGAGAATTTTTCAATTATGTATTAAGGTACTAGAACACTTTAGAAGACCAAAAATAATAATTTTTTTCAAGAATTTTTTTCTCAGAACCTTTATTAGAAATGAACATAAAACTTTTTACATATTAATATCTAACTCTTAGAGAGTACAAAAAATATACCTTTTTTTATTTATGTACGTACACTAATATTGTAGAGGGCGCAAAAGTCGAGGCCTCGAAAAATGATGGCGGACAGTTAATCTTAGGATTGGGATATCTGAAACAAAAAAATCGTACGGCATTTGAAAAAGGAAGGTTTCTTACGTGACAATTTACCACAATTTGACCAAAAAATAAAAAATAAATATTTTTTAACCATGAAAAACTGAAGAAAAGCGGGCGATTTTTTCACAAAATTTTTTCAAATTTCTGTAAAATCTTTCTTTTGCGGAATTTTTCACTAATGGTGGTAAATTGTCACGAAATAAACATTCCTTTTTCAAATGCCGTACGATTTTTTTGTTTCAGAGATCCCAATCCTGAGATTAACTGTCCGCCATTGCCACTACTTTTTTTCGAGGCCTCGACTTTGGCGCCCTCTACAATATTAGTGCACGTGCATAAATGAAGAAAGATATATTTTTTGTATTCTCTAAAAGTTGAATATTAATATGTAAAAAGTTTTATGTTAATTTCTAATAAGGTTTCTAGGAAAAAAAATCTTGAAAAAATGCTTATTTTTGGTCTTCTAAAGTGTACTAGTTAGTACCTTAAGTTGAATTTTAGTAAATCAATTATACAAGAGAGTACAAATACAAGTACAGTGCAAATACTTTAATTTAACAATATTTAAAATATTAGTACAACGCAATAATCTAAATATTCTTTTGCAATTATTTTATAAAATAATTACGTAACTCTCAATCAACTATTTCCTCATTAAAGTAGGTTTTTGAGCAAATTCGTAGATTATTTCATCATTTTTAAGCTCATACAAAGCTTCTTTTTCTATAGCCATTAGCATAAAAGTGATATTGTGTTAAAGTAAGTAAGTACTTCTTAACCGATTTTTATGTTTTTCAATGTTAAAAAGCTTTTTTCGCAAGATACTTGTGTCACTGAAAGAGTTAATAAATGATTTTTATTATACTATTTAAATTTGGATAAGCACACTGATACAAGTTGTACTTATACGCAAAACAGCGTAACAGCCAAGCTATACAATCTTTACACTTTTTAGTTCCACACGGAGGTGAAGTTTTCACGATATTAACATTGTCATTTGTTACTTCATGTTCATTATCACTTAGAATAATAATATCATCCTTCATAAATATTTTCTGTAGACTATATTATATTCATCATTAACTCGCTCTTCTATAATCCCAGTATTTTGCAAAATCCTACTTTTAATATAATACAATCCATTTATCAGCAAAATCCACGAGTTTTTCTTTAATTGCAGTCGCAGATATGGTAGGATTTCTTAAAAAAAAGGTAAAAATTTCTTAATTTTTCAGTAAATGATTTAAATGCCGTTAAATTATACCATTTTTTATTGTATCAAAATTTCTAGGATGTAGAGTGCTTATATCATCATAAAACGATTTGATTTGTCTTGATCAAATCGTTTTTCGATACTTCCAATAATTCGGTCAAAAATGTGCAATTTTTGTATTTTGTCAAATTTTTTATTCTGCAGAGTACATACCTACATGTTTGAAAGAAATTGAAAAACCATAAAATTATGCGTATATATTATATTAAAATAAATAATATTATCTGTAGCAATATATTTATGTATATACTTATTCATTTACTTAAACTGTATTTCACAATTTAAAAAAAATTAAATTTTTTTTAAATGTTTTATTAATATATATTATTAGCAAAATTAACATCCGATTAGAAATTAAAACAATGTTTTTTTTGTTACACATAAAATTTTTTGTAAAAACCTATTTGACCGGCCTCAAGAGGCCGCGGCCTCTCGGTGATTGCACGATTCATTTATATGGCCAGCACGCCACTGTCTTTATGTATTCTTTAAAATATGTTTTTTGCTTGTCATGTGTTTTGTGGAACTTTCTGTTTTTTATTTATGTTTTTAAAAGTATTTTTTGGATTATTTTTTACGTTTGATATTCTTCTTGCTTGTTTAAAAAAATTACTTTATGGATTTTACAATAAACCTTTATAGTTAATGTATGTTTCTTGTTAAAAAACTGACAAGGAACAGCAATGAAGGGGGTCCCTAAACCTCCAGCGCCCATGGCCCGAAGTTAGGTTAAACCGGCACTGGTATCTGGGCCACATACTTCTTAACGATAAATACTCTTTGCTACACGCAAGGAAGAGTAGAGGGGAAAAAAGGCTTGGTAAGAAAGAAGAAATTTTGGCTGAGGAATATCAGAGATTGGACTAACCTCAGTGGTGAACAGATATTTCACGTTGCAAAAGACAGAGAAGTGTTTAAAAAAGTGATCGCCAACCTTCGTTAGAAGACGGCATAAGAAGAAGAAGAAGAACTATCATAGTTGCGTTTTCATATAAATATGTATTATTTTCATATAATCATGTAGCAGTTGCCTATATTTCGAATATATTTCACAATTATTACTACGTGTTATTAATAGATACTCTAAATGCCATGTAAGCATTTTAGATAGTGGCCTACTTAGATAGTAGCGAAATGCTTACTAACTTTCTATTACAACACAAACTGTATACGAGGCACTATTTTTAATAAGAAACAGAATATGAAATTCGGTTAGAAACACACAACTCGAATTTATCAAGAAAATGACACCAAAAGTGAAAAGAAAGTTTTCCAATAATTATTATGGAGAGATGGCGCTATAATCCGAAAAAACGATTGTTGGAAATGGAAAATTAAATTAAAAAATGGAAAGTCCCCACTTAAATGGAAAACTTAAGTTAACTTTTTTTGTTTTTAGAACCTAATGTTCACAACCCAATAGGTCCCCATAACGCTCGAGTGACTGCACATTTAGCATACTTTCCTCCCCTATTATGACACATATGTACAAACTCTTTATGAAAATCTTAACGAAGAAACTAACACCTAAACTTGATTTCTATCAGCCCAAAGAACAGGCAGGTTTCAGGGCAGGATATGCCACAAATGACCATTTGCATACCATAAAAGTATTAATTGAAAAATGTATCATTGGTTACTAACATACCACTGGTTCTTACATTTGTCGATTACGAGAAAGCTTTTGAGCTTGAAAGAGTAGAGTTTGAAACAGTACTGGAAGCTCTAAAGCAAAGCCGAATAGATTACAGGTACACATCATTATTTAAAAACATATATGAGAACGCTGGAATAAAAATCAACGGGGAACTACTTAATGTGATTAGATATGCAGACGATACAGTAATTCTGTCAGATAATATTTAAGGTCTCCAAATTCTGCTTGATCGTATTTACGAGGTAGGAGATGAAATGGGCATGGGCATTAAAATAAACTCAAACAAAACCAAATTTTTAGTGTTTAGTCGTGACCCACATCCCGATGCAAAGCTTCAATTAAACGGAGTCCAAGTTGAGAAAGTTCACAAAATGACATATTAATTGGGAACTGTGATAACGGACCAACTAGATCCAGGCATAGAAATAAAACGCAGAATAGCAAGGACTCAAATTACTTTTATAAAAATGAAGTCATTTCTTTGCAATAATTATCTCAGTTTAGGACTAAGACAAAGAATGGGTAAGCGCTATGTTTGGTCTTTACTTTTGTATAGTGCAGAAGTGTGGACGCTAAAAGTATCGACCATGAACAGAATTGAAGCATTGGAAATGTGGATTCATAGACGGATGCTGAAGATACCTTGGACAGCAAGAAAAACTAATGAACAAGTACTAAAGAGGGTCAACAAAGATAGAGAACTGCTAAAGACCGTTAAATATCGAAAAATGTCTTATCTGAGACATAGAGTGAGGGAAAGTCCTTATAACATATTACAACTGATCCTTAAAGGCAAAATAGAGGGCCGTAGAGGGTAGGAAGAAAACAAGTTTCTTGGTTAAAAAACATTCGTAAATGGACTCAGATATTAAATGCAGGACAATTATTCCATATTGCAGAAGATCGAGAAACCTTCGCAATGGTGATCGCCTACGTCGGATAATTCTGGTATGGCACGTGAAGAAGAAGATGAGAACGCTACATCAACTACGCGGTTACAAGAAGACAAAGAAAAATTCATCTTAGGTCGAGGAGTAAGACAAGGAGATACTATTTCGTCAAAATTGTTCACAGCAGTTCTAGAGTCAATATTTAAGAATATTCGATAGTAAGATGTGTGCATCAATCTAGATCGAGAAAGATCAAATTATCTGAGATTTGCAGATGATGTTGTATTAATCGCAGACAACTTGCAAGATACAATTTCTATGATACATTCGCTTAAAACTCTGTCTGAGAGAGCAGGATTAAAAATAAACTTTGAGAAAACTAAACTTATGACAAATCTCGTAATGAGTGGAAATATAACTATTGACAATATTACCAATACAGCAAACAGACACAAAGATCTAGGATTAGAGATCGAAATAAGCAGAGACAATCAAACACATGAAATTCAGAGCCGAATAAGCTTGACATGGGCAGCATTTGGCAAGCTAAGCCATATTCTAAAAAGTTCAATTCCCATGACGTGTCTCAAGCGAAAGGTTTATAACCAATGCGTCTAGCCCTTACAAACTTATGGAGTAGAGACTAGAGACTTTAACAATTACACAAAAAACCGCGAATAAACTCAGAGTTATACAACGAATTATGGGACGTGCAATACTAAACGTGAGCCTTTGAGACCACATAACAAACCAACAAATCAGGAAAAGATTAGGAGTTCAAGACGTCATCGAAAGAATCACGACGCTTAAGTGGAACTGGTCAAGGCACTTAGCTAGAACACGAGATAGGCGGTGGACAAGACAAACCATGGAATGAAGGCCCAGAAACTATAAAAAAGCCGAGGACGACCACCGACTAGATGGACCGATGACATCAAAAGAGTAGCGGGAAACTGGCTACAAGCGGTTCAGTGTATAGCAAACTGGAAAGAACTGAGGGGGGCCTATGTCCAGCAATGGACGCGATTGGCTGATTAATGATGATATTAATGAACAGATGTTCATATTTTTTAATTGGTTAGAATATTTTGTTATACATATTTAATATTCTTATTCTTAAGGTGCCTTCTCCATTACTAAAAGTTGGCTATAGCTACAGCAAATTGCTCTTTGTCTTGAACGGTTCTTAGTGTCGAATGTGTATCCATGCCTGTTCAGTCTCATACGTTCTTCAGTTAGGAATATTTTCTTCTTGCTGATCATCTTCTTCCTTCCATTTCCCTTCCATTATGAGTCGTAAAAAGTTATATCTTTCTTCTCTGTAAATATGTCCTAGATAACCCGTTTTTCTGTTTTTTCAATATCTAGGAGCTATGTCTCAGTCCCCAATTCTTCTCAGCGTTGTTGGTCAAGTGCTTTGTCCAAGACTTTTCAGCATCCTTCAAAAAACCCACATCTCAAAGGCTTCCATACACCTCATACTTGTAATTTCGAGAGTCCATGTTTACACTCCCTCTAGCAATATAGAATAAATTAATGAATGTTTTTATAAATTGGTATCGGATATTTAACGATAAGGTAGACTTTATTAACCCGCCATTACACGCGCTATGAGGGAATCCCTCACCATATTTGTTTATAAGCAATGAAATTGTGTAAACTAATACGATAACCTTAAGCACCCAGGAATGCCTTTAGCATGGTTCATGAGAGAGTATGAAAAAGTAATAGAATATTTCAGGCGGTCAGTGTGCTCTGTGATAGTTGAAAGGAGAGACATCCCTCTTCAAGTGAGGGAATTCCTCACTGCGCGTGCAATCACGGTGAAATCACGTTTCTGTTATCTCAAAGAAACTTTTAGATTTTTATTTAATATTTAGGTAGGTTTAATTAAAATATTATTGTTTGGATTAGGTTAGGAACAGCGGCACACCGAGGGGGGTTTGGGGGTTAAAATCCCACCCAGAGCGTATAGAAATATATATAAAAAAGGTAGGAAAATGTAACTTGTCTTTCACAAATAATACAAAAAACTTTCGGTGCCCAAGCAAACCCCCCCTCCCCCAGAGGAAAATTCTAGGTGCGCCACTGGTTAAGAACCCATTTTTAAATTTACCTATTCTAATTGGGAAATAAGCCACAATTTAAATTGAAAAATTGATTTTATTGACGTTTCGAATTCCACCTCGGACGTCGTTATCAAAATACAAAATACTAATGGTTAATTACATAAATGCCACAAATAAATAGCTTCAGAACAGTTGTTAATTTTAATTTGTATTTTTAGTAAAATGAATTCGCGTAAAGAAAGTTGATTTCTTCAGTGGCTTGCTGAAATTGAAAATTAAGAAAACTTGCTTTTGATCTATATTATTTTTACTTTTGTTTTGTTAAATTAATAAAAAAATTGGTTTACGAGACTTTCTATATGTGAGTACAACCCATTTTATATTAATACATGTTGACATTCATTATTTCTCGAAAAAAGTCGAACTTATGTAGTTGAGGGCGACGCTCATACGCGTGCAACCACGTCACAATAGAAGACGCGTGTAACGGCGGGTTAAGAATAATTGTATCTTTAATATTGTTCTGACACCATTATTTTTTGGTATCACTTATCAAATAGAAAATTATTTGAAATGTATAAACATTTTCAATTTCTTTGCATCACGAAAATGAAGCAGCTGCATAATACTCTGGTTAAATCGGAGAGTGCAGGAAGAGTCTATACCGGTTTCGGAGGTTTCTTCCGAAAGGGGAAAGTCTGACGTTCCATCACTTACTAAATTAATTTTATTAATGGGAACACCTTATTTAATTATTGTTAAAATTAATTTCTTATAATATTAAAAACCCGTTCGCACATAATTCCCTTGGTGACGTCGTACTGGGTGTATTGTGGCCACATTGATATTTCTTGAAGTTGGTACTGACGCCGGTCGCCAGCTATCATGAAGTCTGAGCGGTGAAGGGAAGGATTGATCTTGGGAGTGTCAGTGAGAATGGCGGTATGATTTTCTAAGTAATTAAAAACTGGGAATATTTTGTTTTTTAGCCATTCGGGAGAAATCTCTCAGTACTGCTGATAAATCCTCTCTAACACCGAGAGCACACACTTCCAGGGTTCAGTCAACAAGGGAACAAGTCGAAGGATACACAGTCTCCCATTTGATTTTTGTTTTGGTTCATCATCCTGCAACCCTCCGAGGGGCACTTTCATTAGCTGTTGGGCAGTTGCACCACTTCGTTGCACCACTTCGTATCACGGATTTGGTACTAGACACCAAGGAACATTGTTGAAACTTGTGAAAAGGGGTTTGTTTGGGGACATTTAGTCAAACCGGTTAAAGACTTATACTGTTTTTGTGGTAATATTCAGGACATTTAACTAAAATACACATACGTTTATAATTCAATTGCACATATATGTTTTTTTTTGTCCTTTCTCCACAAATTTAAGTACATTGTAGTTATAACATCCATACCTAACAGTTAGTAGTGTTCCCCAAACTTATATAATTCCTGGTAGAAGTTTCGAGCTCGAATATTCTCCCCATACATGTTCTTTACTCTTAGTTTGTATTAATTTTAGAATTGTTTTCTCATTTAATTTAAAAATAATATTAGTTCAATTCACCTAAATTTAAAATCATTCAACTTCCTTCATAATTTTTCAATTTTTATTAGATTTTTGTAAATATTATTTAACTTTAACTATTAGTTATTTTTTTGTAATATTAAATTCGAATAAATCCCTAGTACCTATCCCCCCAGGAAGGTGCTAGTTTCACTTGTTACTATTATTAAGAACCACTAGTCAGAAAAGGATCTTTTGTATCCAGTACTACATTGGTTCATTTAGGGACTTGTTACCCGTCAACTCAGTGAGAGTTTTATAATATATATTATTTATATTAGGTATTTTTATAATTCTATTGTCAGGTAGTATTCAATTAGGGTGTACGTATTAAAATCGTACAAGTGTTATTTGGTGAAGGTTGTTCATACCAACGTAGGTGTAAGTTGTACTTTCTATATTAGAGATACTCATATGTAAATTTTTCTAACCTCATTAACATTATTGTTACATCATTTAATTCTGTAATTCTGTAAGAGATTTTGACTAGTGTCAATTATTGTCATGTTATAGTCACATACTAGTCACTTGGTTTAACTCAGAGATTGTGTAAATCTAGTAGTTATATTTAATAAATATTTATTTATTGTGGATATCATTTCTTATTATTCCTTTATATTCACAAATTTAGTTAGCTCCCTTCTGGCGCCCAAAAATTTATTCTATTTTGATTATATTATTATACTTATTCTATCTATTTTCTGAGCATTATCTTAATATCTCCTTTCCTAGCCGTCATTGTCATTTCCTTTAATTTACTGTCTTGCAGGCATGCAAATTGGCCGAATCCTTCCTTGAGTGTCAAGTGGTCATTCTCTTGCATACCTAGTTAGCCATTCAGTTTATATCTATATATTCATAATTTCATTATCCATCCATCTCACATTCTTCATCTTTGCATCTTCCTCTACGAATACTACTGAAAAAGTAGTATTTTGTTAATTGGCTTCTCAACGTAGAAGCCACACATTTTTGTTCCATTACAAGACAGTATTCATTTAAGTCATTTTTTTTCCTTTATCTGAAGTTTCTTTGTTATTTCTGTTTGGTATATCTATACTCATTTTGTTACTTATGTATTTTATCTTTAACTTTTACTGATACTTATCAGGTATTCTTATACGCTGTATTTATTTTTTTTTCATATTTTGGGACCTCATTATAGTTTATGTGCAACTCACATTCTAGGTTAGATTTTGTAATTTTATTGGGAACTTATATTTAATATTGCTATTACTTATATTACATATAACACATTTTTTAGTCCTCCACTCCAGCCATCAGTGGTATATTTGTAGGTACACTTAAGCGTTGATGATATATATATTTTTCTTCTAGAGTGGTAATAAGTTACATATAACTAAAAATTTATTTCCAGTATTTAGGTACTAGATTTACTTAAGTATACTTTATTTGCTGGATTATTTATCTATTTACTTGAGCTTATTTATTTATTTGATTATATACTTGATAACATATATTTGCTGGCCATTTTTGATTTTATTGGTGTGTTGCTAATATTTCTCAGTACTTATATATTTTGCATGCAAACTTAGGTATATTTCGTATTTCTGATCTTTGGATTGTTTATCAATAATTTTGCTATCATCATGTGTGCTTTTAAAGTTGAACATCTTCTGGTGGACAAATTGGACTATGAATTGAATATTAGGGACGTAGTACCAGAGAAGTCGGCAACAGTCGATAGAAAAAGCAATCTTCTGCGGGTTGCTTTAAAACAAGAAGCAGGCAATAGGAGTTTTCTCCAAATTTCAGCTGCATACATCCCTTTTGAGGAACAACAGAAAGGAATCTCTGAAACATTGGACAGCTTGTCTAAAAAAATCGAGAAGTTTAGGGGATCTGTAAAGGAAGAGCAAGAACCTTTTAAGAAGTCTGTTTCTCTTAGAATATTAACACTAGAGGGTGAACTTGATTCTGGAGTTAACCCCGTAACTACCTCTACTCCTAATGCTCCAGTCAATGTATCTAGCTTCACTTACTCCAAACCTGTGCAAGCACACAAATGGGGTATTTAATTTTCTGGTGAAAAACAGCACACTGATGTAATGTCGTTTTTAGAAAGGGTTGAATGTCTTCGTGTGTCTAGAGGTGTCTTTGAAGAGGATTTGTTTGCGGCTTCTGCTGAACTGTTCACTGGTCCAGCTTTTACATGGTTTATGAATAATAGGGGTAGTTTTTCTTGTTGGTCTGATCTGATTAAAAAGTTGAAGTCAGATTTTCTCCCGTACTCATTCCAGGATGATTTAATAGATCAAATTAAAACTCATAAGCAGAAACCTGGGGAATCTGTTACGATGTTTATTAATACTATATTAGGCATGTGTAGCCGTTTAGAGCAGGTAGCAGGTAGGAACTCCTTTTGGATAGTCCTATCAGGGAAATTGAATCAATCCCTGCCTTCTGCAGATTCCAGGTGTTTCCTGACCCGGGAAATTAGTACCTGCTAAGGGTCCCCTGTCCAGGGTCACGGATGAAGCCCACAACGGCATCCAGGGCGGAGAAGAAGGTCTTCACAACGGTCTGGAGGACGGAGGTGGCAGCCCCCTGGTTTTAGGGCTTGTATAAAATCGAGCCTGGAAATCGGCAGCTGGTTTTTCAGTATCTGTATTGAGCGGAAGTAATGTAGGCCAGAACGGTCCATACAGAAAAGTAGGTACTCGGTGCAGTGGCAACCACTTAAACAGCGTATACACAGCGGTGTAGAAAGCCAAGGGAATGACTACTACACTATTTTTCCCAGGTTAATCAATATGGCTGAGGAAATAAACGATGGCCCCGAGTACGGGCGCCTCTTAAATGGGGCAGGGGTGCGAAGAATCTCCCGCTTAGCCAAATTTGATATACAGAGAAGTTGTAGAATAGGCACATGGAATGTGCGGAGTTTATATGAACCAGGAAAAGCACACAATGCCATAAAAGAGATGAAAAGGCTGCAAATATGAATTTTGGGTATAAGAGAAATGCGATGGCCCGGATCTGGCCAATGCCATGTGGATGATCATGAAGTATATTATGCAGGAGATGAGAGTAATTATCATCGTCATGGTGTAGGATTCATAGTCTGAAAGGAGGTTAGCAAATGTGTTAGGGCGGTATGCCAGGTATCTGAACGAGTCATAATGATTCAGTTGAACGCGAAACCCAGAAACATAAATTTAATACAAGTGTATGCACCGACAGCGGAAAGTGAACTGAAAGAACTTGACAAGTTCTACGCCGATGTAAAAACTGTTACCGTCCAACTCAAGACTAGAGATCTCACCATTATGATGGGTGACCTTAATGCTAAGATGGGAAAACGCAGACAAATAACATTATTGGATGTTATGGACTGGGCGATAGAAATGAAAGGGGATACTATTTCGCAGATTTTTGCAAAGAACATAATCTATGTATAATGAATACCTTTTTCAAATTACCTAAACGGAGATTATATACGTGGAAATCTCCAGCAAATACCCCATAATATCGTAAGAAACCAAATTGACTACATAACCATCAATGAGCCTTACAGAAATACAGTAAAGTCTGTAAAAACCTATTCTGGCGCCGATGTGCCATCTGATCACAATCTATTGTTAGCCGAAATAAAATTAAAACTTAAACGGATAAAACAACAACGATCCTCTAACAAACTGGATACCGATTTTCTTAGAAACAACAGTCAGGGGATTTGCAAACAATTTAGAAAACAATTTTGAGAATAGCGAACAACAAGAATCCATCGAGGATCATTGGAACCAAATCAAAACGATTATAAATAACTCAACTCCAGACTTCAAAGAGAAAAATCAAAAGAAGCAACAGTGGATGAACGATGAGATTTTGAATTTGATGGAAAAAAGACGCAAATTTAAGAATCAAAACATCGAAATGTATAAACGCATTAATAAAGAGATAAGGACTAAAATGCGAGAGGCAAAAGAAACATACTTTGAAAACAAATGTTCAGAAATTGAAGAGTTGCAGAGAAAACATGATTCATTCAATATGTATAAAAAAAATAAAAGAACTCACCGCTCAGAACAAGAAACATGTAAATAACATCGTTCATAGAGACGGAAAACTGATTATCACTGATTTGGATAAAATAGACAGAGGGAAAGACTACATTGAGAAAATGTTTAATGATGAAAGGCCCGAGCTTGAAATTAACGAAGTAGTTACAGGACCTGACATAACTATGGACGAAATTGAACAAGCAATAAGATTAGCAAAGACCAGAAAAGCGACGGGACCAGACGAAATACCGAGTGAAATAATAAAGTTCTTCGAAAGTTCAGATAAAAGATCTCTCCTTCATCTTTTTAATAAAGTTTATCAAACTGGCTATATACCAACGGATTGGCTGCTGTCGACTTTTGTGACGATACCTAAAAAGAAAACGCGAAAAGATGTAGTGACTACCGAACCATTAGCGTGATGAGTCATGTTTTAAAGATATTTCTACGAATTTTGCACTCTAGGATGTACAAAAAAATAGAAGAACAGCTTGGTGATACACAGTTTGGATTCCGCAATAACCTTGGGACCAGAGAAGCACTGTTTAGTATTCAGGTTATGGTACAGAGATGCAGAGATGTCGGATATCCGGTTTATATGTGTTTCATTGACTTTGAGAAGGCCTTTGATCGGGCAAAACATACTGAAATGATTTCTGTTCTTCAGAAGGTGGGTATTGATGATAAAAACCTACGCATTATCAAAAATCTTTACTGTCATCAACGTGCAAACATTAGGATTGGCCGGGACAAGTCTGAAGAACTTCAACTAAGAAGAGGAGTAAGGCAGGGCTGCATTCTGTCCCCACTAATATTTAACATCTATTCTGAGTTTGTTTTCAATAAAGTAGTGGATAATGCTCAATATGGTATCAAAATGAATGGCGTCAATATTAATAATTTGAGATACGCGGATGACACGGTGTTAATTGCGAGCAATTATGAAGAACTTCAACATCTGATTAATAGGATTACCACAACGTGTGATGAATATGGATTCAAGCTAAACACCGCAAAAACCAAGGTAATGGTTGTCAGTAAGACGCCAATACAACCGAAAGTAGTAACAGCTTATGGTGAACAATTAGAGAGAACTAACAGTATCACCTACCTTGGTTGTAATCTAAATGGGAACTGGGACATGAGCAAAGAAATTAGAATAAGTATAGAAGCCAGAGCTGCATTCTTTAAGATAAAGAAACTTTTATGTGGAAACAACATTACTTTGAATCTTAAAATTAGATTAGTGAGATGTTATGTGTTCTCTACTCTTTTGTACGGTGTCGAAGTTTGGACTTTAACAGATACTCTTCTCAAGAAATTGGAAGTCTTTGAAATCTGGGTATACCGAAGAATCCTACGAATAAGTTGGGTGGATAGAGTTCGTAACGAAGTTGTTTTGCACCGGATGGGAAAAGTCACGGAAGTCGTCAGAACAGTTAAAAATCGAAAACTTGAATATTTTTGTCATGTTATGCGACACCCAGAGAGATATAATATACTCCATTTAATAATACAAGGCAAGGTAGACGGAAGAAGAGGGCCAGGTCGAAGAAGAATGTCATGGCTTAGAAACCTGAGAAATGGTATAACAGATGCTCTGCAACCCTTTTCCGAGCTGCCGTTAACCAAATTGCTATAGCCAATTTGATAGCCAACGTTCGATAATCGAGCACGGCACTTGAAGAAGAAGAAGAGCCGTTTAGACACTCCTTTGTCAGATTCATCCAAAATTAAAATCATCCTTAAATGTTTATTACCCTTTTATCATCAACAACTAGCTCTTATGGACATCCAAAGCATTGATGACCTCACTGTAAAGTGCAAACGTTTGGAGGAAACGTTATCCCGGTCTTCTTAACCTCCATCCATATCTCGATCCTCTTCTAATTCTTCTTCTCAGCCAACTTCCTTTAGGAAACGTTCTTGGCAAAATAGGGGCCATGAACATAATGTTTCTGCTGTTAGGTCTGTTGTCTGCTGGCATTGTGGTCAGCCTGGTCATTCGTTTTATGAATGTGGGATTCCTCAAACTCGTATTTTCTGCCATGGTTGTGGTCGAGAGAATACCCTCAAAAGTAACTGTTTTAAGCGTTCGGGAAACGAAACGTCGGACGCCCGTCCCCTGAACGTTTCTCCGTCCAACACCCAATCCGCGAATCAAACCCCATCATCAAACGAGACTGCTGGACCAAGCACATCCAGCAACCCAAACCCATCTTCACGGATAGGGAAAGGGGTGTCTTTCAAGAAAGTAGCAAACACCACAAAACAAAATTAGACCAGAGATTAATTTCTATAAATGATACGTTCAGTTCTCTTGGTTCGAATGATCACAGATGGTCATGTACAAATTCTTCTTTGATTGGTAGTGTTAAACATAATAATAACTGTGTTCGTGAGGTAGTTCCATTATCTATATTAGCTTCTAGTTTTGTTAATGATGATGATACGTCTAGATTAGTTCTATATAACGGTTGTAGGCAACCAAATATTTTAGATTTAGATATTAATTCTTTATTAGTTAGGAAACACAATGATAATAGGCCATATTACCTATTCAAATTACAGGACAATCTTGTTTAGCTTTGTTAGATAGTGGCTCTAATATTTCGTTGATAGGGGCACATTCGTTAAATTTATTGAAAAATTCTAGTATTCCCATTATGCCCATTTCATCTTTGCAAGTATCTACTGCAGATGGTACAGTTTAGTCTATTACGGGCAAACTCCAAATTAAAATCACAGTGGCAAATTTATGTACACAAATTACATTCTATGTTATTCCTTCCATGTAGAGTTCTATAATTTTAGGTACGTACTTCTTCAGTGCTTTCAATAGCACCTTAAGTTGTTCTGATTTTTCTTTCTCCATATCTGAATTTAATTTATCTACCCTTAGTGCTATTCATGATTTTGCTAGTTTATCTAGCTCTGAACAAAGGCAATTAGAAAGCATGATCTCTAAATTTACTACTCTTTCTTCAAAAGACAAACTAAGTCGTACGTCTTTAACATCTCACACTATCGAGGTGGAAATCCTAATCCTTTTAGGTTGTATCAGTATCCCATACCTCAAGCATGGCAGGCTGATTTAGAAAAGGAAGTTGATTTGATGCTGTCATTAAATATCATAGAACCTTCTACCTCGTCGTACTGTAGTCCTTTCTGGCTCACCAAAAAGAAGGATGGATCATTCAGGATCTGTTTGACGGTCGGAAACTCAACAGTATCACAACTAATAGGGATGCTTATCCTAAGCCCAGAATAGATGTGATTTTGAGTAAACTTCAGAATGCCAAATACATCTCTTCTATTGATTTGTCTAAGGCCTTCTTACAGATCTCCTTGAGTGAAGAGAGCAAGAAGTATACTGCTTTTGCTGTCAGTGGTAAAGGATTATTTCAGTTTGTCACTATGCCTTTCGGTTTTGTTTCTGCTCCCCAGACAATGTGTCGTTTGATGGATATATTTATTGGTCCTCAATTAGAGTTTTCTACTATTTGGATGATATCTTGATTGTCACTCCTGATTTTTCTATTCATATGGAAATTTTAGATAAGTTGTTTTTGCGTCTTAAGGAAGCTAATCTAACGATTAATTTGCATAAAAAATATCAGTTTTGTCGTCCTAGTCTTAAGTTTTTGGGTTATGTCGTTGATAATCAGGGTTTAAGGACTGATCCTGAGAAAATAGCTGCTATTAAAAATTTTCCTATACCTAAGACCACCACCCAAGTCCGTAGGATATTGGGAATGTGTGGGTATTATCGTCGGTTTGTATCTTGATACTCTACCTTGTTGTCACAGAAAAATCTTTTGAAGAACAGAAAAAAGGGACAGACCGTTACTTGGACTCCTGAGGCCGATGAAGCTTTTCGGCGTGTTAAAGATGCTTTAACGAGCGCTCCGGTCATGATGTCACCTAATTTTAATGAACATTTTTATCTGATGACAGATTGCTCTAATACCGCTTCTGGTGGCGTATTATTTCAGTTGAAAGATGGCTCTGAACACCCCATAGCTTACACTAGTAAGAAGTTGAATAAGGCCCAGAAAAACTATTCAACTACGGAGAAAGAACTCTTAGCTATCATCCATGGGTTAGAAGCGTTTCGTTATTATCTGGAAGGTCGTAATTTCACTATAACTACGGACCATAGTTCTTTGGTATGGCGTCATAGTATGAAAAAACCCTTCTCAGAGGCTTTCTCGATGGCTATGCAAACTGGCTGCCTATTCATATAAGATTGTCCATAGAAAGGCAAACGGGGTCGTGGTTGCAGATGCTCTTTCACGTGTCCACGATATTAATGTCCTAGATCTGTCTTCTTTAACTCCTGATGCGTGGTATCAGAATATGATTGATAGGGTTACTCAAGACCCACAGAAATATCCTGATTTTAAGGTAGAGAATTATGTTCTGTACAAACACATCTTAAGTCCGATAGAGTCCTTATCCAATACGTTGGAGTGGAAAATAGTTGTACCTACGCCAAATAGGTAAATATTCTGCATAATATGTTTCATGATAAAGTTACGGCTGGTCATTTCGGTTTTATAAGACTTATCACCGTATTGCCGAATTATATTATTGGCCTGGCATGCGGAAGTCTATTAAAAAGTACATTTCTAAATGTATGGTTTGTGCTACTTGTAAACCAAGTAACTTACCACAAGCTGTACTTATGGGTTCCTTCAGGAACATTAATTTTCCTTGGCAGATGATCTCAATGGATCTCATTGGAGCGTATCCTCGGAGCTACAAGGGTAATACCTATTGCTTGGTAGTTGTAGATTATTTCACCAAATTTCCTTTAGTTTGTCCTCTTCGTCAGGCCACAACTCCAGCAATTTTGAAATATTTGAAGGAACAAATCTTTTTGTTGTATGGTGTTCCCCAAATTGTGTCATGTGACAACGGTCTTCAGTTTGTATCAAAGGCCTTTAAAGACATTTTAGCTAAATATAAGGTTCAGAAGATCTTTTTTAATGCTGCCTATCATCCACAAGCAAATCATACTGAGAGAGTAAATCGTAGTATTTTTCACAGCTCTAAGGTCCTATGTAAGGGGTGTAAGGGATATGTAAGGGATATGTAAGGGATGTAAGGGATGTAAGGGATAGTGATGCGCAATACATAGCCTCTCCTATTCAAATGTCAACCTCACCTGCCAGTGAGATGATCTCGATCATGATCATCCGGTACATCCTGCTAGATAACAAACGAGGCGCTGACGTCCGAGTGATTGCCGGTATAAGCAATCCCCCACTTACTGACCAACAACTTCGGGTGGAAGAGTCGGTAAGTGGAAGGGCATCTTCTTGTCCTAGAAATGAGAAATCATTTCTAAAGGCGAACGAACTAGGCATGGTCAACGGCGTGGAGGTGCATAAGGCAACGGGAAACCAATGCATTAAAGGCTCATAGAGCGTCCCTAGTTAATCATCATGACTAACAACATAACCAAACACTCTACTGATCATGATACTCGGAAAACAAGATCCGGCAGAGGAGGAAACTCACAAGACTGCAAGGCCTCCCCGGTCGTCAATATGCGAAAACCTTGCAAAGTAGCGACTTAGAATATTAGAAGTGTACATCAAGATGGGGAAGTACATAATGCCGTTAAAGAAATGGAAAGGCTGAATATAGACATTTTAGGAATCAGCGATGTCCAAAGGCCCGACTCAGGAAAGATGAAAATCAACAATAAAACAATATACTATTCAGGAAGTCAAGACGGTTCACACAGATATGGTGTCGAGATAATACTAAATAAACACATTGATAAAGCTGTAGTAAATTTCATTCCATACTCCAACAGAATTATCCTCTTACAATTAAATCAGAATAAACCCAAATTAAACATAATACAAGTTTGTGCTCCGACTGCGGACAAACCAGAGTGCGATATTGAAACTTTCTACGAAGATCTAGACAATATTTTAAAATCCATTAAAACGCAGGATGTTACAATTATAATGAGAGATTTTAACGCAAAGGTTGGAGACGAAAAAGTAGAAGAATGTACAGGAGGATATGGTCTGGGCAACAGAAACGAAAGAGGTGACAGGCTTATCGAATTTTGCCAAAACAATAATTTTGTCATAACTAATACATTGTTTAAAATGCCAAAGAGAAGACTATATACCTGGAAGTCATCAGCAGATCAAGAAAGGAGAATTGTAAGAAACCAAATAGATTATGTATTGATTAGACAAAGATACAAGAACACAATTATAACTTCAAAAACCTATCCAGGTGCCGACATAGGATCAGATCACAACCCAGTAGTGACCAAAATTAGGCTCAAAATAAAAATAATAAAACGCAAAACAACAGATGTAAAAATCGGTACAAGTAAACTAAGAAACCCACTCATAAAACGCCTGACAGATGAAATTAATAACCGTTTAATGAATGTTAAAGAACAAATCCAGCAAAATACTGAAACAGAGACAAAATGGTTATTAATAAAGACAGAAATAGATAAATGTCAAAAAGAAATTCTTACACCAACCATATACAAAAAGAAACAATGGATGACGGAGGAAATCTTAGATTTAATGGAAGAAAGACAAATGGCATAAAAACAAAGATACAAAAATGTGGACAAACAAATGAAATCCAAAATTTAAGCATGCTAAAGAACAATGGTTAAAAGAACAATGCGCAGAAGTAAAAGAACACCAGAAAAGACATGATAATTTTAACACAAAAAAAAATTAAGGAATTAACTCAGAACAACAGAAATAGAAAACCAGGAATACTAAAAGGTACAGATGGGAAACTTGTGTTGAGTACTAACGAAAAATTAAAGAGATGGAGAGAATACATAAATAAATTGTTCAAAGACAATAGAACAGAGCAGATGGAAGTCGAAGTAGAAGATGATACGGTTTTGAAGATATTAAAAGAAGAAATTAAATCGGCATTAAAAACAGCAAAATGCTAAAGCAGTAGGTCCAGACCAAATCGCAGTAGAAAGCTTAAAATGCATAAATGATGAAACCTTAGACATTATCGTAGACTTGTTTAACACAGTGTACAAAACAGGAAACATACCAAAACAATGGTTACTCCCAACCTTTTGTGCTATCCCTAAAAATACAAACGCTAAAGATTACAGTGAATACAGAACAATATCATTAATAAGTCACATTCTCAAATTATTCTTGAAAATAATACATGGTCGTATAAATAAAAAACTAGAAGAAGGAATAAATGATAGTCAGTTTGGGCTCAGAAACGGACTTGCCTTCAATGTATTAGCTCAAAGATGTATGGATATGAATGTGGATGTACATGTTTCCTACGTTGATTTTGAGAAAGCTTTTGACAAAGTAAGACATGAAAAATTAGTCCAAATTCTAAAGACAAAAAACATAGACAAAAGGGACTTACGAATAATAACAAACCTTTACTGGAATCAAAGAGCACAAATTGTAATAGAAACGAACCCAGTCCAGAAATTGAAATCAGGAGAGGAGTTCGGCAGGGATGTATTATGTCTCCATTACTCTTTAATGCATATAGTGAAGCCATTTTTTAAGAAGCATTGCTATCTCAAACTGAAGGAAAAATAATTAACGGAAGATCTATTAACAACATAAGATATGCAGATGACACCGTGATTATGGCAAGCTCTGCTGAAAAATTCCAACTACTACTAAACAAAACAAACAATTTCTGTGAAGAATATGGACTAAAAATGAATATAAAAAAGACCAAATACGTAATAATAACTAAGAAAACAAACATACAAACAAGCATACATTTGGGAAATTTACCGATAGAAAGGGTTGATAAATACAAATACCTAGGAACCTGGATTTCACAGAAAAATGATCAAACAACAGAAATAAGGACCAGGATAGAAATAGCAAGAAATGCGTTTGTAAAAATGAAAACAGTTCTCTGCAACAAAGACCTTAGCTTAGAACTGAGAGTAAGAGCTTTGAGATGCTACGTGTTCTCGATACTACAATATGGACCTGAAAGCTGGACATTAAAGCAAGAACACATAAATAAGCTACAGTCATTTGAAATGTGGTGTTACAGAAGGATGCTTAGAATAGCATGGACACAGAGGACCACGAACACGAAAGTATTGCGAGAAATGGGTAAAGAATGCGAAATAATAAACACAAGAAAAATAAGAAAGTTACAATATCTGGGACACGTAATGAGGGGACCGCGATATGAAATGCTAAGACTGATAATACAGTGAAAGATAAGAGGCGGAGAGGATATAGGAAGAAGGAGAGTGTCATGGTTAAAGAATTTAATGGACTGGTTTAGATGTAGTTCTATAAAACTCTTTAGAGCAGCGGTGGATAGAGTAAAGATAGTGATGATGATATCCAACCTCCGATTAGGAGACGGCACTTGAAGAAGAAGAAGGTCCTATACCTACCCTGATCACAGAGCTTGGGATCAATATATTCATTCCATAGCTCAGGACATAAGGACTTCTGTCCATAAAGTTATCCAGTGCTCTCCAGCATATCTGAATTTTGGTAGGAATGTTGCTTTATCGGGTGATTATTTTGGTGTAATTTCAGGCAATTCCGTAAATCTTCCTCAAATATCTTAGAAACTTCATCGTTTAGATTATCTCCAGACGTTACCTCATATTTTCGCTGACATTAGGAAGAAGTTAAAAACGTCTTACCTAAGGAACCAGCAGCACTAAAATTGGAGGAAACGAGATCTGCGATTCTTTGTTGGTGATCGAGTATTAAAGCGCAATTTTGTCAAATTCAGTAAGGATGATGCAATTTCTGCAAAGTTTTGCCAAAAAGATGTCCCATGTACGGTCTTAAGGGGAATATCTCCTTTGATTTATGAATTAAAGGACAATTCGACTAATAAACGAATTGGTCAATTTCATGTAAAGGATTTACTGCCTGACAATACCATGGACTATGTTGGTTCTTCAACTTCATCAGAAGAAGATTGACTTAACAGGGTTGTTTAAGCTAATCTCTTTCTGTGTTTGCCTTTAGCTCGATTTAATTATGGTATAGTATTTTAGTTTAATTTTTTTTAATCACCAGATAGGACAGGTACATAGCTCAATTTTCATCCTTCGGCATGGTTTGATGACTTCTAACTTATTAGTTATTAGGTACCGAATTCTTATGGAATACCGCTTGTATAAGTTTGCCATTTTTTTTTGTATTATGAATTGCATTTTAATCATTACGGACCAATATTCTTAAGTACTAATCCAGCCAGTAGTATAAGTTGATAAGCCCCACGTGTACTTTTAGTTTTGTTTACTCAACCTCTTGTAACAAAAGGGCTGTTGATTACTATATATTTAGATATTTGGATATGTAGGCTCATACAAGTACTCCTGCTTAATATAAATGGAACTATTTCACACTACCATATCTTAGGTTACCTATGTGTTATATTTTGGATATTTGATTACGTACTTATTATTTTTTTCATATTGTTTTTATATCTTGTTATTTAGTCCAGAAAGCCACTGCGCATCCGCTAGGAAAAATATTCTAATTCGGATTTTTTGCACAATCTTACTCAAAAAGTACTCATTTTAACAAATTTGCATGTTGCCAGGACCAAAAGGTGGTCAAAAAATTTTTAAACGTTTTTTTTTGTTTTTTTCCTAAAATTATTTTTTTTTGCATGGAAAAAAGTTTTTTTAGGTTTTTTGGATCATTCCAAACAGAAAAGGTCTTTAGTGACTCTTCTCTAAAAATGATAGTTTTTGACATATAAGCGATTAAAAATTGAAAAATTGCGAAATCGGCCATTTTTAACCCTCAAAAACTATGTGAAAAACTGAAAATTTGAATGTTACCAAGGTAGGTAGATATTCTTTAAACATCGATTGATGAAATCCCGAAGAGTTTTTTGCAATACAATATTCAAAACTCCTTTGTTTTTTAATTGCTAATCAATCGTGCGCGACACTATTTTCCACCGACAGTATGGTGCAAATGAAGGGAATAAATTCATTATTTCGTAAACCGGCGACTTTAAAGAAAAATCCCGAAAAAGGTCGATTTTTATTTTTAAGTTATGATATTGTGGCATATACGGTATACTAGTGACGTCATCCGTCTGGGCGTGATGACGTAATCTATGATTTTTTAAAATGAGAATAGGGGTAGTGTGGTAGCTCATTTGAAAGGTTCTTCAATTCTCTATTCAGTAGTGTAAAAATTTACATAATTATTTATACAGGGTGTCCTTCTACTTCTTTTTTTGTCAAATAATTTAATTTAATAAAAAAATTTTGGACACCCTGTATAAATAATTATGTAAATGTTTATATTATTGAATAGAGAATTGAAGAACCTTTCAAATAAGCTAGCACACAACCCCTATTCTCATTAAAAAAAATCATCGATTACGTCATCGCGTCCAGATGGATGACGTCACTAGTATACCATATATGCCACAATATCATAACTTAAAAATAAAAATCGACCTGTTTCGGGATTTTTCCTTAAAGTCGCCGGTTTACGAAATAACGAATTTATTCCTTTCATTTGCACCATAATGTCGGTGGAAAATAGTGTCGCGCACGCTTGATTAGCAATTAAAAACAAAGGAGTTTTGAATATTGTATTGCAAAAAACTCTTCGGGATTTCATCAATCGATGTTTAAAGAATATCTACCTACCTTGGCAACATTCAAATTTTCAGTTTTTCACATAGTTTTTGAGGGTTAAAAATGGCCGACTACGCAATTTTTCAATTTTTAATCGCTTATATGTCATAAACTATCATTTTTAGAGAAAAGTCACTAAAGACCTTGTCTGTTTGGAATGATCCAAAAAAACTAAAAAAACTTTCATGCAAAAAAAATAATTTTAGGAAAAAAACAAAAAAAAAACGTTTAAAAAATTTTTGACCACTTTTTGGTCCTGGCAACATGCAAATTTGTTAAAAGGAGTCCTTTTTGAGTAAGATTGTGCAAAAAATCCGAATTAGAATATTTTTCCTAGCGGATGCGCAGTGGCTTTCTGGACTAATTGGATTTCCCATATTGGAAATATGTTGTGGTTTTTAATTTGTTGTTGGGTTACTCTATTGACATTTGTCACAGATATCTTAAATGTTTTATAATAATTCAGATCCTTATTTCCTCCACAGTATGATTCCGGAATTAGTTTGGAATTTTGATGTATAAATGAATTCTTGAGTCTTTCATATTTCGTCTTATGAACTAGTCTATTGATGCTTAAAGTTGGTGAATACGTGGGTTCGAAATTAAGCAACTGATCACTGCTATCCGATTTCGTAATCCATGTTTTTCATGGCAGAGTACGCGAATGTTTATCCATTATAATATTTCTGGTCAGGAAATGATGCGCAACATTTCCTAACCATTCTTGTGTAATAAGTCCAAATATTCCAGGCTACGTGATGATAGGGAAGTTTATTTTGCTTATTGTTTGTCTCTTAGTCAATAGGATATTTATGCTTCGACTATCCCTAGAGTCGTGAATGTTAGTAATTAACCTGCCTGGACAAATGATTGACTTTTTTTCGTATATTCCCACTTCTTTAATTAGGCATCAGTTGTTGCTTAGATTCAGGAATATTTCCTGGGTAATTCTATATATGCGAGAACGCATGAATCTACAGTTTTATTTAAAATTGTTAGCTCATTCTCGTCATATCTTTTTCTATCATGGAGTCATAGAACTTATATGTTCACCATTTATTTTTATTATGTAGTTTGGATAGGCTCATATTACCGGATAAGGGTATATGTAGAGTTAATTTAGTTTATTTAGTATTAGTGAGAATTGGTCCATAAATCTTCCTGATCGTTTTCTTTGGATATGCTCTTATAAATCTGGTGTCCATTGATAGTCCGATTTTGGATGAAGTGTCCGATTTCTCACTTATTTTGTTTATTTGATTGTATTGGCTCGTATTTTACCTATTTTACTATTTTATTTATGTGATTTAGTATTGGTGTGAATTGGTCCATAAATCTTTATGGTCGTTCTCCTTTGGATATGCTTTTATGAATCTGGTGTGGCTTTTATGAATTGTTCCATAAATCTTCCTGATTGTTCTTCTCAAGATAGGCTATTACGAATCTGGTGTCCATTGTTAGTTAAATTGTGGATTGAGTGTTCGATTCTTCACTTATTTTAGTTATTGATTTTTTTATTCTTACTTTAGTATATTTACTTGCGTTATTGTACGAATTGACTCAGAGCTTTGCCTGATTGTTAGTCCTTGGATATACCCTTTATAAATCTGAGGTCCATGGATAGTTCAATTTTGGATTTAATACAAATTCGACATTTATTTGTCATTATGAACTTTAGTAAATTATTTAGTTTATCTTTGGCTTTTAGACAAAATACCGAGGATATTTTAATATGACTTCGAGTCATATGTTGCGATTCATGATATCTGCTGTAGTGACCATCCTGCTTTAGGATGCCAACCTGCATAGGTTGTGGTTATTTGTAATCTTGAGAATCAACGAGAAATAATACACTACTACTACTTTAGTTTAATATTTAAAGTATAAAAAAAATTGATTAAATTTTTTTTCTCCCAGTGGGAGGGGAATGTGACGTTCCATCACTTACTTAATTACCTTGTAATGGGTAAACCTTATTTAATTATTGTTAAAATTATTTTCTTATAATATTAAAAACCCGTTCGCACAAAATTCCCTTGGTGACGTCATACTGGGTGTATTGTGGCCACATTGATATTTCTTGAAGTTGGTACTGAGGCCGGTCGCCAGCTGTCACGAAGTCGGAGCGGTGAAGGGAAGGATTGATTTTGGGAGTGTCAGTGAGAATGGCGGTGTGATTTTCTAAGTAATTAAATACTGGGAATATTTCGTTTTTTAGCCATTCGGGAGAAATCTCTCATTACTGCTGATAAACCCTCTCTAACACCGAGAGAAGACCCTTCCAGGGTTCAGTCAACAAGTAAACAAATCGAAGGATATACAGTCTCCCATTTGATTTTTTGTTTTGGTTCATCATCCTGCAACCCTCCGAGGGGCAGTTTCATTGGCTGTTGGGCAGTTGTATTAAATAGTGTGATGTTATGCCTTCTGGTCCCAATTAATTAAAACTCAGGTTTTCCGATAACATTATATTTAATTCGAAGTCGATGATTCACTACATAAGTTGTTTACAATATTAACTTGACCTATCCTATACGTGAATACCTTCCAACTACATCAATACTTATAATAATCTTTCTCGACCGAGTTAATGTTTATATACACATTTAAATAATAACAAAACATGACAATTCAATGTTACTTGCGGTTATTGAATCCAAGAACAGATACTACATGGATTAATGACTTTGAATGAGTTTTAAACATCTTTTGTACAGGGTGATATTATAATACCACACCTCCCCGTTTTGTTAAAATTACATATTTTTAAAATGTGATGCTCCTCTTTCCCTTTTACAAAAATGTTTATGGTTACCTAATACTATTTTGAAAAATTAAATTTCCTAACTATGCTAACTAACTGTAACATGGTACATTTCAGATCAATCAATTTTTCCCTAAACATGTATATTCTTTTTCCTATTTTACACAAAAGTTCATATTTTCCCTATACTAAAACTGGTATTTTATAACCTATTACTAGTTCACGTACTTTCACGTCGTGTCTTTTCGTCCTTTTTTTTTTCGTTCACTAATTCACTTCTTCAAAACAGTGTCCACAGTGAATGAAATTGATCCTTACTTTTAAATAGTCTTTTAGTGCCTATAGGCATCTCATATAAGCGGGGGAATACCTAACTAAAAATCTCGTATCTACCTAAAAGTCCTAAGCTAAGCTAATATTACTCGAATAAGTAAAAAAAATGTATCCTTTACTCTATTAATAATTCCTATTTCAGTCTTCTTTTGATTTATTTATATATGTCTTACTAACTCTAAAATAATGTACCTATAATAAAAATGTAATCTCTCTAAAAAACTTCTAATGTGTCTCTAAAAAAACTTTTAATAACTCTCTTGTACCTATAATAAAGATTTAATCTCTCTAAAAACTTCACTTTTTGTGTCCCTTTGCTTACTATCTACTAACACTTATTGTAAGATATTGTCTATCCTTAATTCAAACACTTCCATTTTCCGCGAAAATTTAACCTGAATTCATTATATACATTTAAAAATAAGTTATTTATAATTTACATTACTTTAGAGCAAAAAAAAATTTACAACTTTAATTCTTAGACATAATTCAATGATTAGCTACTTATTTAATATTATTCTTAATTCTGCTTTATTTTGACATTTCTGACAAATTTTATGTTCCTTCTTTCATTTTTCCCACCTATTTTAATAAAATTATTTTTTTCTCTCTCTCTTCTTCTTGTCTGGTACTATAACTATATTTCTTCATTTTTCTCCACATAATAACACTTCTACAGTGTACATAATTCATCTTCATATACATATTTCATATAACAATCATATATCATTTATCTCATATATCATTTCATATAACATCATAATCAGCTCCGATACCTTCGTTTTACCTTAATAAAAGAGGTTTCACTCGGATGTCTTAGTTCTCCGCCAATATTACCCCGAATTTTCGCCCTGATCTGTACGCACCATGGAGGTGGTATAGTTAACTCAAAACACGAAATAGGTATTTTATGCGGTTCAAATTCTTCTAAAAATATCACAACCTCAATCCCTTGCTTTGAGGCCGTTGTTTATTCACGAATAATCATGAATAAAATAGGTACCCTTCAAAACACAGAGTGGGTCTCTAATAAGCTTTCAAGCTTCTATAAATCATTAGTACCTTCCTAATTTGGCAAGAGCAGTGGGTTTCTTATTGTCTCTAGTTGCCTCATAATATTTAGCTTATAATATTGTTAGTTCTTCTTCCTATCTATATAGTTCTTCTCCAAATTCCTTGTCTCGACGCATCAGGTCGGTTCGTTAAAAATGTATATCTTGCTTATAGCAATGTTTATCGTATATCATCACTAATCATTATTAAAAAAATATTATTTATCACTCAAAAAATATTAATTCAGGTTCATATCATACAAAATTTAACACAAAATCGATTAAAATGTCTCTATAGAATCAATAAATATCAATAATAAAAACAACTGGCTAATAAAAATTCAATAGTAGTATACATATTCGAAAAAAATTCAATAAAAATTCAAAAATAGCATATGCAAAAGTTAGATAAAAATATTCAAAATCAGTTCATATCTCAAAATTCGATAGACATTTTTGAAAAAAATTCGATATTCCATAAAATATTCAAAAATAACCGTACTAAAAATCGAAATCGGATAGAGATTTTTCAAATAAATTCAATAGATTCAAAATTCAATAAAAATTCAAGAATAGCATATATAATAAACTTTGATAAAAATATTCAATTCAAAAATCACTTCATGTTTCAAAATTCATAGATATTCTTAAAAAAAATCGATACTTCATAAATTATTCAAAAATCAGAAAAGATAAATATTTAATGTTCAATAATAATATAAAAACGAGGGAAGCATTTTTAATAAAGATAGACATTCTTACTTACATTTTATCACTTTGTCTTTTCACTGGGTTTCCTGTCCATCTTCGTCCTGGTCAATCTTCGCCGTCTCCGTTTCCAAGCTGGTGCCGCCATCTCTGCTCCTTTCAGAAGACCTCCTCTAGTCTGCAGGATCAGCCATGTATTAAATAGTGTGATGTTATGCCTTCTGGTCCCAATTAATTAAAACTCAGGTTTTCCGATAACATTATATTTAATTCGAAGTCGATGATTCACTACATAAGTTGTTTACAATATTAACTTGACCTATCCTATACGTGAATACCTTCCAACTACATCAATACTTATAATAATCTTTCTCGACCGAGTTAATGTTTGTATACACATTTAAATAATAACAAAACATGACAATTCAATGTTACTTGCGGTTATTGAATCCAAGAACAGATACTACATGGATTAATGACTTTGAATGAGTTAAACATCTTTTGTACAGGGTGATATTATAATACCACACAGTTGCATCACTTCGTTGCACCACACTTCGGTGGTAACTTCGTACCACGGATTTGGTATCAGACACCAAGGAACATTGTTGGAACTTGTGAAAAAGGGTTTGTTTGGGGACATTTAGTCGTACCGGTTAAAGACTTATACCGTTTTTTTGTAATATTCAGGACATTTAACTAAGATACACATACGTTTATAATTTAATTTCACATATATGTTTTTTCCTTTCTCCACAAATTTAAGTACATTGTAGTTATAACAGCCATACCAACAGTTAATAGTGTTCCCCAAACTTATATAATTCCTGGTAGAAGTTTCAAGCTCGAATATTCTCCCCATACATGTTCTTTACCCTTAGTTTGTATTAATTTTAGACTTGTTTTCTCCTTTAATTTAAAAATAATATTAGTTTAATTCACCTAAATTTAAAATCATTCAAATTGCTTCATAATTTTTCAATTTTTATTAGATTTTTGTAAATATTGTTTAACTTTAACTATTAGTTATTTTTTTAATATTAAATTCGAATAAATCCCTACTACCTATCCCCTCAGGAAGGTGCTAGTTACACTTATTACTATTATTAAGAACCACTAGTCAGAAAAGGATCTTTTGTATCCAGTACTATGTTGGTTCACTTAGGGACTTGTTACCCGTCAACTCATTGAGAGTTGTATAATATATATATTATTTAAATTATTAAAATATTATATATAGTATTAAAATAGTTCAAGTGTTATTTGGTGAAGGTTGTTCATACTAACCTAGGTGTAAGTTGTATTTTCTATATGAGAGGTACTCATAATATGTACATTTTTCTAACCTCATTAACATTATTGTTACATCATTTAATTCTGTAATTCTGTAAGAGATTTTGACTAGTGTCATTTATTGTCATGTTATAGTCACATGCTAGCCACTTGGTTTAACTCAGAGATTTTGGAAATCTAGTAGTTATATTTAATAAATATTTATTTATTGTGGATATCATTTCTTATTATTCCTTTATATTCACAAATTTTATATACCCTTGCTAAAAATTTAATATACTCTATAGCAGCGTAGAATACCTGGAAGAGCGTTAATCTAGTTAGCTCTCTTCGGGCGCCCAAAAATTTATTCTATTTTGATTATATTATTATACTTATTCTATCTGTTTTCTACATTACCTTAATATCTCCTTTCCTAGCCATCATTGTCATTTCCTTTAATTAACTGTCTTGCCAGGCGTGCAAATTGGCCGAATCCTTCCTTGAGTGTCAAGTGGTCATTCTCGTGCATACCTAGCTAGCCATTCAGTTTATATTTATCTATTCATAATTTCATTATCCATCCATCTCACATTCTTCATCTTTGCATCTTCCTCTACGAATACTACTGCAAAACTAGTATTTTGTTACTTCGACTTCTCAACGTAGAAGCCACACATTTTTGTTCCATTAGCTTACATTCAACTCTTTTCTTTTTCTACTTCTGTTGGAGTTTATCACTCTCTTTACATTCACTCCAACTGAAGTTCTTCTTTTTTGTTACAAAAGGCTTTTTGGGAAAGGCCCAAAGTATGATACCTGGGGAAATCGGAGAGAAGAAGAGGATATGGGACTACCGATGAGGAGAAAAAAACCTCCGAAACCGGTATAGACTCTTCCTGTACTCTCCGATTTAACCAGAGTATTATGCAGCTGCTGAATTTTGGTGTTGTAAGGAAATTAAAAATGTTTATACATTTTAATAATTCATTTATTCTTTTGTTGAGTACTAAGGAATCTTTCTTGTTGGAACTTTTACCACGCTGAGCAGATGGGTTGTGAATTATTTAAAATTCTCTCATCCTAATTTCCTCGGCATCCTGTATGATTTATAATTTTTGAAAATCTCGGTAGGTTGTAACCAAAGAAAGTATTTTACCTGTTGTCAATCTGGTGGTACGGGAACGATATTTATTGTCGTTTTCTGTGCTACTTCGATTGATAACTTATTTTGTTTTAGAAAACTATTTATTTGAAGTTTAGTCCTCAAGATACAGGATTATTTTAAAAGCATGTTTGGAGGCTACTAGATAAATAAACCATTTTCAATTTTACAATAATTCCGGTTAATTTTTCTTACCTAGATCCGAATTAAATGCAGTTAAGATGTCGGGATATCCACTCAGAGCACTATTTTGGGCTGAAAGGCAGTGATGTGGATCCCATATACCAGGGTAACCATTTAGATCTGCTGGATATCCTGGAAAATCTGGACCCTGAAAGGAGTCATGAGTAGTATTCAATTGTATGTGTAAAAGGCATAAAAATATAATATTTGTTGGCGTCTTTTATTTATTTTTGCTTTCTCACTTATATTCTTACAGTTCTAGTTCCGTTAAACGAAGACGACAAAAATTAAATATCTATAAAAAATAAATGAAGAGTGGATATACAGGGTGAGGCAGATAAAGGGCCTATTAGAAATATCTCGAGAACTAAACCTAAGAGAATAATGAAAATTGGAATACAAGGGTTTTAAGGTATAAACTATTAAATGAAAATATTTTGGTCTCTTTGCTACTTCCGGTTATACCGGAAGTTGATTGTAACTTCGTTTTTTTAAATAGGACACCCTATATATTTTTACATTTTTGGATTCTCCTCGATTTCATCTTTCTTAAAATATAAGGTTTTGTAATATTATACAGGATAGGTTAAGAGATAATAACGTTTTCTTATTGATTTCCTAGGAATATTCACACCCTGTAGGATTGTAGTAGTTTGACATAATAAACTCTATTAATGTTCAAATGATTTTTAATATAGTCTACTATTGTTAAGAGTTATTGGTATAGTTAAATTTTTAATTTTAGTATACAGGGTTGGTCGAAACTCGGAATGAGTATTTTCTGAGTTTTCTTAAATAGAACACCCTGTATTTTAGTATTGTAATGAAATGTTATTTTATGGTACTTTTTAATTTCTTAAGCATTCCCTATACCTAACTGCTTTAATTTGTGAGTTATTGGTGATTCAGGCTAAACATTAATTGCAACACAAAATAGGTGAAATTGTATTAGTCTGGCCGTGAAAATATTCAATCACAAAAAGTTTTTTTGGAAATAAATACATATTAATCTAGACTGATACTTAAAATTGCCAATAATGGTTGAGGTATCAAAATACCGTTGAAGTTAAAATTGTTGGTGCGATTAACAATTAAGCACAAATTAAAGCAGTTAGGTATAGGGAATGCTTAAGAAGTAAAAAGTACCATGAAATATCATTTCATTACAATACTAAAATATAGGGTGTTCCATTTAAGAAAACTCAGAAAATACTCATTCCGAGTTTCAACCCACCCTGTATACTAAAATTAAAAATTTAGCTACACTAATAATTGTTAACAATAGTAGACTATATTAAAAATCATTTGAACATAAATAGAGTTTATTATGTCAAACTACTACAATCCTACAGGATATGAATATTGCTACGAAATTAATAAGAAAACGTAATTATCTTTTAACCTACCCTGTATAATGTTACAAAACCTTATATTTTAAGAACGAAGAAATCGAGGAGAATCCAAAAATGTAAAAATATATAGGGTGTCCTATTTAAAAAAACGAAGTTAAAAACAACTTCCGGTATAACCGGAAGTACCAAATCGATGAAAATATTTTCATTAAATAGATCAGTCTTCGGAACCCCCTTATTCCAATTTTCATAATTCAGTTGCCTTTAGTTCTCGAGATATTTCTAATAGGCCCTTTATCTGCCTCACCCTATATATAACGGGCCAAGTGACAAAAAATCAATATTCCTGTGTTTTCCATTATTATAATGGTCTATGCAACAATGCCGTTAACCTGTATTATGGGCCAAGTGACAGTTGAATTGGAAACAGGTCTAAATAAATTCAAAAGATAGCGTCCGCCGTTAAGTATAGTGTTCTGTTTCCTGATAAAAACTAATTTTTCTCGATTGTGTATTTTTGTCACTTGGCCTGTCATATACCTCCACTCCTCAAATATCATTGATAGGGGAGTGCATATAGATTTTAACTTCGCAAAAATCAAACAAGATAGAACTTTTGGTAATTTCATTAAGAAATGTTTAATAAACAACATATCAAAAAGTTCTACTCGAGAAGTGGGTGCTTCATTTTTTATTAAGCAAATGAACTACGAAATTAGATGTTTTTTTTAATAACTCCGAAAATATAAATTTTAGAAGAAAACTGACTTGACCATTGAAAAATTCAGAAAATTTTACAAAAAAAACCTTAGATAAATAATTTTTTAAAATTAAATCTGTATCTTCTATAATTTTTTATTTATAACGCTAAAGTCACCCTTCTCACAAACATTGGCGCACTGTAAACTAACGTACGGCGAAGTGCACGGTTGCGTTATTTTAATGTAATTCTTTAACTAATGAATTAAATGAAATTTTACAAATTGACCATGAAAGAAGAATAATTAAGCTATCTTATGGTTATGATAGAAAAAAAAATGTATTGGCATAAGTACGGTGTGAGCGGAAAGTGAGCCTTACATGAATTTTGTTTAAAAATTATTTAAAAATGTGTAACTAATACAATTTTTCTTATAAAACTCTCAATTTTGCACAACTTACCTTTCAAGCATCTTACTAAATGATGTTTTATTCAAAAAAAAAATCTCAAAAATTTAATTCAAATGATATGACGTCTCAAAAAATGTAATTTTTTAAATCTTCGTAGTTTTATAAAATTACCACCACTTTAAGACGGTACTAATACTTAAGTTTGAACAGATCTATTACAGTTTTATAAGTGCTTTTTTAAAGCTTAGGATGTAATGTTTAAAATGCACTAAATTATTTTACTTTAGAAATGAAATAAACTATTTCTTTTTAAGAAAATTAAGAAAGATAACAAAAATGTAATACAAAAACCGAAAATTACCAGCTAAAAAAATGTTTATACAAAGTGATCAAAACTTTTTTCTGTAAAACGTATCTAAAATACATTTAATAATAAGCTTTAACAGTAATAAATGTTCAGCAAAAATTTTTTTTATCTCTTATACAGTATGTCTGCGTAACTTGGAACCTATTGATAACTTCTTTATTATCAGTTTTACGAAAAAAAGTTATTCTTTATAAAATACTCTGCATCATATATAATCTAAGATGCAATCATCAAATATCAAATTTAATTAATGTTATATATATTACAATATATTTCACAATTACAATATATTTCACAATATCGAAAATTATTATTAAGAAAAGTTGTTTGGAATTAAAAAATTTGTTTTAGTGTTCAAGTATATCCTTCTAATTAAAATATTGTGAATAATAAAGGCACTTAACTCTTAAGAAAAATTCATATTTTTTACATACCTCGTATAAAATTAAAAAAGTTTGATATCTGATGGTTGTATCTTAGATTTAAAACCAGGGAGAGCATTTTATGAAGAATAACTTTTTTTCGTAAAAGTGATAATAATAGCTATTTGTGTAACAAGGGAGGAAAGTGCTACTTTTCCTCCCTAGAATGAAGTTTACTGACCGACGCGTAGCGGACGGCAGTAATCATTCAAGGGAGGAAAAGGCACTTTACTCCCATCTTATACATATGGTTTTTCCACCTTCCTCAAATAAAAAGTGATTTTTTCATTTTTATTTAATTTATTTATATAACTAACCAACAAAATTTATTAGAACTAAAACTAACAAGTAGGTACAATATAATTGTCAACTGTCAAATATAAGTCAAAATATTAATGTAAACATTGTTAAATCAGAATAACAATTTACTGTTTTTTACCGTTCTGCAAAATACAGAGTGTTTTTAAATAAACGTTAATATGTATCAGATACTTACGTAATAGAAAATAGATATTGTACAGGGCGTCAATAAGTTATATTTCATGAATGAAATACCATGACGTCACTTTTACTTTTTCTCCCTAGGGAGGAAAAATATTTTCCTCCCTAGGGAGGAAAAGTACAACTTTGCTCCCTACAATCAGGTCCGGAAAAGTATACTTTCAGTAGAGGTAGGTGGAAATAGCTATTTGTATAACAAGGGAGGAAAGTGCTACTTTTCCTTCCGAGAATGAAGTTAATTATTCAAGGGAGGAAAAGGCACTTTACTCCCATGTTATACATATGGTTTTTCCACCTTCCTCAAATAACAAGTCATTTTTTCATTTTTACTTAATTTATTTATGTAACTAACCAACAAAATTTATTAGAACTAAAACTAACAAGTAGGTACAATATGTCAATATGTGCAATAGGTCAACTGTCAAATATAAGTCAAATTATTAATGTAAACATTGTTAAATCAGAATAACAATTTACTGTTTTTTACCATTCTGCAAAATACAGAGTGTTTTTAAATAAACGTTAAAATGTATAAATACTTACGTAATAGAAAATAGATATTGTACAGGGCGTCAATAAGTTATATTCCATGACGTCACTTTTACTTTTCCTCCCTAGGGAGGAAAAGTACAACTTTGCTCCCTACAATCAGGTCCGAAAAAGTATACTTTCGGTAGAGGTAGGTGGAGAAATAGTTATCATAATAATTGTAATAAGATGATGATGTGTATCCGTAATTTGAGAAAAAATTGAAAAAAATTTTTTTTTCGATTAGAATAATGTAATTGTATATTTAGACATACAGTGGAACCCCGATAAGTCGGCCCCTGATAACCCGGAAGTCCGGCTAACCCGGACCGATTTTCATCAGACAAAAATTTAACAAATAAACACTTTTACAATTTTATCAAATAAAAATGTATGTAGGCAAAATAATATTTGAGAGATGATGTGTATTTGTGTAATTTGAACTACATATACAATAGTAAAAATGATTCATGCACACGGTGGCAGAGCGACCGTCTCCGCTTATCGGAAAGAACAGACACCTGTCTGTATTCCTTTTCCTTTATTTATGTCAAACTGTCTTAGCATTGTTTAAAATAGACGTGACTATTTAAAAATTCATTTTTAAAACAATGGTCTTAGTCTATTCTTAAATAACAACATTGTTCCTTGTGACCGTATTGCGTATTGTGTGTAGTACAGTCGTATTAATCACTTCCGTTCTGTAATCGTGCTTCAGATTGTGTTTGCGTGATTTTTGTCTAAGTAATGGTAACAAAACTTAAAAATGTTGTAGTGACAATGGAAAAGAAACTAGAAACATTAGGTAGGATTGATAAAGGCGAATCTTTAATCAATTTATTACAGCATCATATGGTGTCGGTACATCTCTACAGTATGACTGAGTTTTTTACCAAGAAATGAACAAAACTCTACACTCCATACAACTATACCTAATTTAGGTGTGTACTGTGCATATGTGTTTCATGTTTTTGTAATTATAATGGAGGTTATCTGTAAGTATAATTAGTAATTAATACTTTTTATATATATACGGGGTATCATATCGGCTGACGCCGCATCCCCACACCTAACCGCCATCTATTTCTATCCTGGGCGTCTTCCTCTTCCAAATCTCGGTGTTCCATAGCCTTCCTTATCGTGTCATTCCAGGATAGTCTTGGTCTTCCCCTTTTCTTCCTACCTGGGGGTTTCCATTTCAGGAGTTTCTTTGGCCATCGTTGGTCGTCCATTCTAAGTAAGTGACCGAACCATTTTAGGCTTCTCCTCTCGAGCCTGTCTACCGCTGTATCGTGTGCCTGCATCCTTCTTCTTATTTCTTCGTTACGTATTCTGTCCAATCGGGAGATTCCAGCACTTCTACGTATGTAGTCCATTTCCACAGCATTGATCCTTCTTCTGGACTCTGCTGTTAATGTCCAGACTTCGCTTCCATACATGAGTACCGATTCCACAAATGTCTTCCCTATTCTTAATTTTGTATTTCTGGATATATTTTTATCCCACCACACGGAATTCAAGCAACCTACTACCTTCCTACTTTGTTCAACTCGGCGAGTTGAACAATTAATACTTTTTCCCCGCCTAAAAAGGGCACAATATCCCTAAAGAAGTTTTCACTTCAAAAATTATTTCGTCGAAGCAATGACGGTCGCGAAGACGGCCGCTAATTCAAGACTTTTTCCCCATCTAACAAGGGCATAACGTCTCTAAAGAAGTTTTCACTTCAAAACATTATTTCGTCGAAGCGATGACGGTCACTAATTCAATACTTTTACCCATCTAAAAAGTGCAAAACGTCCCTAAAGAAGTTTTCACTTTAAAAATTTATTTCGTCGAAGCAATGAGGATCGGGATGATGGTCGCTAATTCATTACTTTTTCCCAATCTAAAATGGGCACAACGTTCCTACACAAGTTTTCACTTTTGACAATGTTTCCTCACATAAAATTCAAAATAATAATTTTCACCACCATCCAAAACATTAGCTTAGACCAAAATTAGGCAAGTACTACCCATGGTCAGTGTCTCGAAAAATAAGCGTTATTTTGGGGATGTTTAACGTGTATATTACTAAAAGTTGAACCATATTTTTTCTGCAAAACATTTGTATCTAAAATTTTCCAGTCAATTTCTTTGTACTGTGTGTTTCAACATAAACGTGATGAATAGGATAAATTTCAAATTTCGTTACTCAACTTTTGCAATTAAATTTTTCAATTCACGAATCTGCACCTTGTACTTTAAAAATTTATGACTTTTACTAGAATAAGACTAAAAGCTTAAAACAGTTACCATTGTCTTTAGAAAAGTGAGCAATATACACTGCACAAACTTTAGAAAAAAATATTAAAATGGACCAGAGCTGTAGCGAGCTAGCCGCAAAAGATTTTTTTTTATTTTTAGGGTAAAATTGCGATTTGACAATATTCCCCCACCTAAAATTTAAAATAAATTTAATTTTCGTTTTCAACAGCGTCAAAACATAATGTAAGACCAAAATTAGCCATCCACCACCCATGGTAAGTATCTCGAAAAATAAGCGTTATTTTCGGGATTTCTAATGTCGATATTAAAAGTTGCACTATTTTTTTTTCTATAAAACATTTTGTTCTAAAACTTTCAACAAAACTTTTTTGTACTCTATATTTTAACATAAAGGTGATTAAAAAGCTAAATTTTAAATTTCGTCACTCAACTTTTGCGATTAAACTTTGCAGTGAACAAATCTGCATCTTTTCCTTAAAAAAATGCATAACCTTTATTACAATAAAACTGAAAGCTCGAAACAGATACAGTCGTAAAAATCTATAAACATTTTTAATTTCTTTGCAATCCGAAAATGCAGTAGCATTATACTCTAGCTAAATCGGAGAGTGCAGGAAGAGTCTATACCGGTTTCGGGGATTTTCCCCTCATCAATAGTCCCATATCCCCTTCTCTCCAATTCAATCAGGTACTTCACTTTGGGCCCTTCCGAATTGCAAAGAAAGAAATGCCACGGATATCGTACAGACATCTACCAAGAAACAAAATAAGTTTTCAATCAAGTAGTACAGAAAACGACAATAAATATCGTTCTCACACCTCTAGATTGGCAACAGGTGGAACTTTGGTAGGCCGTAAAATTTTGGGCATCTTGATGACTTCTCTCTAGGTATGAGATGGACCTGTTGTTCTTTCTTGATATTTGAGGCTTTGATCTTGGCTTTTGTTATTTTCTCTAGATATGTTGTCGGGTCTGACGAGATGCTTTGATATGTTGTATCATTTTTTTTTATTTCTTATTGGCTTTGGATTACTTGATCCATTCAGCCACGATAGATAATAAATTACTGTTTGCTACAATATTCCAAATATAATACATTGCATTACATAATACATTAGGTACATGTGCGCACATATAATACTTATGCACGCACATACATACATACATATGTAGAAGTGGAAACATTTAATTGACCAGTAGGTATACTCCTCATTCATGGCCCTAACCAACTTAAATTAATTTACAAATAATTAAATCGACAAAAACAAACTACATGCTAATACTAAATACTAATACTAAATGCTAATAAATATATGTTTTTTTTTACACAGCGAAGGCTTCAACCCGGATCAACCCCGCGGAGGTTTACACCCTCTTTGTGTTTTTAATTTTTTTCTCTTTTTTATTTTTTTATAATTTATTATACTTTTTTTTAATAAGATTTAATTTTTTTTATACATTTTTTTTGTATACATATTTTTTTGTATATTTTTTTTTTTTTTTTGTTTTTTTAATTTTTTCAATATAAACTTTTATACAATTCTATTCTTATTACCTCCCTGCAAAATCTACTTAATGAACTTTCACAGGGAGACAATATTACATAATAAGGATAAACATAAAAAACAATAATTATTGCTAAACACATTCAACCGGACTCATTCAGTGCAAGTTAAATTTTCCTCTTAGTCCTTTTTAAAAACTCCCAGATGATTTGTTTAATTTTAGAATTTCTACGAGACAAATATAAAAGAGAAGCATTATTTTGTGGGAAAGGTATTTCTTCTTGAACCAGATTGTGCATCAAAAACTTAATTGCAACATCATTATGTTTGCATCCAAACAACCAATGATTAATATCGTCAACATATCCATTGCAATCGCAAAGATCTGATTCGGATAGGTTAAATCTATAGAGGTATGACTTGACAGTGGCATGATTAAAGAGACATCTAATAAACATGGCATATATATTTCTATTGGGATAACTTCTGATAGCAAAAGGCTCAGTAGGTAAACTAGGATGAATTTTGGTGTAGAGATTATTACTTCGATTGCAGAAAGCGTGCCACTCAATATCCCAATTTTGTTTCAAACTTTTCTTGCGAGTAGCTGTTAGATCGCTTCTATCTAGCCAAGTTATTTCCGATCCTTTTAAGATTGCCTCTTTAGCAAAAAAATCTGCTTTTATATTACCGGAAATACCAATATGTCCTTTTACCCAGACGAAAGTTACAGAAGTCTGTTTTTCCAGTAGCTTTAGTTGGTTTTCTAAAATTTTGACGACAAGGCTATTTTTATATAAATGTTTACGTGTGTTTTCTAGAGCTAATAACGAAGATCTTGAATCTGACATAATTACAACTTGCTTGTTAGAAATTTTTTTGTTGACAGCCCATTCTAGAGCTTGATAAATCGCGAACATTTCTGCAGAGTATATGGAACATTGTTTATCTAACTTGAACATCAAGGATTCTTGGCGATCCGGAATATATACAGCACATCCAACTCCCAATCTTGATTTTGAACCATCCGTGAAAATCCTGCATGGATTATCAAGCTTGGCTATATGTTGCTGAAAGTCAACTGGATTCTCACTGTCAAAATTTGGGAACCAAACATTAACATTGGCATAAGATATATTAAAACTCGATTTAAAGAAAGTTAATTCACCTGGACTGTTTAGGTGCTGAGAAACGTTCGAGTATGCCACTGCTAAAATAGGAGAATTCCTGTTGTGCCACCATTTGTCGACAAGATTAGAAACAGAGATGTCACATATTTTTTGTAGTAGTTCAGTTTGGTTGTAAGATTGGCATTTAAGAATAAATTTTTCAGCCAAAAATAGTCGTCTTAAATGTAAAGGAGGCTCCATGGATTCAGCTAAAAGATTCTCTATAGGCGTAGACTTGAGCGCACCTAGAACTAACCGCAGAGCCTTATATTGAATGCGATCTAGTTTTTTAAGGCGACTGTTTGTGGCAGATCCATATAGAATGCTTCCATAGTCGAGAATGGATCTGGTATATGCACGATAAAACATTAAATTAATTTTAGGGTCAGCACCCCATCGATAGCGATTAACTACTTTAAGAATATTTAAACTTTTCTCACATTTTATTAAGCACTTATTAATGTGTTCATCCCATGTTAACTTGGTGTCCAATGTAATACCAAGATAAGTGTAGTGCTTATGAACGGGTATACTTAGGTTGTTAATCATGATGCTGGTCATAACTGGTAAGCGATGTCGCGTAAAAAACACCACCGCTGATTTATTTGCAGTAAGGTTTATGGATATTTTGGTATCATTATATTATGGGTACCAAAAGAATAGACTAGTTTCGCGATGGCTCGCTCGTCAGTATTCGGCTAGGTACGAATTGATACACCGACGGTTCAATGATGTGTCTTAATATTTCGCACCTCAGGTGCCGAGCTACAAAAGTGCCATCTACTCTGATGACCAAGAAGTAGAAACACGACTCGAAAAGAGAAGTTTTCCACAATCTTTTGAGCTGTATTAAAAGTTGCCTGCATGCAGGGCTTCGGCAAAAGCTTTGCCAATGCTAGATTTTACATACCAAATAAATGGTGTAAGATCACATCGTTAAATCCTCCGTATATCAATGGGTACCAATAGAATAGACTAGTTTCGCGATGCCTCGCTCGTCAGTATTCGGCTAGGTACGAATTGATACACCGACGGTTCAATGATGTGTCTTAATATTTCGCACCTCAGGTGCCGAGCTACAAAAGTGCCATCTACTCTGATGACCAAGAAGTAGAAACACGACTCGAAAAGAGAAGTTTTCCACAATCTTTTGAGCTGTATTAAAAGTTGCCTGCATGCAGGGCTTCGGCAAAAGCTTTGCCAATGCTAGATTTTACATACCAAATAAATGGTGTAAGATCACATCGTTAAATCCTCTAGTCTAGTCTAGAAACTAGTCTATTCTATTTGTACCCAGTGATCTTACACCATTTATTTGGTATGTAAAATCTAGCATTGGCAAAGCTTTTGCCGAAGCCCTGCATGCAGGCAACTTTTAATACAGCTCAAAAGATTGTGGAAAACTTCTCTTTTCGAGTCGTGTTTCTACTTCTTGGTCATCAGAGTAGATGGCACTTTTGTAGCTCGGCACCTGAGGTGCGAAATATTAAGACACATCATTGAACCGTCGGTGTATCAATTCGTACCTAGCCGAATACTGACGAGCGAGGCATCGCGAAACTAGTCTATTCTATTTGTACCCAGTGATCTTACACCATTTATTTGGTATGTAAAATCTAGCATTGGCAAAGCTTTTGCCGAAGCCCTGCATGCAGTCAACTTTTAATACAGCTCAAAAAGATTGTGGAAAACTTCTCTTTTCGAGTCGTGTTTCTACTTCTTGGTCATCAGAGTAGATGGCACTTTTGTAGCTCGGCACCTGAGGTGCGAAATATTAAGACACATCATTGAACCGTCGGTGTATCAATTCGTACCTAGCCGAATACTGACGAGCGAGGTATCGCGAAACTAGTCTATTCTATTTGTACCCAGTAATCTTACACCATTTATTTGGTATGTAAAATCTAGCATTGGCAAAGCTTTTGCCGAAGCCCTGCATGCAGGCATATATATATATATATATATATATATATATATATATATATATATATATATATATATATATATATATATATATATATAAATATATATATATATATATATATATATATATATATATATATATATATATATATATATATATATATATATATATATATATCGATAAAAGGTACGTTGTCGCCTCGCGGTGAAAACTATGACGACCTCGCCTCACCCTTTTGTAGTTCTTTTTTTCAAAAAATATATGCATATATACAATGAGGGGAACTTTCTAATTAAGAATCTCTAAAGAGGGGAAACGATTTTAAATGTTTTTTTATATATAAATTTACGATTAAATCCAATGCGCTGTCGCCTCACAACTATATATGACTAAGAATGAAAGCCGGTACGTTGTTGCCTCATACGGCGTTGCCAAATATTCGAAAATGAATAAAGCATTGAGTGGGTCGAACTTTGGTGCACAACGAGAGGTAGTATAGGTATTTATTACGGATATAGGTAAAGAAATAGTGGAAATTTGTTCACATGTTCCATTGTTGTTTACATTAAAAATAAAGGATGGTTATTTTTGATATTTTAACCTTCGGATGACCAAGCGGGGGAAATTGTGACCCCAGCGTATGTTTTTCTTTAATAAATTCAGAAGTATTTTCAATTTTTAACTCATTATTTTTTTATTTGACTTTAATATCATTCTAGATATCCTCATATTTTGAAATAAAAAAAATTCCCTATATTTTACGAATAAAAAATATATTCTGAAGTTGATGTTTAGTAAAATGGCGTCTATTATGTGTAATTACAAGTAGTTTTACGCTAATGACGTCGACTTTGCAAAGTAATAAGACACTTACTCAACATACACACTACACATGACACTAATACTCATGTTGTGACTGGCTGAAAGACATAAAGTCCATGCCAAAAAAAACTCAAGAAAAAAAAAACTTTATTTTTTTGTTAATTGTCATTTTTGACCTGGGGTCATTCCCCCCCCCCCCCTTGGTCATCCGTGTAACAGAAAAAGGTTGGTCATCGGAAGGTTAAATAAGCTTAAGATATGAACATGGCTTGTTTGGATTATATGTTTAAAAAATTTTTATTAGTAGATATTCCAAAGCTAGTATTTTGCAATAAATTAAGCTAAGCCAAATTATTTTGTGTGAATTATTGCTCTTATACAGTAAAATTATAAAGGCTCTTTACGATATAATTTATTATTTGCAGTAAACATATTATTACCTATCTCACAGAAAAAAGTGTCAACGGTTTATTTAAAAATTTTAATTAAAAACCAGTGAACTAGTATACATAGCTGTAAAAATGTTCCAACAAAACGTATTATTACAGCAAAGTGTACGAAAATAATCCATAAGGTGGTGAAGGAGGGGTGGTTTTAAGGGCGAAAATGGTTTTCTGAAATTTCTGGCTAAACATTGCATCGTTTAAAAAATTCAACGCAAAAGCTGTGGGCGATAAAAAAATCTACAATTTGTGTAGTGGTCTTTTTATCCTAATCTCAAAAAATTTTGAGAAAAACTCAAAGGTAGGTTTTTAGGTACCTATTTAATTTTTTTCTTCTACAAAAATGATTTCATTATGTTTTGCTTAAATGTCAAACCCTTTAATTGAGGCGTTTGTTAGATGTTTATTATATCTAAGAATAAAAAAAAATTATAAAAATAGCAACAAAAAGTAAAATAAAATATTTCTATATTTTCACTTAAGCATCATATAAAAAACTTACATATGATATAAATATTTTATTTTTATAAGATGTTGAATTTTTGATTTTATAATATTGGAATTCACCTTTTTATCTAGATGGATATACGCCATATTGAATATAATTTGAAAAGTGTTGGCACACATGAATAAGGCACATATGAATCTCATATGAATCTCATTCGGAATGTTCCCTTGCTTGGTTTTTTTATGCTTTGAGTAGTTTTTTATTTGCATAGTACTTATCGTCACTGTCCGTTTTAAATTATTTACTTGTTTGAGCCAGAACGTTATCTTTTGCAACCAACGCTTTACTTTTTTTAACTTCTTGCATACCTGCAATACTTGGAAAATTAATATTCGTATTTTGAAGATTGCTTTTTTTATTTTCTTCCGCATTTCTAAATGGTGGTGAAAATCTAGTTCTTCAAGCGATTTTTCTTTATATTCAAAAGGAAGAGAATCCCTTTCCATTACTATTAAAAATTTTGACAATTTTACGGTTTGATAAATGTCAGCATGTAATTCATGTCATTCATCATGCATTTTTTCGTCATGCCCCATAAACTTGACAAATTCTTTAATTTAATTTTTGGACATATTTAAAATTTGTGCTACTGTTGCAATATTTTTGCGTAATTTGTTGCTTGATATAGCTTCAGGGTTTGTTAAATTCATTTTGCTTGTCAATTTACGGATCGAAACATCCCCTTTGTCCCATTTTAGCTTACTGCCTGGAACTGCAAACATATAGTTATTAACGTCGGACGACGTCAGACATGTATTTATGTCTATGTTTTATTAAAGTCTCTATGAAACCTTGCAACATTTTTGGAAGTAAAATAACAACAGCTCAAGAACCTTTACTTTATCTTTCGTTACTAGTGCTGAATTTTTAAATACTGAACATTACCTATTCGTCTTCTGTTAAAAATAATGGCTAATGCTAGAGCATAGTTAACTAAATTTTTATGTTTCAAAATTATCAATATTGCTCTCAAACGTCTTCTGACACCTCACACCAATTTTAATACTTTCTTCTCAGAATATTTTAATATCACGTACAAGTGGTACTAGCTTTGGCAATTTTTGTTCTTGAATATCTTTGTTAGCGAGAGAAGCAATTTCCAAACTCCAACGATTTGTCAGCAACGTTTTCAAATTATGTATTTATAGCCCTTGGCCAATTCCTGTATTTGTCTTTCTGTTGAACACGTAAAATCAGCTGATCCTTTTAGTATTAAATGGAGGTGTTCATAGCAACATAGTTTTAGATACGTACCCAAGTGCAACGCGATAATACGAGTAGGAGAACTGAAGGTCTTTTTAAAACTATTATATACATATAAAACTAAAGACTAAGTAGTTCCGTGTTGCAACGAAATTGAAAATGGTTATTTATTTTTGATTTACATGTTTACTCTGATTGGAGTACGAAGGAAACCATTCTCGTTGGAACTTTACCCCGCTGAGCAGATGAGACTGAATTATAAATTGTAAAATTCCCTCATCTTCCTTAGTCTCAGCATCCGTTACGGCTTGGAAATTTTAGAAGCCTCAAAGGTGTAACCAGAGAAGGTTCCCATTGTTTTCAATCTGGTAGGATGTGGAGCAACATTTTTGGTGTTGTTTTATGTGCTATTAGGTTGAAAACTTAGTCTTTTGCTAGCAGTTGCCGCTAGGGCATCCCTGCCATTTCGTTCGTTGCAATTCGTGACTGCACGCCGGGGTTTGTCCTAGTTGGGTCAGAGAGAGCAGTATATGCGCCTCCTGATGAGAGACTAATAAGTTTCGAAACCTGTAGAGGCGCTTGCAGCGCTCTCTGATTGAACTAGAATATGATGCGCATGTAGTTTCGCGTTGCAACGAAATTGAAAATGGTTATTCATTTTTGACATATAAAACTCTTGGAACACTTGAGATCGTCAAAATTTTTGGGTCTTAAAATATGCTTTAAAGCAATCGTATTATTATTTACCATCGTTCTATACTTAATAAGAAATATAGAGAGGGTTCGAATTCTTCCACTACATGCATAGTTTATACCCTCTCTCTTATGGTTTTTTAAGTAAGAATTACCAAAATTAACGTAAATGTAAATGCTATACATCTTTCGTTTTGTCGAAGACTCTTGTTCCTTAAAGCGGCGTCCTCATTGAGTTGACATTGTCAATCGACTCTGTCTATCGACACTGTCGGCCGACAAATCGAAAAAGCTTCGATGTTCACACCAGGTAGGCAGAATATTTGTCGACAGTCGAAACGAAAATGTGTGACGAAGATGACGCCATTATTGTTTGTGCCGCATTTGTTATTATCACAACTAAAAACGTAAATCATCGCGTAAAAGAAGATTCTATCACCTGCTTTTCTATATTAAATTCACTGGCAATTTCCATCAAAGCATCGTGTCTCATGTTTCGGTCTATATAATATTTGCTTCTAGTGTACACATTTGTTTTTAATTTGTAAGCTTCAATAAATGCAATCACTTTTTCTTTTCCCATTCCATTTTGCCGACAAGTACAAAACACGAGACTTTAGATGAGGCAGACTACGCCGCACGCTGTATTATTTTTACTGTATTTTTAAATGTCGAAGGTCGAATGCACGTCCACACTTCGGATTCGACTCGACTACCCTTTGATTTTACCGACAGAGCATGGAAAACCAGTCGACACGTCGATCGACATCTTTTGTCGATCGACAAAGTCGATTGCCGCGTACACACTCAGTCGAGAGTGTCGATAAACACAGTCGATCTACAACGTCGACTCAATGAGGACGCCGCGCCGCTTAACATTTAATTTGGGGACAAAGTTTTTTGGATGTCTTGTCAATTTATTTTTGTTAGTTTCTCATTTTACTGTCCTATATTTTTTTGCTTGAAATATTACTGTTGTCATTTCTATTCAAACATTTTAATGTCAGAATACGGGTTTTTCTTTCAGAGCAGAAGTAGTAAACTTCTGATGTTGGATAGTGTTTTGTTGTTTCATTTTTGATATTTTTGAAACTGTTCACTCCCATGCACTTTGCCTGTCACTCACATAAAGATATTTATTTTGGTTTTAGTTTATTTTTATTTGAGTTAAGACTTTCAGGTTCATTTTTGTGTTTTTCAACTTTCTGTAATTTCGATAGTATATCAGTGTTTATCCTCAGTCATAACTGTTATTTTTTTCCTACTGCGGTTACAGAAAAAATCATTTATGTTCTTACTTTTGTAATAAAGTCACATAATATAATGAATTTTTTATTTTTAGGATTAAATTAATGATTGGTTAGAATTTTCCTATCCTTTCGTCTTCATGATCCTTTGGGCATAGACTTGTTCAGTTCCATATTATAATAACTACTTAAGTATTACATACGCTCCATGATTACTAATATTCTGTTTGTAATTTTTATTAATTCCTATGCGACCAGCTAAAATATTTTTATTCCGGCATGCTCTCTCTCTTATAGAATTTGTTTATACAGGGTGTCCAGAAACTCTACCTACAAACGAAGACAGGCGATTTCTCAGATATTTTCCTAAGACAATTTAACCCAATTCACCTAGTCCGAAAATGCTCCAGAAACTCTACCGACAAACGAAAAAAGGAGATTCCTCAGATAATTTTAAGATAATTTAACCCAATTCACTTAGTCCGAAAATGCTTCCTAAGGGAGCTAGAGCTCTTGGAAGGTGGCATCTAGTAATTAGTTTTTCTTAAATACCTCCAGAACGCTTCTATTCAGAAAAAGGAAATTTGGTAAGCCTATTCATCTTCCAGGGATAAATCGATACCATCCATTGTGAATTTTAAGTACCGGTCATAGGCGTCCATTTTGGGTAGGGCAACGGTTATTTTATAGCATAACTTTTCTGTCTTTAGCGTTTAAGTATTTTTGACTCTGGATTTTTAAATTGTGAGGTATTCTAAGTACACATTGATTTCTAGAAAAATTTATTTGAAAACTTTTCGTTTTTTGAATTTGAAAAGAATTAAAAAAAAACGGTGTGTTTTACCAACTTGAAGCAAGAGTAACTTTTAGTACCAGAATACCTCATAATTTAATAATCTAGCGTCAAAAATGCTTAAGAATTAAAGACAAAAAGTTATGCGATAAAATAACCGTTGACCTACCCAAAACGGACGCATATGACCGGTACTAAAAATTTGCAATTAATGAAACCGATTCAACTCTGGAATATAAACAAACGTACCAGTTTTTGTTTTCTAAATAGTTTTTTTAATTCTTTTTTAATTCAAGAAACGAATCATTTTCAAATCGATTTTTCTAGAAAATGGTATATTCTACGGACTTAAAGCAAGGGTACCTTTTAGTACTAGAATAATTCACAATTTAATAATCCAGAGTCAAAAATGCTTAAAAATTAAATATAAAAAAGGTATGGGATAAAATAACAAATAACCGTTGCCGTACCCAAAACGGGCGGCTATGACCGGTACTGGGAATTCACAATGAATGGAATCGATTTATATCTGGATGATAAATATGCGTAATAATTTTCGTTTTTTTAAATAGAAGCGTTCTGGCGGTATTTAAGAAAAACTAATTACAAGACGCCATTTTCAAAGAGCTCTAGCTCCCTTAGGAAGCATTTTCGGACTAAGTGAATTGGGTTAAATTATCTTAAAATTATCTGAGGAATCTCCTTTTTTCGTTTGTCGGTAGAGTTTCTGGACACCCTGTATAAGGCAACAATTTTAAATCGTAAGCTGCAACTTATATCATAAACTTTTTAGCTGCCTTGTTACGGTACCGACGGCGCATATTTTTATATTTCACGACCTAATACCCAATGCAAACTGAAAGCGACGTTGCCAAAATCTGAGGCGACAAGGTACCGGTTGTTAACCAAAAAGTAGAATTTATATGCTGAGGCGATAACATACAGCCAGTCACTGCTGCAATGCCGATACTAGCGCCAGTGATATACTGCCGAACTAACGAACCAAAAAATAGTGAAAAGGGGTACGTTGTCACCTCAAAACTATTTTTTGCACATCGACTCATAAGGTGGTTGGGAAGCTGTCCTAAAATTTTCAGCCCAAAACGTTGTCGCCTCACCAAAGTGAGGCGACAACGTCATATATGAGGCGACAACGTCTACCGATTCACCGTTTCTGAGGCGACAAGGTACCCCTTATCAATATATACATATATATATATATATATATATATATATATATATATATATATATATATATATATATATATATATACAGGGTGGGGCATTAGTGTGACAAAGTCCAATTACTCGTTTGTCGTAAGAGATACGAAAAAAAGTTATTTAGGTAAAAGTTGGGGCACACAGAGTACCATAATTTAAAAATATTTTCAAATATACAGGGTCGTCCGTATTGACAGGGTGACACAAACTTATGTTTTTTTTAATAGAACACCCTGTATATTTTTACATTTTTGGATTCTCCTCGATGTTTCATTTCTTAAAATATATGGTTTTGTAGTATTATACGAGGTAGTTTAAAAGTTAATTACGTTTTTTTGTTAATTTCGTAGCAAAATCTACACCCTGTAGAATTTTAGTGATTTGACATCAAATTTTTATTTTATGTTTAAACGATTTTTAATATAGTCTACTATTGTTAAACATTAACAATATAGCGAAATGTGTAATTTTAGTATACAGGGTGGGTCGAAACTCGGAATGAGTATTTTCTGAGTTTTCTTAAATGGAACAATCTGTATTTAAGTATTGTGATGAAATGATATTTTATGGTACTATTTTATTTCTTAAGTATTCCCTATACCTAAGTGCTTTAATTTATAAGTTATTCGTGATTCTTTAAGCCAAATATTAATTGTAAGAAAAATTACGTGAAATTTTATTAGGTGGCTGTGAAAATATTTAATCAAAAATAATTTTTGGAAAAGAAAATACATCATAATCTAGTCTGATCCTTAATTTATTACTATTGGATGAAATATCCAAATAAATTCGTAGTTAAGGTTGTTGGTGCGCAAAATATTAATAAAAACATACAATATTCTACCTAGTCGGCTATGACACTAAATTTCCTTAAAAATTTGACATTATACTATTTTTATAGATCCAGTTGCTTTGTTACCATTACTAATATGTATTTTTCTTATGAGAAACTGAATAATAAGATTTTGGTGCTAGTGGAATATAACAAAAATGTGCTACTAGCAATAAGAATTTTTCATCAGAAATTTCCTGATAAACGACAACTAAGAAGAGAAACGTTTAAAAATATACTAGAACGGTTTCAGTGGACTGATCACTTAGATTATGATAAATCTGCTCGAATAAAAACTATTGTAAGTGAAGAAAACAGCAATTAAATGTAATCCTTAGTGTCACTGAGGATCTGCATATTAGTACAATCGTTCTTACATTCTAAGTATCTAGTCTGTTGAAACCGTTTTAGTATACTTTCAAAAGTTTCTCTTTTTGGTTGTCGTTTATCAGGAAATTGCTGATGATAAATTTTTATTGCAAGTAGCTCATTTTTGTAATACTCTCCTAGCACAAAGCCATTTTAATCCGTTCCTCATTAGAAAAATTAGTATTAGTAATGGTATCAAATCAACTGGAACTATATAAATAGTATAATGTCAAATGTTTAAGCAAATTTTGTGACATAGCCAACTAGGCAGAATTTTGTATGTTTGATTCATATTTTAAGCACCAACAACCTTAACTACGAATGTATTTGGATATCTCATCCAATATTAATAAATTAAGGATCAGGCTAGATTATTATGTATTTTTTTTTCGAAAAATTACTTTTGATTGGATATTATCACGGCTACTTAATGAAATTTTACGTAATTTTTGTTGCAATTAATGTTTTCTTAAAGAATGACGAATAACTTACAAATTAAAGCACTTAGGTATAGGGAATGCTTAAGAAATAAAAAAGTACCATAAAATATAATTTCATTACAATACTAAAATACAGGGTGTTCCATTTAAGAAAACTCAGAAAATACTCATTCCGAGTTTCGACCCACCCTGTATACTAAAATTAAACATTTCGCTATACTATTAATGATTAACAGTAGTAGACTATACTAAAAATCGTCTGAATGTAAATAGAAAATTTGATGTCAAATCACTACAATTCTACAGGGTGTAGATTTTGCTACGAAATTAACAAAAAAACGTAAATAACTTTTAAACTACCTCGTATAATATTACAAAACCATATATTTTAAGAAAGGAAACATCGAGGAGAATTCAAAAATGTAAAAATTTACAGGGTGTTCTATTTAAAAAAACAAAAGTTTGTGTCGCCCTATCAATACGGACCCCCCTGTATATTTGAAAATATTTTTAAAATATGGTACTATATGTGCCCCAACTTTTACCTAAATAACTTTTTTTCGTATCTCTTACGACAAACGAGTAATTGGACTTTGTCACACTAGTGCCCCACCCTGTATATAGAAAGATTAATCTTTGCAGATAAGTTAAACAGTAAAGTTTTGAATATTGGGGAAATCTGCAAACCAAAACTCAATGCGTATCAATTGTACGGCCTAACGTTTTCGTGAATGATTATTCACTTCTTCAGGGCTGAAATAAAGAAAATGTTAATTAGCCATATATATTCCATGCAAAATGTTAGTTTTCATTACCAATACGTAGAATTGTAGAGTTACGTTGTTAAGTAATAAAAAAGACGATATGTATAAAAACATATCTCTTTTTGTTTGAAGTAAAAAAGAAAACACAACACTTCACCTTGGAAAACTATGGCTATATGGTTACAATCAATGAATTATTTACTCAAGGAACCAATTACACTAGCATATAACTACATTTTATGTTGGAAGTAACTTTACATGTAGATGAGAACAATGAATGTTTAAATATGTCCTTCTTTTTTTGAACTTTCCCGTTCGGTGTTAACTATATTGAGCGCGTGCTCATGAATAGACATGTAGGTTCATTTGACCTACGCATAGAAGTACCAAACACCTAATCGGTACGGACAAAAGGTATTATTAAACAAAAATATTAAGGTTTATTTATCCAAATATTACAAGAGGATGTACCGCAACATAAGTGTCATGTTACATAATTACATATTCTATTTATTTAAAGGTTTTTAAATTTTTTTTAAATTATTGTTGATTATTGGCAAACAAAAATTATTTTTTATTCTAAGAACTATTAATATTGACAATTACGTATTATCAGTCAAGTTGGAGTCATGCAAATTCGATCTATGGCTGGCATCTGATCTGAGTAAAAGATGATAAATATCACTCAGATTTTTGATGTCACCTTTAACATTAATAGAGGAATCATTAAGGAAGATATAGGACATTTCAATAAATTCCCTTTTAAATTTATTGTTCTCTTGATGAAGAACGATGGTGTTTTCAAAGTCCATGGAATGACCTGTGGTATGGACGTGTTTAGCCAATGCACAACGGTCGTGCTGAAGACGTGAATCACTTTTGTGTAAAGTGATCCTAAATTTAAGAAGTTGAGAAGTTTGACCAATGTACGATTTGTTACAAGAAGAACAGGGAACTTTGTAGACAATATTAATAAGCTTACCTATTTCTGTTTTATCCTTAACTTTTGAAAAAAGGTTGTTAATTGTTAAAGCTGATCTGAAAGCCACATTGATTTTAAAATGATTATCATTGTTGTTATTGTTACTTTCTACATTATTAAATATCCTAGTCAACCCCGGAGTAATATCTTTGATATAAGGTATTGAAAAATATCTATTTAAAGTTGGAGTATTAGAGACCCTGTCATTGCCTAAGCCATCTTAGTTCTCGTCAGCCTGGATGTCGTATCCTTATTTAGTAATGTTTACTTAAGAATAAGCTTAATGGTCATAGAAGCTAATTGGGACCGTATTGGAGGTTGTTGTTCCATTTCTTTTGACAACTTTATCAACATCGTCGAATTTTTGTTTACTAACACTTATTTCTCATTTAACAACAAATTCTATCAACAAACTTTCGGTAATCCTATGGGAGCAAAGATCTCTCCTATTATTGCTGCTTATGTTATGGATTATATGTTAGACACTGTCATTCCTGTCTTATCCTTCAACATTCCCTTCATCAAAAAATATGTTGATGACATAATCTTGGCTGTGCCATCTGATAAAACTGATGAATTATTAAACACCTTTAACAGTTTCATCCCAAATATCCAATTTACTATAGAGAAAGAGGATACTAACTTTTCAGTACCCTTTCTAGACATCTGAATGATAAGGGATGCAAACAATATAATTAAAATTGATTGGTATCAGAAACCTACTCATTCGGGCAGGTATTTAAACTACCATTCATATCACAAACATTCCACCAAAGTTAATTTAGTAAAACAGATGAAAAGCAGAGTCATCAAATTATCAGATCCTTCCTTCCATAACAAAAACCTGGAAATACTAACTAAATTGTTCATCTCAAATTCTTATCCAACCACACTAATAAATAAGATCTTGTTTAACACAGTCCATAATGAAGACTTAACACCTTCCCCCGCGACTAACAATGTTGACCTTGATGGCTTAGTCAATGACAGGGTCTCTAATACTCCAACTTTAAATAGATATTTTTCAATACCTTATATCAAAGATATTACTCCGGGGTTGACTAGGATATTTAATAATTTAGAAAGTAACAATAACAACAATGATAATCATTTTAAAATCAATGTGGCTTTCAGATCAGCTTTAACAATTAACAACCTTTTTTCAAAAGTTAAGGATAAAAGAGAAATAGGTAAGCTTAGTAATATTGTCTACAAAGTTCCCTGTTCTTCTTGTAACAAATCGTACATTGGTCAAACTTCTCAACTTCTTAAATTTAGGATCACTTTACACAAAAGTGATTCACGTCTTCAGCACGACCGTTGTGCATTGGCTAAACACGTCCATACCACAGGTCATTCCATGGACTTTGAAAACACCATCGTTCTTCATCAAGAGAACAATAAATTTAAAAGGGAATTTATTGAAATGTCCTATATCTTCCTTAATGATTCCTCTATTAATGTTAAAGGTGACATCAAAAATCTGAGTGATATTTATCATCTTTTACTCAGATCAGATACCAGCCATAGATCGAATTTGCATGACTCCAACTTGACCGATAATACGTAATTGTCAATATTAATAGTTCTTAGAATAAAAAATAATTTTTGTTTCCCAATAATCAACAATAATTTAAAAAAAAAATTGAAAAACCTTTAAATAAATAGAATATGTAATTATGTAACATGAAACTTATGTTGCGGTACATCCTCTTGTAATATTTAGATAAATAAACCTTAATATTTTTGTTTAATAATACCTTTTGTCCGTACCGATTAGGTGTTTGGTACTTATATGCGTAGGTCAAATGAACCTACATGTCTATTCATGAGCATGCGCTCAATATAGTTAACACCGAACGGGAAAGTTCAAAAAAAGAAGGACATATTTCAACATTCATTGTTCTCATCTACATGTAAAGTTACTTCCAACATAAAATGTAGTTATATGCTAGTGTAATTGGTTCCTTGAGTAAATAATTCATTGATTGTAACCATATAGCCATAGTTTTCCAAGGTGAAGTGTTGTGTTTTCTTTTTTACTTCAAACAAAAAGAGATATGTTTTTATACATATCGTCTTTTTTATTACTTAACAGCGTAACTATACAATTCTACGTATTGGTAATGAAAACTAACATTTTGCATGGAATATATATGGCTAATTAACATTTTCTTTATTTCAGCCCTGAAGAAGTGAATAATCATTCACGAAAACGTTAGGCCGTACAATTGATACGCATTGAGTTTTGGTTTGCAGATTTCCCCAATATTCAAAACTTTACTATATATATATATATATATTGTTGTGATCTTATTTATTTATATGTGATGATATTCTTATATGTAATTTAATTTAATTAATGCATTAATGATAATATAATTAATCAACCAGATCACATACCAATATGTTTTCAATCTCAGGGCGAATTATAAATTACTTACTTACTTTCGTGACTTCTAAGTATTTCTCAGTGGTTCCTAATCGGGATAGGAAAAAAATAAAATAATACACACATATGGATTACAATTATAAATCAATATTTTGTTTATTTTATATAAATGGCAATTACTGCTTAATATTTGTTATATCTTATATTTATTTAATATAAACATTTAAAAATGGGAATCTTATTTCCTTTTGGTTTCCAATTTAAAACTTTTAATTAATAATGAAACTATTAGGATTTATTAGCAACAAATTGATTTAAGTTTGATGAAAATTTTCTGATATTAGCGATTATGTTCTTCAATTTTTAATGTGGTATTTAATACAAAAACCCATACATTCATGTCCTGACAAATGAGACTGACCTTTATCTGGTGACCTGCGAATGTCCTCACACTAAACCCGTTTCCTGCTACCCTTGGTTGCGATGAAAAACTCGTCCTGGCCTCCAGTAATGTTCTCCTTTGAAAACTACCTCGTACAGCTCTCGTTTCCTGCTTTTCTCGTGATGCCGTGTTCTACCTTTTTCGAACCACTTCAATCAGCTACCGGGATACTCTTTGCTCAAGGAGATTCTTTTCTCTCGACTCGGCCTACTTCTCGTTCCCCTTGGGTACTCAACACTCACGGAACTACACCGGCTTTTTCACTCTTCGTACACTACCGTCTCCCACTGGACTTCACTTCTCGACCGCTCAAAACATTCTGATCTCTCATCCTCATTGAATCCCCTCCTCTCTTAATATCCCTTCCAGATTCAAAAATCAACATTCCACCACAAATTTTAATTCGCCGTATTCCTCAATACCAACTTTTAATCTTTCTAAATATGTTTAATGGATTTCAAGAAAAAATAATCATTTCCCAATTTAAACTTACTTTCTACTTTTTACAAAACTTAATGACCTATTATCTATTTCACTGAGTCTTATTTAGCGTAGGCTAATGATCGAATCTTCCGCGAAACACTATAATGGTCCGCGTCACTCAACTTGTTTATCTTAGGCGCATTGTTATCGAGTTTCGTACACTTCTTCGAATCACTTTCTTAAAAACTAAATATAATAATTTGTTGTATACAGGTTGTTCTAAATTTACATGCCCGTGGCTGAGAAAATTGAAGACCTTTTATATTAATTTGAATTTTGCTTATAATTATAAATTTTAATTCTCCTATCAAATAGGAATATAACAAATCCCCGCCTTGTATTCGATAAAATTTATCTGCATTTTTAAATAAATTTTCTCGAGGCAAAACCAACTCCCTGTCTATTTCCTTACTTTAATCTACGTCTTATACCCTAACTTACTATCTACTTTATGTAATTCTGTCTTTTATTCGTGATATTTGTATACATCGTGAATATTATAAATTCCTCGGATCTTTTCCGAGTTCCTATGCCTCAACTCATAACTATTTATCCCATTTTCATTATTCACGATGTACGGGCCTTCGAGAATAGGCATCAACTTTGCGCAAATCCCCCAGGAAGATTTGATACTCGTAATGCCCTCACGAGTACTTTTTCACCCTTTTGGAAAGTCACTGGTCTTCTTTTTCTATTGTTTTCCTGTCTTTGAATATACTTTTCGTTGCTTCGCCGTAATCTTCTCTGTACTGTTTCAATCACCTGTTGATATTCCTTTGGCTCTGGGTCTTCCCATGGCCTTATCGGCAGTACACCCTTCATGATGTATTCTGGGGTCTCTTTTGTTAGGTATTTAGATACACTTCTATTTCCGCCATTTTCCTGTCCCAGTGGCGATGTTGATCATCTGTTGCAATGCGAAGAAATTTCGTCACTTCCTGTATGAATCGTTCCGAAGGATTACTCTGTGGATGCCTGATGCTGACAAAATTTGTCTCTATTCCGCGTTCTCGAAGTTGTCCCTTGAAACGATCATTTCGGAAATACGTTGCATTGTCCAGTAGAATTTTTTTGGTGTTCCTACTGTGGCTATAAATTAGATCGCTTAACATATCTATTGCTACAATGTCTAGTTTGTTTCGGGCTTCAATATTTTTGGCAATATTTTCGTTTTTGAAATTTCTACTCTTATATTTTTGACATACATCGCACTTCTGGGTAATTTCTTTTGCAATGCGGTAATCCTGTCGGCTGATGTAATTTTCCCTAAAAACCAGCCAAACCTTTCTGCTACCAATATGCCCATTGTCCTCATGTAATTTCTTTATTATCTTTTCTGCCAATGTCTGTGTCACTAAATATAGTTCCTTTCCGTCTATTCTCTTAAAATATATGTTATTTTCTACCTCCGCTCTTCATTTCTCTCTTTCCTCTAGGTCTTCCTGGTTTGTCCTTATCTCATTTAACGAATATATCCCTTCTTCTTGTATTAATCTATTTAGTCCCACCTGTAGAGTAATTGTTTCCTTTTTTCCGGTGTCCTCATCCCGTGTTAGAGCGTCGGCTATTATGTTGTCTTTTCCTTTTATATATCGGAACTCAAAATCATACTCCTGTAATAATAGAATGCCTCTATGTATTCTATTATTTACTAATCTATTCTTCATGATATGTACTAAAGCTGCATGGTCTGTTTCGATTGTGAATTTTGCTCCCAATAAGTAAAACCTCAATTTGTTTACGCAATATAGTACACTGGCAAACTCCAATTCTGTAACACTATATTTTCTCTCATGTGTTTTAGTCACTCGAGATATAAAGCATATCGGCACTTCTTGGTCGTTTTGTATTTGAGACAGAACTCCTGCGAATTTTTGTATGGACGCATCAGTTCGGAGTATAAAAGGTAAATTGTAAATGGGGTGGTATATTTTCGTTCCTTTTGCGAATTCTCGTTTTAATGTTTTGAAAGCTTCCCCTGTTCTTCTTTCCAATTCCATTTTATTCCCTTTTTTAGCAATTTTATCAGAGGAATTTCTTTTTGGCTCAAATCGGGAATCAGCTTTTTAAAATAATTAATCGTGCCAAGAAAACCTCTCAATGTTTTCAAATTCGTTGGTCTTGGGTATTCATCTATGAGCTTGACTCTGTCTTCGGCTAATCTGACTGTTTTGGTGTCCAATTGAAAACCCAAATAAATTACTTCTTTTTGAAAAAATTGACATTTTTCAATGTTTAATTTCAATCCCGCTGTGTCCAATTCTTCCAGAATTATTTTTATGTGTTCCAGATGACTCTGAGTATCTTGTGAAAAAATTAATAAATCATCGATATAATGAACTATGAAATCTTCATGGCGATTTAAAATGGTATGTAGAGCTCGGACGAGTGCAGCACAAGCACTCTGCAATCCAAATGGCACTACCTTAAACCGGTAGACAATACCATCAATTGAGAAAGCGGTGTAGTTTCTACACTTTTCAGCCAAAGGTATCAACCAAAAACTGTGTTTTAAGTCAATTTTAGAAAATATGTGTGATCCCGTAATTCTTCCAAAAATGGCCTCGATGTTTAGAGGTGATTCATATTGTGATACAGTGTGCTGGTTGATATTCCTGGCATCTAAACATAATCTCAATTCTCCATTGCTTTTCTTTACTATCACAATCGGGTTAACATACGGTGAATCACATCTTTCGATGATTTGATCTTCCAACATTTTATTAATTTCTTCTTTCACCTCTTGTCGATACTTGTATGGAATCGGGTAAGTCTTTGATCTAAAATTTCCCAAGTTTTTCACCTCAAATGAATGTTCGTACTTTTTCGCCACTCTGTTTTCCTCATTGATCAAATTTTCGTAGTTTCTTAACATCAACCGCAATTCTTTTTCTTTTCCTTCTCCACATATCAATTTTCTGTCTTTTTCCTCAGACTCTTCACATATGTTTACCGTGCATTCTGCATCCTCGTTTGCATATACCTCCTCTTCAAATACCACTGTTTCAATCATATTCTTTTCACTTTCATTTGTTAGCTTTATTTCTTCTTCTCCTGAGTTCGTCTCTTCTTTTGAGGAATCCCAGGTTTCTTTTGCTTTTGATACTCTCAATTTTTCTTCTTCTGGGCTCAACTCTTCTTTTGAGGAGCCACAGGTTTCATTTTCTTTTATCTTTTTCTGACTTTTTCTCCTTTTTCTTTTTCGTCCTTGCTTCGTTGCCAAATTCATTTCCATTGTTTGTTCTTTCCCTGATTCGTCCGTATTTTGTTTCTCATGTTCCTTGTCCTGTTCTTCTTCTTTTTCTTCTGTTAGTTTCATCGTATTATTTTTAAAATCTATCACTACATGTTTTTCTGCCAATTCGTCAACTCCTACTATCATGTCATGTGACATGTTTGGCATTATTACACATTGTAGTGCATACATCTTCTTACCCAGTCGTACCCTTACTCGTATGCCTTCATTTATAGTTGCCAATGTCCGTTTGTTTGCGCCCACTAAATTTACCCTAGGTATTTTGTAAATTAAATTTGTTAAATTAACTTCTTCTATTAGTTTTCTGTTGACCAATGTTATTTCAGATCCAGTATCTATCATAATTTTAATTGGTTTCTCGTTGATAAATCCATCCACAAATTTTAAATTAACTCCATTCTTCTTTTCGTTGTTTCCTGCCAATTTAATAAACTCCTTGGGGTGACAAAAGATTCCTGTTTGATTTTTTGTTTTTCGTGAAAAGACGCCGGTTGCTCCTCGTTGTTTATATTTTCGTCATAATTTCTCTCTCCGTCATATTCTTCTGTCTGGGTATTATTTACCTCTCTTCTATTTTCTCTTGGTCTGTCGGATCTGTTTCGGTTTTCTCGATATCCCTGTTCATTTTGTCTACCATTATTTCTGTTTTCTTGATTTGAGCGTGTGATGTTTCTACTCTGGTCTTCTCGATTTCTGTCCTCATTCCATTGCCTATTTCTTTGTTCATAATTTCCTCTTCCGTTGTCTCTATTTTCGTTTTCCCTTCTGGGATTAAAATCTCGTCTTGTATAGTCTCTCCTATTTTGATTTCTCTCTCTGTAATCCTGTGTCTCTCGGGGCCTGTAATCTTCTCGCGACCTTCTTGATTTTCTTTCTCTTAAACGTGATTCTCTTATTTGTAAGAATTGGCATAGACTATCTATGTCTTTGTAGTTTTGCAATGTAATATGGTCTTCCAGCGTTTCTTCGAAATGTCTTGCAATCAGTCCGACTAATTGTTCCGATGAGTAATTATATTGTAAATGTTTTGCATTATGGTAAATTTGTAAAGCATATGTCCTTTCTGATACCCCCATCCTATCATTGTATTTCCCATTTTGCAATTCCTTGTTAATTTCCAATTGTTGGACTTTTCCCCAGAAATAATTCAAAAATTTTTGTTCAAATTGTTGCCAATTGCCGAATTCTTCTTCTTTACTATCGAACCATAGGCTTGCTTCATATTTGAGATGGTTTCTGATAGTTTCTTTTGCTGTTTCGAAATTTCCGATGTGTTGTATTTTCTTTTTCAGGCTATTTATGAACGGCACTGGGTGTAATCTTCTTACGTCCCCGCCAAACCTTACCTTCACGTCATCTGTGCTATGTATAACCATTTCTCTTCTTTCTCCGACATTTTGTTGAGTATTGATTTCCGCAATCTTTCTTTCCACTTCTTCTATGTCTGCTTGAATAGCGTTTTGCAACTTGTTTTCCAAACTTTCCATTTTATTTTGAATTTGCATTTCTTGTTCTTTCATGTGGTCCTTCATTCTCATTTCTTGTTCTTGCATGTGATCTTTAATTTTCATTTCATACTTTTCTATGCGTTCCTCCATTTTCTTGTTGTTCTCTTCTATGGTTTGTTTTGTTTCCTGTTGGTTGTCTTGAATTCTATCCATTTTCTGTTGTGTTTCATCCATTTTTTTATCCAATTTTTGTTGTGTTTCATCCATTTTTTGATCCAATTTTTGTTGTGTTTCATCCATTTTTTGTTGTGTTTCATCCATTTTCTTTGGTGTTTCTTCCTGATTTTTATCCATTGTCCTTTTTGCTTCATCCATTTTTTTTGACTGGAGTTGCATAAGTTGTAATATCTTTTCTAATTCTGACAATTCTTTTTTTTCTGTTTCCATGATTGTTGTGTCTAAAATATCTTCTTGGTCTGAATTATCCTCTTGATTTGAATGTTCTTTTTGTTTTTTGTTGTCTTTGCTTTGGCTTCTTGTCACAGACATTTGTTTTCAAGAAGTACTATCCCCGCCAAATATGAAATTTTACTAGTATGTTACCAAGACGACTTTTTCTCACCCAAATATTATAAATTGTCCATAAATATATCAAATGTAAATATCGTAAAAATAAAATATTAAATCAGTTATGTAAAATTTGTACCTAAAGAGATCTAAATTTTTATGTTATCAACTGTAAGTATCTCACTTTTTACCACAGGCATATACATTTCCAACTACCGGCTTTTCTCTTTCTATCCTTCAAATTTGCCACTAGAAATACTTTTCAATGCTTACCACGTTGGACGACATTTTTGTTGTGATCTTATTTATTTATATGTGATGATATTCTTATATGTAATTTAATTTAATTAATGCATTAATGATAATATAATTAATCAACCAGATCACATACCAATATGTTTTCAATCTCAGGGCGAATTATAAATTACTTACTTACTTTCGTGATTTCTAAGTATTTCTCAGTGGTTCCTAATCGGGATAGGAAAAAAATAAAATAATACACACATATGGATTACAATTACAAATCAATGTTTTGTTTATTTTATATAAATGGCAATTACTGCTTAATATTTGTTATATCTTATATTTATTTAATATAAACATTTAAAAATGGGAATCTTATTTCCTTTTGGTTTCCAATTTAAAACTTTTAATTAATAATGAAACTATTAGGATTTATTAGCAACAAATTGATTTAAGTTTGATGAAAATTTTCTGATATTAGCGATTATGTTCTTCAATTTTTAATGTGGTATTTAATACAAAAACCCATACATTCATGTCCTGACAAATGAGACTGACCTTTATCTGGTGAACTGCGAATGTCCTCACACTAAACCCGTTTCCTGCTACCCTTGGTTGCGATGAAAAACTCGTCCTGGCCTCCAGTAATGTTCTCCTTTGAAAACTACCTCGTACAGCTCTCGTTTCCTGCTTTTCTCGTGATGCCGTGTTCTACCTTTTTCGAACCACTTCAATCAGCTACCGGGATACTCTTTGCTCAAGCAGATTCTTTTCTCTCGACTCGGCCTACTTCTCGTTCCCCTTGGGTACTCAACACTCACGGAACTACACCGGCTTTTTCACTCTTCGTACACTACCGTCTCCCACTGGACTTCACTTCTCGACCGCTCAAAACATTCTGATCTCTCATCCTCATTCAATCCCCTCCTTTCTCAATATCCCTTCCAGATTCAAAAATCAACATTCCACCACAAATTTTAATTCGCCGTATTCCTCAATACCAACTTTTAATCTTTCTAAATATGTTTAATGGATTTCAAGAAAAAATAATCATTTCCCAATTTAAACTTACTTTCTACTTTTTACAAAACTTAATGACCTATTATCTATTTCACTGAGTCTTATTTAGCGTAGGCTAATGATCGAATCTTCCGCGAAACACTATAATGGTCCGCGTCACTCAACTTGTTTATCTTAGGCGCATTGTTACCGAGTTTCGTACACTTCTTCGAATCACTTTCTTAAAAACTAAATATAATAATGTGTTGTATACAGGTTGTTCTAAATTTACATGCCCGTGGCTGAGAAAATTGAAGATCTTTTATATTAATTTGAATTTTGCTTATAATTATAAATTTTAATTCTCCTATCAAATAGGAATATAACAATATATATATATATATATATATATATATATATATATATTTAAAAACATGAGATGTAGATCCTTGAAACACACTCAGTGATCAAAAGATCCAAGGTTAATGGTTTGACGACCACTCGTACGAAATCAAACAGATGAAATAGAGAATGTGGAAAAATCCCCTTACGAACAATTCACACATCCACCATTTCGGGTTGGGAAAAATTTTTTGAATAGAATCAAAGATCCAAACACCAGTTCTTAGAAATGTGTTTCGCCCTCTTCAACCTCTCTGGGCTTATCAATAAAGATTTGACGACCACTCGTACGAAATCATTAACCTTGGATCTTTTGATCACTGAGTGTGTTTCAAGGATCTACATCTCATGTTTTTAAACATATATTTTACTTACTTTAAGTAATTAGGGAATTAAAACTTGAGACTGTCATTGTCGGACTTGCCGTAGATTTACGCACCTTCTATGTCTAGGTCTCGAATGTTGTTTTTTGATTGGAATGTGTCTAAAGATATTCAACCTCTCATCTTTATTGATAAGCCCAGAGAGGTTGAAGAGGGCGAAACACATTTCTAAGAACTGGTGTTTGGATCTTTGATTCTATTCAAAAAATTTTTCCCAACCCGAAATGGTGGATGTGTGAATTGTTCGTAAGGGGATTTTTCCACATTCTCTATTTCATCTGTTTATATATATATATATATATATATAAATATATATATAAATATATATATATATATATATATATATATATATATATATATATATATATATATATATATATATATATATATATATATATATATATATATATATATATATATATATATATATATAACAACACTTTTATTTATTTTAGTAATATTTTGTATTTTGACAACGGCACCCGATTTGGGCGTCGAAACGTTAATAAAATTATTTTTTTCATTTTAATTGTGGCTTATTTCCCATATAAATAATTAATCATAAATATATATATATATATATATATATCTATATATATATATATATATATATATATATATATATATATATATATATATATATATATATATATATATATATATATATATATATATATGCACAGATATCAAAGTGAGGTCCTGACATTACGCGCACTTAGTGAGGACCGGTAGAAAACGTAGACATAATCGTTTCAACTCTTCATAGTGACCTTGACAAGTAAATAGCAATTAAAAAATGACGAGTATACACAAAAAAAATTACGTATATGTGCCCCGTATTGTTCAAGTATATTGCCACCCAAGTGAGGCCATTATACGCAGCTATTAAAGTGAGACTGTATATACTTTTTCGTTATGCGCACAAAGTGAGGACAACTTTACGTGTATATTTCCTTACAGCTCATCAAGTGAGGACCATACAGTGTTGTCGATAAATATGAGATTAATCGTTTCTACTGCCTTTTTCTGTATAACACAGTAAGAATTATTATTGTTTCGATGTTTCAGTCACTTGTAGTTATAAGAAGGATGTGGACTCTTTGTTCTTGCTCGTACTGTTTGTTAATTTTATAACATTTTAGTACCTCAGCATTAAATCACGGTAGCCTTATCGGAGACTAGCGTTAATAAAGAAATAGTTTTATATTTTTTAATAATTTACGTTAAAGAAGGATAGGAAAGCAAGAATTTTGAAAATAGCGTTAGTTGAGAACAATAATAATCAAAATGGAGGATACAGTGATAGTTCAGTTATGTGAAATTTATATTGAACTTAACATATAAATATAAAAGCCCGACTTTTGATCTAAGGGGAACACAGTTTTTACGGTACATACATATCTGTCATTTGTCAACCCCCTCCCTTCCATTTCCCCCACCCCTTATTTTTAAATAGGGAATAGGGCGTGTGCTAGCTCATTTGAAAGGATATTCAATTCTCTATCCAGTATTATTAACATTGACATAATTATCTATACAGAGTGTATTTTAGTATAGGTACTGTTGCCCCTGTCGATTTTCATTATGAAACGACAATTTTCCAACCTTAATTTTAGTATACAAGATGATTTACTTAATTTAATTAAACTTAATGTACCTTTTTTACTGACTTAATTTTACAGTTATTCCACTAGATGGCAAATACAGTGAATATGTGCATATGTTTTATTTCGAATAATCATTTTAAAATAGTTTTAGTTTTCTATTTTCTCTGAAAATTGTTGCAAGCTTCTTGTTCTTATACTTAAAATCATGTCACTACAAATTTATACGAGACTACATATTAAGAGTATAGAAAGTATTATAATATATGACATACATGCTTTTTTTCATTTATTGAAGATATTTCACCTTATCCTGAAACAATCAGGGGCGTGCAGTCCATGGAAGCAAGGGAAGCATTGCTTCCCTTGGTTTCCGTAGTTATGCCGTACCAACTGAGTAACTGAGATAATTTAAAAAAAAATTCAACAAACACATAATAAGCAGGATTTTAAGTTGCATACGAGAATATTTAATTATGTAGTACAAGCAGCAAGTACCTACCTAATAAGAAAAGACAAACGTATTTTACTCTATTTTTGTCATACAGTAAATAATAAAGCAATGAAATAGGTACTCATACTCGTATAAGCAGCGCTGCATGCTGCGTCCTTCCGTACTCGGACCATGATCGTATTTCTACGGTGGTATTCGGAGTTATATCGGCATAATAATCTGATTTTTAAGTTGCTTCTCTCCAGCGACTCCAGCCTATGTAAAAATCATCGGGGTTACACGGTGAGCAGTGAGTTCAAATTTGGGGTATATCTTTAGCTTATAAGCAGTTTTGTCAGTTGCATACGAAGATGTTTTTGGTGAATTTAAATGGGATTTACCAGCATTTGACAATGACGGGCTTCGTTGACTGATTTTTTGAAAGTATGAAGATGGATTTTATTGAATTATTTATATAAATAAATACATAGAATTATTTATATTATAAATACTAAATATAAATATTATTTATATAAATAAATTATACAATATGTATTAGTGTTTTGGAAAATGGTGAAAATGTGAAAAGTGGGATACAGAAACCATAAATAGCTCGAGAGGATTTTTGGATAGTTTAAATTATTTGAATTTTATTTTATAACTTAGCTTTTTTCAGAAATATTTCTATTCTCAGATAATTTATTTAATGTATTGCAATGCAAGATAAACGAGATTGGTTTCTGTGTAAAAAAATTAGCGTATTTAAAGATATTATTAACAAAAAGAGATGACTTTGAAAAATGCTCAAATAATATGATGGCAAGAAGTTTTGAGCCTAAAAGGAAACGACTAGGTACGCACTGATAATGTTTGAGATGTCGAATCGTGCTACCGCCGACTCGCCGACTATACTATTTACCAGATTTTAGATCAAATATGCCAACGAATGGAAAATAGGTTTTAATAATTTTGATGACCGAGACTTTCTTTAGCTGCGCAATTTTAATACATTAAGAAAAACACATTTTCCTGAAAAACAAACAAAATCTTTGATGCGTCTTTATGGACAATATTTTGACTTGATTTCATTACCTTCAGAACAGCTTTATATGAGACTGAGGATATTGAGTATTGACACAAAAAATATTGCCAGTGAGTTACTAATATTTTTTTCCACCTACCTCTACCGAAAGTATACATTTCCTGACCTGATTGTAGGGAGGAAAGTCGTACCTACTTTTCGTCCCTAGGGAGACAAAGTACTTTTACTCCCTAGGGAGTATACAGTATACCTAGTAGTATGTATACCTTTTATAAAGGATTTTTGTTGTTTTTTTTTTCAATTAAATATAATCTGATTAAAGAAATGTCACAATATCCACGTCTGTACAAGGAAGTTATAGACAAGTTTTCGAAAAATGGTAGAAGAATTGAATTACATTATAAATAGATGTTTTTACAATTTTTTTATAAATTGCTTCCCCTGTTTCAAATTTCACCGCACGCCCCTGGAAACAATGCAATGTGACCAAGTGTCCTCAACTAAAAAAATATATCCCACTATTTTGATACTAAATGTATAGTTTGTACTATAAACCGTATTGAAATAGATTGCAACATGTGTGTGTGGTTGGGATATTGACTGCGAAACCTAAGGCTTCATTCGCCCAATCATATTTACCTTTTATTCTTATAACAATAAATAAAATTGATTAATATTTTATATCAATATTATTAGTGTTTTTAAACAATATCAGTATGATATATCAGTATGATAAAGTCAAGATAAACAATACTATAACAGAAAGCTTTGCGGTCAAACAATGACTGCGGCAGGGTGATCCATTATCGTCTATAATATTTAGCATATTACTAGAAAAGGTTATACAGGAACCAAACATTAATAGAACAGGTCTGATCTACCACAAAAAACATCAGTGCTTGGCATTCGCAGACGATTTGGTAATCTTGGCTAGGAGCAAAATAGAACTTATAGAAACAGTCATGAAACTCGAGGAGAGGGCAGCAACCAAAGGATTGTATATAAATGAAGCAAAAACAAAGTATATGGAATGGACAAATAAGCAATTCGTTCGGGGGCAATACATAACAATGACAACAGCGAAGGGAACACAGTATAAATTCGAAGAAGTTGAGAGATTTGAGTACTTAGGAACTGTCTTCACAAGAGATCTTAACTGTAAAGAAGAAATACAAAAGAGAATTATGTCGGGCAACCGCGCTATATTTGCTTTTAATGGGTTGTTAAGAAGTAAACATATCACGAAGAGCAAAACTAAGAACTTACAAGACCGTAATAAGGCCGATAGTAACGTATGCTTCTGAAACATGGGTCACAACAAAAAAACATCAAGAGTTGTTATTAGTTTGGGAGAGGAAAATACTGCGCAAAATCTTCGGTGGGAAAAACTTAAATGGACAATGGGTAAGAAGAACAAATAAGGAACTAACTGAGCTCTATCAAGATCCTAACATACTAGCAGTAATTAAGGCGCAAAGACTTAGATGGTTGGACCATGTGCAGAGGATGATTCCATCTAGAATTCCCAGAATGGTACTATCTAGTGCATTGGTAGGGAAAAGACGAAGAGGAAGACCGAGGTCACGATGGAGTAATGGAGTTAGAGAAGATATGAGAAGAATTAACTTAAGGAACTGGGAAACAAAAGCGACTGACAAAAGGGAGTGGAAAAGAATAGTACATCAAGCCATGGGCCTACTAGGCTCGTACTGCTTACATATTATAATATCAGTTTTCTAATATTATCCAGTTCCATATCCAGTTCCGAATCCAGTGGTTATATTTCTTCCGTATTGTTTAGTTTCGCTTCCAGTGATTGCATTTTTTTTCTTGTTTTTTTTTGAAATATTTATTTATTATTTTATTACTATATTTTTTTATTGTGCTCATAATAGATTGCAACATTGTCTACAGACATGAATGCAGTAACAATAAATAAAAAAATCGGAGATCCACACCCCGGATTTGAAATCGAAACCTCTGCTTTACGAATCCGAGATCCGAGGTCTACCCACTAGGTCACTAGGCTATCGCTCTTAAGACAATATTTTTTCCTGAAACGGGGAACTTCTAAAGCCGGGTCTAGACTATGTAACAAAACATGCTAATAACAAAGTTGTACAACAAATTTGTTGTACAACTTTGTTATGTAACTTGTTATAATATAGCATGAGTATCCAGGCTATATAACAAAAAACAAAACAACAACATGCGCATAAATTTTGCAGCATTTTAGATGGATAGCTGGTAGGTTAGGTAGTATATAAAATTGCGTCATATAAGTATGGAGGATCTCTTCATAGCAACAGCAGCTTGTGTAATATTGTGGAGGCGACACCGGCGTGTTAAATTAATATTTTGGATGTGTCCTTCATTAGCAGCTCGAGCAAAATATAGGTAGTGGTACAGCTCTTTTAGCTGATCTGGAAAGAGATAACATAGACCCATCGACAGGAGACATTAAATGTGATGGCAGTTTTAAAAACTTCTTAAGAATAGAAAGTTCTGATTTTGAATTTCTTATAAATGAAATCGACCATAAAATAGGCAGGAAAGACATTTCGAGATGCAATTCCAATAAGAGAAAGATTAACAGTTATATTATTAGCAAAGTATATTTTTTAAACTTTTTACTCATTGTTTCAGAGAGGAAGTATAACATTTGTGTAAAATTTAATTCCTCAGTATTATCGTCTTCACCTGTTCATGATTGAGTGTCACTGTCTGCTTGAATTGGTGTAGCTGGAGAAGTAGCGGATGTAGGTGTAGTGGACGGAATAGAAAGGCTCAGATATATTGTATGATTGAGTGCCTGTTTGAGTAGCTGATGAAGCAGTCTGCATCTGTGTAGCGAATGAAGTGAATGTTACAGGTTTTATGTCTGAACACTCTGCTCTGTAGAGAATAGTATTTATGTCAAATTTAGAGTTGATTTGCACCGATTTGCTGTTAAGGTTCCGCGTACTGCTTTTCTTTTGTTGGCTTGAGTTATAGGCGTACGTGCATTAGTTTTAACTACAGTTTCTGTATCTATTTTCACTTCTATTTCAGTCTATTCATCGTGTTTTTTATTTGTTTTTTAAATCAATAAATGTAGCTCATCCCATAGCAATCCCATAATACTCGTTACTTACGAAATAGCTCAATTAAATGAGTCAGTTCTTTCGACAATTTCATCGCGTAAATAACCCTACGTGAACAGAGCAAAGAAAAATCTAGCACAATCACTCCAGAATGAACAAGGCGATATGACTCCAACGGTTGCTGCTCGCGTAGGTACTATGCCAGAGAAATGTTTCAATAACATGTTTTTATGTGTAGATCAGTGCGGTGCGGTTTTATAACTTTCTTTGACGTTTACCGACATCTGTTGGATAACATAAAACATGCTATATAACCAGAAAAATGTTATACAACACTGTGTTTTAAAACTTGTTTATTTAAAATTTTGTAACAAGTTAAAAAACTTTGTTATTTAACATGTTTTGTTACATAGTCTGGACCCGGCTTAACGGTAACTTCTTATAGGTAATACACTACAATTTCTGAATATTTTTTCTGAAATCTATCGAATGGTACCAAACACGACCCCCACGGAGGTGGGGGGGGGGGTTACTTTAAAATCTTAAATAGGAACTCCTTTTTTTATTTCAGATTTGGATTCTTTGCGTAAAAATAAGCAACTTTTATTCGAAACGTTTTTTCTAATTACGGATAGGTGGCGCTATAATCGGAGAAAACGGGTGTTGGAAATGGAAAATTAAATTAAAATATGGAAAGTCCCCACTAAAATGGAAAATTTTACTTAACTTTTTTGGTTTTAGAACCTAAAAATCACAACCCAATAGGTCCCCAAAGCGCTCGAGTGACTGCACATTTAGCATACTTTGCTCCCCTACTATATGTATTATAAATAATATGCGAAGTAATTATTAAACCAAACAACCATAATTCAACTTTTATTTACTAATAAAGAACTGGACGAAAGTGTCACATCAGCTTTTATGAAACACATGAATATTTACATAAAAAGGTAAGTGATCTGCTTGAAATCGATATTCCCAAAATCATCTAAAAATTGTTTATACTTGAGTACTTTGAGACTCTTGTATGAAATGTGAATACCGAAATACGATTAGGAATCTCCATTACGTAATTTTTAAATAATACATAATTCTTAGGAAATGAAAGGTATTATACAAACGTGTTAAAAAATACTACCTACTGAAATTTTTTGATGGCAATAAATGATGAATTGGTTTATCGAATTTATTTTTAAGGTGATACAGTAGCGATCAACAGGTAGCCAAAACGCGTTCCAAGATTGAGGCTGTAATTTTGAATATTTTTTCGAGATATTTGGCACACGTATTTATAATATAATAAAGAATGGCGGTACAGAGCCCAATTTGAAAAATATATTAATATGTGGAAATTACTCTGTAAATAAATACAATATTAAAAAAACGAGTCTGTACCGCCATTAAGAAGAACAAAAAAATACACTTTCTTCAAATAAACTTTTTTATCAGATGCCTAGATTTTGTGTCATTTTGGAACTACTAATGAAAGAAAAAATTTTAGTAGTTCCAAAATGACACAAAATCTAGGCATCGGATAAAAAAGTTTATTTGAAGAAAGTGTATTTTTTTGTTCTTCTTAGTGGCGGTACAGTCTCGTTTTTTTAATATCTATTGTATTTAATTACAGAGTAATTTCCACATATTAATATATTTTTTTAATTTTGCTCTGTACCGCCATTCTTTATTATATTACGAATGCGTGTGCCACATATCTCGAAAAAATATTCAAAATTACAGCCGCAATCTTGGAACGCGTTTTCGCTACCTGTTGATCGCTACTGTTTCCTCTTAAGTAAAATATGTCATTTGGATATTTTTTTAAACTCGATAGATCCTAGGGACATGTCGGTAGATCGGTAGGATCATTACTTTTGGGAGTTTTGGGAATATCCCAATTGACAACGCAATATACACCGACGCCGTCTACAACGAGCGACGAATCAGAGATGCCAGATTGGGGTACTTTCGCCCATTTTTAGGGTAATTTGAAAGTACATGGGAAAATTTTTATAGGTTGAATTGGTTGGGGAATTTTTCGGGAGGAAAATTGAGCAAACTGAATTGCAATATAAATGTATGTAACATATAACATTATATTAACATTATAACCTATCGAGTATATAAGAAGGAAGAGAGACAGACCCCGAAAATCTTTTAGAGATAAAATGGACGAAGCAATATTAGAAAAGAAACCTGCAGGACTGGAAAAACAGAAAGAGCTGAAAATAACGGTCAAGTGAAATAATACAGGAAAAACTATGGAAATCCAGGGTGGTCAAGAAAAAACAGGATGTTTCTAAATAAATCCGACAAACTTTAAAGGGTAATTCTATATGAAAAAATAATGACAGTTTGCTCTATAAGCGTATGTCAGCAAATACTTCGTTTCCGAGATATGGGGTGTTGACATTTTTCTTACAAACTGACGATTTCTTTATTGTTCTAAAACCGGTTCAGATATGCAAATGAAATTTGATGTGTTTTAAGAAGTAATTATTGCGCATTTTTTGACATAAAATTAATAATTTTATATCTACTGTTGAAATGGTGTGAATTTTTTTAAAGAAAAACATAGTACGCCACTGAGATATTTCAAATAACAAATCATTTTGGAATTACTCGTTCAATTTATGATATATACAAAAATCTATTATTCCTTTTTTTCATACGTCGGTCGTGCCGTTTTTACGCAAAAAGTGAAACATCTTAACGCGTACAAAGTATTCGAAATAAATTTCTATATATTCATATTATGAAAAAGAACTTGTCAATTCTAATTCATATAGATATACCTGGTTTGTTTTTTTTTTATTTCAAATTACACACCCACGGACACACGACAATGTTGATAAAGCAAAGTTTACAGAACAGGAAGACAAAACTATTTAACCATTGAGGCTATAATGACAAGCAGCAGTATAATAATATCACTGACTATTCATAAATTTGTTGATACTTCGTAAATCTGATCTTCGTGTATTTTAAGTATGTATGTATAACATTGTAATACCATAAAAGTGATAGGTATTACCTGACAAATGACCTTTAAAAGCCATAAAAATTTTTAGGTTGCATTATTTTTATTAGAGAATTTTTGTGACCTAGAAATAGTTTTCTTATTGTTACAATTATTTAATATTAATTGTCTTAGGAGTAATCTTAGCCCAAAGATAATCTATAAAGTCCAAAAAAATAATGAATGTAAAAAATATTATATTTTTTTTTGTTTAGCTAATGCCTCGACAACTAATGGCCATTGGCATGGTAGGTACGGTAATTTTGAACAGTTAGGTACCTAGTGTCATGTGTAAGTAGTGTGTGTTGAGTAAGTGCCTTGTTACTTTGCAATGTCGACGTCATTGTCTTTGCAAAGAGACGCTAATTGTATCCGAACGTCTGCGGTCCCTCCGGTGAGAACCGATCCCACGAGGACAGAAACTATATTCATTTATTAATTTATAATAAATGAAAAATTTCCGACCCTAATGAGATTCGAACCCACAACCTTTCGGATTTTTTCGATCCAAAGGCAGGCGCTCTTACCACTGAGCCACGGAGGGGGGTAAATATTATATTTATATATCAGCGTCTCTCAAAATTTGGCGCCCCCAAATTCTGGCGCCCCGGGCGGTCGCCCGGCTCGCCCGCCCCTTTATCCGGCGCTGCTTTAAGGCACTAGTGCTTTAAAATTTTTATGGCACTGCAATTCGTATTGATCGTATAGGCAATTTTGATGTAATGTCAAAAAAATATAAAAATGGAATGTCAGTCAAGTTCAAGTAAAAGTTTTTGTAGATATTGTCCTGTAATTACGTTTGTAGAAAAAATATTGCATGATATGCCTGTTAAAAAGTGCATTTTTAAGGCACTCATGTGAATTGCAGAACTCGCTGTCGCTCATTCTGCAAACTTTCACATGCGTGCCTTAAACGTGTACTTTTAACACTTATATCATAAATAACTATTGAAATACTGATTACAAAAATTTATAGTATTTTAAGCCTTTCTGAGAGCATATGCGCAAAAATTTCGCTCGAATTATTTTTAAATGCGTTCATTTTTTTCGAATACTGAGAAAACCTTAAGTATTTTTAAAAAATTTAAACGCAGAAAGAAATATTACTGTATTATCCATGGTCGAAAGTCCTTGAGAACTTCTATAAATATTTATTTTAATAAGTCACAGGGGTGAAAAAAAATAGTCTGATTTTTAATTTTAAATATATCATTCAAAAGAAACTTTTTGTTCATTATAAGGGACTTTCTGCCCTCGGGAATAATGTAGTCTTCTATTTTGCGTTTAAATTTTTTTAAAATACCTATTATCTCAGGATTCGAAAAAAATAAATGCGTTTAAAAAGAACTCGACCGAAATTTTGCGCCTAGGCTCTCAAAAAGGATTAAAGTATTAAACATTTTTGTACTGTTTGAATTTATGCGACGATTGACGATCCACTGTTTTAAAGATTGGTTGAACAGATGTTGCCAGTTGTATGGTCCTCACTATGTGTATCGTAAGTTATTCAACAGGGCATAGAATATACATGGTTAGAAAATATACGCCAAAGTCAGCGCCTCTATGCGGAAAATCTCTGAACTAAAAATTGATGTGGACCATACAAAGTGAGGTCCCACTTTTTTTGTAAAAAAACAGTGTTTGCTATCAGTACATGTCTACGAAAAAGTCTTACATTGATTGACTAAGTGAGGTCCGTATATTGGACCTCACTTTGTACAGGACCTCACTTCAACCGCAGTTTCTTTTGATATGTGGCTCACTTCATACGCTGGGAGTAAATATATATATATATATATATATATATATATAAATATATATATATATATATATATATATATATATATATATATATATATATGAAAAAACAAAAGATGTAGATCTTTAAAACACACTCAGTGATCAAAAGATCCATAGGTATTGGTTTGGACGACCACTCGTACGAAAACAAACAAATGAAATAGAGAATGCGGAAAAATCCCCTTACGAACAATTCACACATCCACTACTTCGGGCTGGGAAAATTTTTTTTTTGAATAGAATCGAAGATCCAAACACCAGCTCTTAGAAATGTGTTTCGCCCTCTTCAACCTCTATGGGCTCATCGGTGAAGATGAGAGGTTGAATATCTTCAGACACATTCCAATCAAAAAACAACATTCGAGACCTAGACATAGCAGGAACGTAAATCTACGCCCAACCTGACAATGCCATTCTCAAGTTTTAATTCCCTAATTACTTTAGAGTAAGTAAGATAATGTTTATGAAAAAACAAAAGATGTAGAACTTTGAAACACACTCAGTGATTAAAAGATCCATAGGTACTGGTTTGGACGACCACTCGTACGAAAACAAACAAATGAAATAGAGAATGCGGAAAAATCCCCTTACGAACAATTCACACATCCACTACTTCGGGCTGGGAAAAATTTTTTTTTGAATAGAATCGAAGATCCAAACACCAGCTCTTAGAAATGTGTTTCGCCATCTTCAACCTCTATGGGCTCATCAGTGAAGATGAGAGTTTGAATATCTTCAGACACATTCCAATCAAAAAACAACATTCGAGACCTAGACATAGCAGGAACGTAAATCTACGCCCAACCTGACAATGCCATTCTCAAGTTCCTGAGAAACTGCCTGCCCATATATATATATATATATATATATATATATATATACATATATATATATGTATACATATATATATATATATATATATATATATATATATATATATATATATACATATATATATATATATATATATATATATATATATATATATATATATATATATATATATATATATATATATATATATATATATAGTAATGTTTGAATAACGGCAATTCGGTCAGTTGAAAGAAAACTCTATTTGTTTTAAGTCTCAATATTTCGTCACTATTTGGTGACTTCTTCAGGAGAAAACTGCAAATTTATTAATATTAGACATGGACAAACTTAAATATTTCGATACTTACAACTATAAGAGTAAAAATTTAAATTTCTTTAACATTATTTTGAAAATTGATTTAGAAAATGACAAATTTTATTTTGACTTATTGGGGAGTTATGGTAACTGCAATATATTTTATATTAATAGAATGTTATCTGATATATACAATTTTTAGTGAATAGGTCAAAGTAAAAAAGGAAATTATACATTTACGAAATTTTAAGGTGGAAAGGTAATAGTAGAAAACTTAGAAAGGACCTAGAGTAAGTTAAATTGATTTATAAAATTTAATTGATGGTACTTCATGAGTTAGTGTAAGACTGGTATTTAGAAATTTAAATAAAATTGAGGTAGATTAACTATTAGAAGATAAATTGGGTAATTTGTTTATTTAAATGTTATGTATTAGTTAGAATATTACAGTAGATATTACTCAAATGGTTAGTGTCAGTCTTATAATTAATTGATTCTGGAGTTTTGTTAATATGTACCATCTCAAGGAAAAGTCGCTTTTTATAATTATCAACTTGTTCCAATATTTTTACATTATTAAAATCAAATTTATGTCCTGTATTTATGTGGTGATCTACTAAGGCACAACAGTTTTTTCTTATATTGCAGTCACTTTTATGTTGAGTGACACGTTGCTTAAGCCATTGTTTACTTTGACCAATATAACAACCTTGACATCCAATGCAATTTATTTTGTAAATTTTGTTGCTCTTCAATATGTTTGGAGTATTAGTTTTAGTTTTTGAGAACAAACTTGAATTTAGAAGTGGATTGTACTTAACTAATTTGATGTTGGGAAAAGTTTTAAAAAGTGGGACAATTTGGTCTGTTAAATTTTGGACATAGGGTATTTTTTTGTAAATAACTGGTTGTGGATTATTTATCAAAGGTCTATTAGAGGAGTTGGTGTTATAAATAAGTTTTTTTAAAATGTGTTTTGGGTAGCCATTGTTTAAAAACATTTCAAAAAGTTTATTAAGATTGACATTTTTAAACAATGGCTACCCAAAACACATTTTAAAAAAACTTATTTATAACACCAACTCCTCTAATAGACCTTTGATAAATAATCCACAACCAGTTATTTACAAAAAAATACCCTATGTCCAAAATTTAACAGACCAAATTGTCCCACTTTTTAAAACTTTTCCCAACATCAAATTAGTTAAGTACAATCCACTTCTAAATTCAAGTTTGTTCTCAAAAACTAAAACTAATACTCCAAACACATTGAAGAGCAACATAATTTACAAAATAAATTGCATTGGATGTCAAGGTTGTTATATTGGTCAAAGTAAACAATGGCTTAAGCAACGTGTCACTCAACATAAAAGTGACTGCAATATAAGAAAAAACTGTTGTGCCTTAGTAGATCACCACATAAATACAGGACATAAATTTGATTTTAATAATGTAAAAATATTGGAACAAGTTGATAATTATAAAAAGCGACTTTTCCTTGAGATGGTACATATTAACAAAACTCCAGAATCAATTAATTATAAGACTGACACTAACCATTTGAGTAATATCTACTGTAATATTCTAACTAATACATAACATTTAAATAAACAAATTACCCAATTTATCTTCTAATAGTTAATCTACCTCAATTTTATTTAAATTTCTAAATACCAGTCTTACACTAACTCATGAAGTACCATCAATTAAATTTTATAAATCAATTTAACTTACTCTAGGTCCTTTCTAAGTTTTCTACTATTACCTTTCCACCTTAAAATTTCGTAAATGTATAATTTCCTTTTTTACTTTGACCTATTCACTAAAAATTGTATATATCAGATAACATTCTATTAATATAAAATATATTGCAGTTACCATAACTCCCCAATAAGTCAAAATAAAATCTGTCATTTTCTAAATCAATTTTCAAAATAATGTTAAAGAAATTTAAATTTTTACTCTTATAGTTGTAAGTATCGAAATATTTAAGTTTGTCCATGTCTAATATTAATAAATTTGCAGTTTTCTCCTGAAGAAGTCACCAAATAGTGACGAAATATTGAGACTTAAAACAAATAGAGTTTTCTTTCAACTGTCCGAATTGCCGTTATTCAAACATTACTATTTAACACAGTACGGTCGATAATATTTGTACAAATATATATATATATATATATATATATATATATATATATATATATATATATATATATATATAGGTCTCGAATGTTGTTTTTTGATTGGAATGTGTCTGAAGATATTCAACCTCTCATCTTCACCGATGAGCCCATAGAGGTTGAAGAGGGCGAAACATATTTCTAAGAGCTGGTGTTTGGATCTTCGATTCTATTCAAAAAATTTTTCCCAGCCCGAAGTAGTGGATGTGTGAATTGTTCGTAAGGGCATTTTTCCGCATTCTCTATTTCATTTGTTTGTTTTCGTACGAGTGGTCGTCCAAACCAGTACCTGTGGATCTTTTGATCACTGAGTGTGTTTCAAAGATCTACATCTTTTGTTTTTTCATAAACATTATCTTACTTACTCTAAAGTAATTAGGGAATTAAAACTTGAGAATGGCATTGTCAGGTTGGGCGTAGATTTACGTTCCTGCTATGTCTAGGTCTCGAATGTTGTTTTTTGATTGGAATGTGTCTGAAGATATTCAACCTCTCATCTTCACCGATGAGCCCATAGAGGTTGAAGAGGGCGAAACACATTTCTAAGAGCTGGTGTTTGGATCTTCGATTCTATTCAAAAAATTTTTCCCAGCCCGAAGTAGTGGATGTGTGAATTGTTCGTAAGGGCATTTTTCCGCATTCTCTATTTCATTTGTTTGTTTTCGTACGAGTGGTCGTCCAAACCAGTACCTGTGGATCTTTTGATCACTGAGTGTGTTTCAAAGATCTACATCTTTTGTTTTTTCATAAACATTATCTTACTTACTCTAAAGTAATTAGGGAATTAAAACTTGAGAATGGCATTGTCAGGTTGGGCGTAGATTTACGTTCCTGCTATGTCTAGGTCTCGAATGTTGTTTTTTGATTGGAATGTGTCTGAAGATATTCAACCTCTCATCTTCACCGATGAGCCCATAGAGGTTGAAGAGGGCGAAACACATTTCTAAGAGCTGGTGTTTGGATCTTCGATTCTATTCAAAAAATTTTTCCCAGCCCGAAGTAGTGGATGTGTGAATTGTTCGTAAGGGCATTTTTCCGCATTCTCTATTTCATTTGTTTGTTTTCGTACGAGTGGTCGTCCAAACCAGTACCTGTGGATCTTTTGATCACTGAGTGTGTTTCAAAGATCTACATCTTTTGTTTTTTCATAAACATTATCTTACTTACTCTAAAGTAATTAGGGAATTAAAACTTGAGAATGGCATTGTCAGGTTGGGCGTAGATTTACGTTCCTGCTATGTCTAGGTCTCGAATGTTGTTTTTTGATTGGAATGTGTCTGAAGATATTCAACCTCTCATCTTCACCGATGAGCCCATAGAGGTTGAAGAGGGCGAAACACATTTCTAAGAGCTGGTGTTTGGATCTTCGATTCTATTCAAAAAATTTTTCCCAGCCCGAAGTAGTGGATGTGTGAATTGTTCGTAAGGGCATTTTTCCGCATTCTCTATTTCATTTGTTTATATATATATATATATATATATATATATATATATATATATATATATATATATATATATATATATATATATATATATATATATATATATATATATATATATGCCAAAATATGTTCAAAATTTTCTAACAAAATTAATAAATTCATTACTCACTTAAAAAATATTAAGATCATAGATCAAACTTTAGCTAAGTCGTTACATAATTATGATGGTTATGCTCCAAGATTTTATTGTCTGCCCAAAATTCACAAGCCCACATTGAGCATGAGGCCTATTGTTTCCTCAATTAATTCTATTAACATACATATTGCAAAATTTTTGACTGATATCTTGTCAAAATCTTATAACTACAATAATGATTACAACATTGTTGACTCTTTTCAATTTAGTGAATTTATTAATGACTTTAAGCTACCACATGGTTATATTTTGGTGAGTTTTGATGTAGTTTCACTTTTTACTAACCTTCCCTTGGCTAGTGTCCTTACTTCACTAAGAAATCATTGGAATATTATCCAACCTAATTCTCCAGTTTCCTGGGAAGTGTTTGCAGAATTGCTCCAATTAGTGTTTGACACTAATTTTTTGGTCTTCAACGACAAGTTTTATTTACAAATTTTTGGGACACCAATGGGTTCCTCGATTTCACCCATCCTAGTGAATTATGTTTTGGATGATTTAGTCTCTGACCGTCTGGGTCATTTAGATTTTCAAGTTCCTTTTGTTAAACGTTATGTGGACGACCTATTACTAGCCTTACCACCAGACAAGACTCAGGCCACCTTGTCCATCTTCAATGGGTTTGATCCTCATTTGCAGTTCACATGTGAACTCGAGGACCCCATCAACCATAGTATCCCCTTCTTGGACATGCGTGTCACTAGAAGTGGAGATAACACACTTTGTACAAGTTGGTATAGGAAACCAATGACCTCTAATAGGTTTCTCAACTACCATTCTTTTCATCCTTTTAAATATAAAATAAATCTTATTAAAGCTTTAAGCTGTAGGCTACATAGATTGACACATCCGGTTAATCGAAGGGAATCCCTTGTGCTACTCAGAAGTATATTGGTAGATAATTCCTACCCTTCCTCCCTTATCAATAAATTTCTTTTTTCCCAAAGCTACGGTTCTTCTCTGAACGACATACCTAATGGTGACCAACTTAGATCAATATCGAATAATACTGTTAACATCACAATTCTGCCTACTACTAATCTTGGGACTCCTGTTTCCCAGTTTTCTTCACTTCCTTATTTTCCTCAGGTTACTGACAAACTTATTAAACTATATAAAAATAATAATATTCCTGTTAAGATTGCAATTAAGAACGCAAGAACAGTAAGAAATTTGTTCTCTAAGACTAAAACACCCTTGTCCCCTTTGGAACAAGTTAATGTGGTCTACCACATACCTTGTGCTGAATGTGACGCATGTTATGTAGGGCAGACAAAGCGAGCTTTAAAATCACGTTTAATTTCACACCGTAGTGATATCAATTTGAAAAAACCAACTTGTGCCTTAGCCCAACATGCAATAGATACAAAACATAAGGTGGAGTTTGATGAAGCCAAGATCCTTTGCAATGAACGCAACCTCTCGAAAAGACAGTTCTTAGAGATGTGTTTCATATTAAAAACCTCTAATGTACTTAACAAGAGAACTGACATCAGTAACTTGAGTCAAATGTACCATGCATTGATTTTGCACAATTAGTTGGTATTATTACACTCAAATTATTATATTGTAAAAAAGTTTTTGTGGTTTTGTCAGGCTTTTCCCACTTCTCTAATATTGATCTTGCGGAATCAGTCGATGTTATTACACTTAAATTATTTTATTGTAAAAAAGTTTTTTTTGTGGTTTTTTCAAGCTTTTCCCACTTTTTTTGATAATAACAGTTTACTTAATAGATTGAACAATTTAAAATTTCCATAGGATAAAATTTTGCATTACTGATATTAATTATAAATTACAATTTGCTAAACTGATTTATAAATTTTCTTAAATTATTGCATATTTTTTCTTCCATTTTGAGCTGCGATATATGGGAGTTATACTGTTGTACTATCTTATATATTAGTTAGTTAACTGGATAACCAGTACTAACGTAGACACTTTTCCATATAATTGTGAGAATTGCCCTCACTTGTTTAAAATAAACTGTGATTCTTGTCTACGAGGTATAAGGTACATCCCTTGATTACTTCTTGATATTACTTTCACTTTTTAAACACTTTTATAACTGTTTTAATTACATCAATTTAAATTTTACTGCGCTGCACTGCAGTTGTCAGTCACTCTTTGTTATAATTTTTCAAGGTTGCCTGCCTCTTGGCGAGATGTCAGTTTACACCTGATAATTCAAACTCCATTTTCTTTTGTGTGTGCGTTGGGCTCAGATGACCTGTTGGTACTATTTAACTTTAAATTTTCAAAATTGCATATTAGCATTCAAGTCATTTAATGATGTTACCTAAAGTTAAAATGAAGTATGCTTAAATACTACTAATTTTTTGGAAGTGTGAATCTGGTTTTTTCTTGGTTCATTCTTGACTTAAAAAAAGCAAGCCGGCTTTTTTTCACTTGTTTTTTATATGTGACTGTTACCACATGGTCTTGTGTTTGGCTGTACTAAAGTTTTTTAAATATTAACTATACACTTAAATGTTATATACTTTTACCGTTGACTGATAAATATACTGGAAGATACGAAACTAAATGAGCGTTTATGTACGACACCAGTGGTTTTAGAAATAGATGGCGTTAGCAGCTTTCTAGGTACGAGATTGAATTTACCTATACAATGATGAGACGTATTCAGGTAGCTTTGGTTATCGGAATTTGGGGTCGGTCGGGTCGACCGGATTATAATAAAAATTATTTCTTTTGACGCCTTTAAAGTTGAGTTCTCATTCAACGATAACAATGGCAATCTTTAAAATAATTATTGGAGTGTACCTATGTATTACTTTCTAAACTCGTTTTTAAATTAGCAAGAATATTAATTGTAGTTGTAATTTGTCTTTTAATTTGAATTCTTGAAACAGATCATTGAGTATTCTAAAGTTTTTTTATAATTTTATATAATACATATATATATATATATATATATATATATATATATATATATATATATATATATATATATATATATATAAAACAAGGTTGAAATATTGGGGTAGCAGCAATCTCAAAGAAAACTCTTTATAATAATTCCAAGCTTTCGATAATGTTTATTATCATCTTCAGGGAAACTACAAATATAAATATACAGTATTTAACAATTAGTCTAACTAAAATCAATAAAAATTGTTATCTTTGTGCCATCAAAAATCCAAAACACCATAGTTTTCTCTCACTAAACTAGGTGTCTAGGATCCCCAGAAACACAAAAATAACAAAATATTGCTCTGAGAAATGCAGAGCTAATACTCTCACTATAAACACCGCATATCACAGAACAACCTTACTAAAAAATTATTTATATGTTTTGGTACTTACATTATTTGAGGATGTAGAGCCTAGTTGTTAAATACTGACATAACAATGAAATTTTGTCTTGGTAAATAGTAAATAATATAAATTAAAGTAAAAACTATATAAAAACTTATAAAAATCTGAGTATAAAGCGATAAAAGCTAAATTTTTTTTTTTTTTTTTTTTTATATTAATATTTTATTTTTATTATATTTTTTTAATTAGACATACATAATTAAAAAAAAAAAAAAAAAATATTTTAGCTTTTATCGCTTTATACTCAGATTTTTATAAGTTTTTATATAGTTTTTACTTTAATTTATATTATTTACTATTTACCAAGACAAAATTTCATTGTTATGTCAGTATTTAACAACTAGGCTCTACATCCTCAAATAATGTAAGTACCAAAACATATAAATAATTTTTTAGTAAGGTTGTTCTGTGATATGCGGTGTTTATAGTGAGAGTATTAGCTCTGCATTTCTCAGAGCAATATTTTGTTATTTTTGTGTTTCTGGGGATCCTAGACACCTAGTTTAGTGAGAGAAAACTATGGTGTTTTGGATTTTTGATGGCACAAAGATAACAATTTTTATTGATTTTAGTTAGACTAATTGTTAAATACTGTATATTTATATTTGTAGTTTCCCTGAAGATGATAATAAACATTATCGAAAGCTTGGAATTATTATAAAGAGTTTTCTTTGAGATTGCTGCTACCCCAATATTTCAACCTTGTTTCCTAACTGTTCAGCAAAGATTATATACCTGTTATATATATATATATATATATATATATATATATATATATATAATAATATAATTTATTTAATAAAAAATTTATTTAACGAGAAAAATACTCACTGGGTGATTTTAGATAGTGTACATTTCTTATTTGCCTCATAATCTCGATAAAAAATTAGGTAGTTATTTTCGTTAATTACAGTCTCTTCTGATGATTGTATATTTTGTTTGGAGATATTGCAACCGTATTTACTTAAATGAAATTGACTTAGTAACCCGCTCGGCCACTTTAAACTCTTCGAGAGAAAAATGGTAAGGACTCGTAAATTGTTGTAATCGCGATTTCCTACAATTTCTTCAAAGTTTTTTCGTGCGATCGATATTTTCCGAGTTAGGGGAAAAATAGTGACTAAGTATAATTATTGAATTATTTATTATTAACTTTACTTCTTAAAGGTGCCGTGTATTTCTGCGTAGGCGTCTGCCGTGCATTGTATTGTCAGGTGAGATATTAGATAGTCACGATTACATTACTCTATTAAGAGTAATTTCATTAATATCATTTGGCGAATATTACCCAGCCATGACATCTTTTTCTAGACCTCTCTTACCCTCTATGTTTCCTTCGAGTTCCAGTTGCCGCCGACAAGTATATCGTTCTCCTCGCAATTTGTCCCTAATTATTTCCATGACAATTTTAGCATTCGGTGCAGGCACCTCATTTCAAAGACTTTAAGTTTGTTAGTGGAGCTGGCCTTTATTATCCATGCTTTCATTCCATACAAGAGAACAAGCCAAACGTAACACTTTAGCGTATTGTATCTAATAATTAAAGTCAGTAGAACGGCCGGATGCCTAACGACACAATTTGGAAAAATAAATACCTTAGAGTGGAAACAAAGGACCGAATATATGTCATTTGACTGAAGTTATTAGACCAGTTATGACTTACACTGCCGAAACAAGACCAAATACGAGCAAAATACAAAGACGTCTGGAGACCAACAAAATGAAGATCTTAAGAAGGATTGCTGGAAAAGGACTACGGGACAGGGTAAGAAGTGAGGAAATTAGATGCATATGTGGGTTAGACAATATAAATACCTGGGTAAAGAATAGAAAAGAAGAGTGGAATCAACACATAAGCAGGATGTCTGAATCAAGGATAGTAAGAATAGCCAGGGACAAGTCACCGTTAGGGCGAAGAAGTATAGGACGCCCAAGAAAAAGATGGAATGACAATTTAGGGACAGAATGAAAGGCACCGTTGAAGAAAAACAGGCAGTAATGCCTATATAAAAAAAAAGTAAAGGAAAAAATTCTTTAGGTAGTATTTGGTAGTATAACGTGCTTCTTTGGAGTTTTACTGAAGGTTATTGTTTTCGTTTTAGTGGGAGAAAATTCTAGGCCAGTAGTGTTTGACCAATTTTCTAATTTCTAAATGACTAGTGGGTTAAGTGATTTAGCGATGTCATTGATGTCAATAAGGAAAAGTGCAACGAGTAGACCATTAAGGAATGTCGTTTAATTTGATTTTTGAGTCTAAAAGAACGTTATCTATTCGAATAAGTTTCGTCTATATACCAAATTACTAATAAATTTTATATTTCCTGGAATTGACCAATTTAATAGAATTCTTATATCTAATCCCCAAATGGCACGCGTTATAAAATATAATAAAAGATAGCCATAAGCCAAACATACTTTATCACATCCAAGTGACCCATGAATTACAGATTCAATATCCACTAGGTTGTCTAATGTAGATGTGGACTTTCTAAATCCACTTTGTATAAGGCTAGGTAGCTATAATATCAATAAGTTAATACTATCTATTATCTATCAAGTGGATAAACTGATTAATTGTAGCAAGTTTTGTTCTATTGAGTTTTTTCACTAAGCTAATATTTTCGAGTTATTTGCGAGTGAATATGTTCGTTTTTTAATAAAAAAAAAAACGTTTTTAGACGGTTTTACGCAAATAACACAGTAAGTAAGTATTTTATCGAAAAAAGTATTCAATAAAAACATAGTTTATAAAAAATTTAAAAATAAATGTCTGTATAAAATCTTTATACTCAGTAGAAGCAGAGTTGTAGCTAATGAAAAGTAATTTCTTATTCGTCAAATTCCAAATCGAATATTTCAACGTGAAATAACCAAAAAATAAAGCACATTTCTGGGAAAACTCATCACAACTTTTTTAAAGTGTTTAAAAAAGCTTTGTTTTTGTTTTTAAAACAGTTTCTAGCATTAAAGTAAGCACGTTACGCTGAAAATAAAGTTGGTCCTTTTTTGTAAAAGATAGTTTTAAAATCACCCTCTAAAAGGGAACTTGCATAAAATTTTTATTTCGAATGAGATACTATAAATTTGCTATAAATCACAACAGAACACTATTTAAAAAGAAAAAAAGTTGTTTGTGTTTTTCGTTTGGCCCCTCAAGACGAATAAAATCAAATTATTGTTAGCGCCTCACAAGTGACTTTACTTATGTATTGTTTATAATATGATCTGTAAGTTTCATCGTAAATTTAGTTTTACAGTATTTTTTATTTTGAAAAAAAATGCTTTTTTTTAAATAACTTTCTAATTATCAGTGATACGAAATATCCCATAGTTGTAAGGTTTTGCTTTTCTGAATATTTTGTTTTTCTGTAATACAAAAATTGGTTAAGATATGGCTGTTCAGAATTTACATATACTCGTGATTAGTGACTCATTGAAGCCCTTTTAACTACAGCCTTTCAAAAATAAGCACTTTGAACCGATGAAACTTACAGATCCTCTATAAGCATACATACGTAAAGTAACTTATGAAGCGCTATAGTCCTGTCGTCCAGAACGGCCTTCTTAATTCAGGTGGACTTACCCAAGTTTTTTTTATGTATTTTGACCCGTAGAACACGAATTTTTTGGGTAACAGTTGATCCGGATGTCGATAAGGTTGTTATAAACAAATAAGTTGAGGAATTACATAACAGCGATTTCTCGCAAAAAAAAAACATTTTTTTGTATTTTTTGGGTCATTCTAACCAAAAAATGTTCCTACAAGTTTTTTCGTAGGATGCATAGTTTTCGAGATAAACGCGGTTGAACTTTCAAAAAATCGAAAAATTGCAATTTTTGAACCAGAATAACGTTTGAATAAAAAATAAAATAGCAATTCTTCTTACCGCCTTTAAAAGTTTAAGTCAAATTATATCTGTTTTGAATATTTGCATTGCTAAAAATTTATTTTTTGATTGTTAAAAAAAGCTATAAACACATAATGTTTCCCGTACCTAATACATGCGTTTTAATGCATGCTACTTAGAAATAGCCCCGCTTGCACTTTTACCTCCTCTACGTACTCGTTCGATTTTAAATGAGAAATCATTGAAACATCACTCAAGCACTAGGTGTTTATAGCTTTGTTTTAACAATAAAATAATACATTTTTAGCAATACAAATAATTAAAACCGATATAATTTGACTTGAACTTTCAAATGCGGTAAGCAGAATTGCTATTTTATTTTTTAATCAAAAGTTTTTCGGGTTCAAAAATTCCAATTTTTTGATTTTTTTAAAGTTCAACCGCGTTTATCTCGAAAACTATGCATCCTACGAAAAAAATTGTAGGAACATTTTTTGGTTAAAATGGCCCAAAAAATACAAAAAAATGTTTTGTTTTGCGAGAAATCGCTGTTATGTGATTCCTCAACTTCTTGGTTTATAACAATCTTATCGACATCCGGATCAACTGTTACCCAAAAAATTCGTGTTCTACAGGTCAAAATACATAAAAAAAAACTTGGGTAAGTCCATCTGAATACAGGAGGCCGTTGTACCCCCCCTGGCGACAGGACTACTACTGATTAATTTCATTTGAGATGCTAATTAGGAGGTGATTTTTAGATTTTTTTACAAAAAAAAGGGATCAACTTTATTTTGTGCGCAACTTGTTTACTTCTGATACTAGAAACTCAAAAAAAATAAAGCTGTTTTTAAACTTTTTCAAAAAGTTATGATAAGTTTTCTCCGAAAAGTTCTTAATTTTTTGGTTATTTCATGTAGAAATATTCAATTTTGAATTTGACAAATAATAAGAACCTACTTTTCATTAGCTACAACTCTGCTTTTACTGGGTCTACGACTTCATAGGTCATATTTATATAAATAAAACATTTTTTTCACTTTTTGATAAGCTGTATTTTTGCTATGAATGTTTTTTTGGTGAAATACTTCCTTTTTAAGTTATTTGCGAAAATCCGTCTAAAACGTACTATTTTTTGAGAAATGAATATATTCACTCGCAAATAACTCGAAAAGTATTTACTTGTGAGGTCAAGACTAGTGAAAAAAACTCTATAGTCAATTTATATTTTCAACATTTTTGCAGAAACAAAAACAAAAAAAAATAATACAGATTAATATGATAGTGACTGCTGCGTTAAAATTTAGAATACGGGCCACGTAAAATAACCGCGTGTTCTTGGCTAGTTCCTTGAGTACGGAGAATTTTACACTTCCCTCTAAGGCTAGTTCCAACAAATTTAAGCTAGGCGCGCCACTATACGGGCAGGTTTTAAAGACAACAAAATAATGCATAGGCTTTCGTATCTTTCCGTATTTATCAATCAACGCTTTTACATTACGTTGGTTCATGGATAAGGTTTTTTTACTATGTACATCTTATCTTTTGCTACATGTCTTTTTAAGGTAACGCTAGTGCTTTTTTACCTCTCTTTTGGATGTTGTTTCTTATAACACTCTTTTTGTAGATGAACTGATGATGTCTACTGAGCAGTAGACGAAACGTCTTCAATAAATAGATGAAGTAGCTGAATTCTTTGTCTCTTTTTTCACCCACTTGACCGATAAAACCCTACACTTACGAGTGCTCCTTTGTTATATATATATATATATATATATATATATATATATATATATATATACAGAACTGGATTCGAAATCAGAGTCATATCATCTATCAACTTTCTTGTCTCGAATGTGATGGGCAGTATATAGGACAAACATCGCAATGGCTGAAACAAAGAATAACGCAGCACAAAAGTGATTGTAAAACACACAAAAATACTTGTGCAGCAGCACACCATTCCATAACAACAGGACACCAATTTAATTTGTCAGATATCAAGATCTTAGATTCAGAAAGCAATTATAAGAAAAGATTGTTCCTCGAGATGTACCACATAAACAGTAATAAACGTTCAATTAATTACAAATCAGACACAAGTAGATTAAGCGAAATTTACTGCAATGTTTTAAAATTCGAAAAAATAGCAGAATATTAAACAGATGGCTCGATATTGGAACTTTTGACCCTTAACACATGTGAGAAAAGATACCTGACTCAGTGCCGCCCTCGACGTTCTCGTGAAACGACATGCATAGCTTTAAGTTAAATTGCCTTATATAACATACCTACAACAATTCGTAAGTTATATCATTGTAATATTATGTTTGTACCTAACTGTTAGTTAATTTTGTAGTTTGTTCCTGAAGAAGATGAAATATTAATAAATACTCATCGAAATATCGAATTCAACAGAATTAAATGTAGTTTCAATCTAAGCCACAGACCGCAATTCCCGATAATTTCAACACTGTTTTATAGTGTTATAGAATATATATATATATATATATATATATATATATATATATATAAATAAGCAAAATCATTGGCTAATACTCGTAAAGTGAATGTGAATTTAGTTGGAAATATATAAAATGATGAAGGGTCATCATTCCATACATTTCTGTGCAACTATATACACCGGTGTTTCGGCCTATTTGGGCTTCGTCAGTATAGTGTAGCAAGTTAAAAAAGTTGTTTGTTAACTTGTAAAAGGATTACTACAGGAGCAAGGTTACCATTTTTGGTCAGATTGTTAGAAGACCTGCAGTCGCAAGGCTACAACTAACATTGCCAAGGAGGTAAGGCTACCTGAGGAAATGAAAAGCCATAACATTATTAAATAAAATGATGTTGGATAATCGAGTACAAATATAAAAATAAATAAGCAAAATCATTGGCTAATACTCGTAAAGTGAATGTGAATTTAGTTGGAAATATATAAAATGATGAAGGGTCATCATTCCATACATTTCTGTGCAACTATATACACCGGTGTTTCGGCCTATTTGGGCTTCGTCAGTATAGTGTAGCAAGTTAAATATAATGTAGCAAGACCTTGCGACTGCAGGTTTTCTAACAATCTGACCAAAAATGGTAACCTTGCTCCTGTAGTAATCCTTTTACAAGTTAACAAACAACTTTTTTAACTTGCTACACTATACTGACGAAGCCCAAATAGGCCGAAACACCGGTGTATATAGTTGCACAGAAATGTATGGGATGATGACCCTTCATCATTTTATATATTTCCAACTAAATTCACATTCACTTTACGAGTAATAGCCAATGATTTTGCTTATTTATTTTTATATTTGTACTCGATTATCCAACATCATTTTATTTAATAATGTTATGGCTTTTCATTTCCTCAGGTAGCCTTACCTCCTTGGCAATGTTAGTTGTAGCCTTGCGACTGCAGGTCTTCTAACAATCTGACCAAAAATGGTAACCTTGCACCTGTAGTAATCCTTTTACAAGTTAACAAACAACTTTTTTAACTTGCTACACTATACTGACGAAGCCCAAATAGGCCGAAACACCGGTGTATATAGTTGCACAGAAATGTATGGAATGATGACCCTTCATCATTTTATATATTTCCAACTAAATTCACATTCACTTTACGAGTATTAGCCAATGATTTTGCTTATTTATTTTTATATTTGTACTCGATTATCCAACATCATTTTATATATATATATGTATATATATATATATATATATATATATATATATATATATATATATATATATATATATACAAACAACTAGTTTATTAGGGTTGCAGTCAGAAGGTTGGCCAGGATGTTAAAGAAACACTCTTTTGACTTTTTGTCTAGCTTTCGGAATGGTTTTATTCCTTTTTCAAGACTCTGTAATATAGATAAAAAGAAGTATGTACATTTTTTTATAAAATATCACAATTCGTCAGTTCAACTTACTAGTTGTTGAGATTATTTAAAAGCTTTATGACCCTCAACAATACTAACACAAACATAGAATACAGAAAATAATGGACAAAATACATTCTAAAATTTGTTAAGGATGGTAAATTTTTATATTTATTCTATGACATCTTTTGATGGTGTGTTTTAACTCTGATACATAGAGAACAGAAAGAAAAAACAATCGGATTAAAATGTAATTAGGTGTTTTTAATATTGTATTTATTTTCAAAAAACCAAGAGGCCCATACTGGGTAATTTTTATTTTTAACTCTGTCTTAATGGTATGCAACCTGTTATGCACACAGATGTATTGTGTAGTGCATATGTATAAGAAATATTTATTTTATTTTTGATGTTTTTCCAGTAAGTAACAATAAATATTGCTCAGTTTATCTATGTCAGACTTTTTATTTATGCAAGACGTACTGGATTTTATCAAACACATTTCCAAGAAAACACGTTTTGAATGGTTTGTTTCTTTGGCCAAAATACATGAATCTTCGAAATTAAACTCATGTTTCAAAGCATGTTCAAGTATAAATTTAATTCAACTTCCACAGTTCAAGGTTCATAATATTATAGAACTGAGTAAGTAATGAGAATTAATGAATCCAATTAATTTAAAATTTCATTAAACTATTTTATCAAATAAATTTTTGATAAAATAGTTTAATGAAATTTTAAATTAATTGGATTCATTAATTCTCATTACTTACTCAGTTCTATAATATTATGAACCTTGGACTGTGGAAGTTGAATTAAATTTATACTTGTTTTTGGCTGGCTACCCAGCTAAAACCAAGTCACTTGTATGGTGATATGGAAAGATCGTCCTCACTAGTTTGTTTTTTCCTCGAACCATTCCTTGAAAGTTAAATGGTGTTTACTAACCATTTGTTGCTTTCTTTATAATGTTTCGTACAAACAACAAGTTTTTCTTACCATATTATATTACATCTTCAAATTTACCGCTCAAATGCATTAGCGGTTGGTATTTCGCCTTGTTGTGTCAGTTTTGACTTCAGGGTCACTGTCTTTTACGGGATGGTTCGTTGTCTTTAGAAATGCCCATTTTGCCGAGTGGATTTGAATAGTGTAGAAGCTTTTGTGGTAACTTTTAATACCTTTTTTTGTAAATTTTGCTACTATTACCTTTTATAATTATTTTAATAATGTTACCTAAAGTCAAAATCAAACTAAATTAATATGCTTTTGTTGGAAGGTTGATCTTGTGATCTTACTTAGTTTCTCGGCGAATACAAGTTTTTTACATATTTTTTTTAATCACATGTATGATAACTACATGCTGCTTTTGCTGTTCAAAGTCTTTGTTAAACTGTAAACTGTACTTTTTATTGATTGTTTCTACAACCTAACGATTCAATGGTTCATTGTTTCAAGCTTTTTTTACAATTTTATACCTTTGACTGCTACATGTCTTTTTGAGGTAACACTGTTGTATTAACTTCTCTTTGAATGTTTGGTTTTTCATATTATTCTTTTTAGATGAACCGATGATGCTCTTTGATTAGAGAGCGAAACGTCTTCGAATAAATAGATGAAGTAGCCACCTTCTTTGTCTTATTTCTCCACCTATTGACCGAAAAACCCACCACTCTTCGAGTGATCCTTAATTTATATTGGATTAACGGTCGTACTCCTTTTCTCGATATATATATATATATATATATATATATATATATATATATATATATATATATATAAAATTCAAATTACATAATACATAATACTCATTTGAAAATATATATATATATATATATATATATATATATATATATATATATATATAGACCCCCGGATAAAAATATAAATGATATTTTAAGCGACTTTGAAGAAAATTTAGCTGAAATTTTCACAGTTTGATGAAATAATTTGTGGAGGGGACATAAATATTGACATGTTAAAGGGGCCGTCCTGCAATAACGTAACAAAGTTTATTAACATTACAGAAATATTTAATCTACAACAAATAATTAATGAAAATTTTGGATTTCGAAAAATGAAATCGGTTTTTAAAAAATATTTTTATTTCTAAACTACAATTTTAAATATGACTGAACTCGACAAGACCAAGAATAATAATGAATTTTACAATGCAAATATAATGAAACAATCTAACAAACTTCTGGTGGAAACTGCAGAGTAAGCTGCAGGTGTTGGTTGGGATTCTGCCAGGTCCGGACTTTCGTACCATGTAACTCCTCCGTCCTTAAGAGGAAAAAATAACGGAGGTATTTTTGGATTCCAAATTTTGGGGACATCTTTCTTCCAATGGGATTTCGTCAGGAACCTTCTTATTTTTGTAATATTTTCGGCATCTAGTAATGACATAAATTGTAACGATTAGTATTAATATAGTTAGGATGACTGAACCAGTGCTGATAATGGGTGTAGTTGGAAAGCCAATTTCTTCTACAGGTGAAAGATTTCTGGTGATTCTGTTAATTTCGTATAGTCCTTCCACATCGATTTTGCTTAAATTGGTTACTTGATAATTTACCTTTTCAGTCGAAAAATGTTCTAATTTTGGTAATATAATGATTTTTCCAGATTGGATACGTGGGTTGTTTGAAAATTTTAAGGTTCCAACCTCTATTTCACATTTTGGTGGGATTTCTATTAACGAAGGTTCTTTTATTTCCAAAAACGAATTGGACACACATTTTGAGATGAATTTGACAGTACTGGACGGAATTATCAAGATTTGGTTATCCATAACGTGTTCAATAATGGGTTCTTGTAGATTTATTTCAGTGGCGTAGCATTTCTCTGGATTACGTCCATCAATCAATTTATAGGTGCAGGTATCTATTTGGGTGTAGTCCTGTTGACAGTAGTATCTGGTTTCGAGGATGGGACATTCTTCTTTTATCGATAGTGATTTTTCTCCTTTTGCCAAGTAGGGATATAAAGGAATATATGTTTGATGATTTTGTATTACGGGGTAAACATGGAAGAAGTCGTAATTTTCTGATTTGAATATAGGAACATGGATAGCGAATATAAGCTTGGATTCATAAAAGGTTACTTGGGTACTGAGAAAGAGATAGTATGTTAGCACATTGTTAAATTTTGCGATCTGTTCTTCTTTGTATATATGTGATAAATATGACATCATTTCTGAGATTTCTTGGGTAGATATTATTGAATTGTGAAGAGTATTTAATTTAGAGAAAACGATCGAATTTTCAATATTGTCAATAAATGTTATTAAATTTTGGCAATCGAGATTAATTTGGTAAAGGATACTTTGATAAGTTATGTAGTTACCCAAAGTAATTATTTTGGTTTCTAATGAATATTTAAATTTTTCAATATTGTCTTGCAATTTTTGTTGATTTTGCCACAAGGTTGATAAAGACTGATTATAATGATTAACAAGCTTTTTGTACAAAGTTGACTGAAGGTTAAGTTCATGAATTACATTTTTCTGATTTAATTGTAAAATATTGATTGCTTTATCGTATCGTTCTCCATCGTCGGCATCTAAAGTTCCAAAAGCCCATTTATTAATTTTGCCTATTCCATCTATTAAACCTCTTTTAGAGCGAATATGTGGATTTAAATTTTCAAATTTTCTTTCAAGAATTTTTATTAAGAATTCGGTTCTTTTTGTCATTTGTTCAGCTAAGTTATGAAAAGATATAGGGTTAGAAGCATTACTTACTATTAGACTATTCTTAAGGCTATAAAAATGTTTAGTTAAACTAGTTATCTGTTTAGTTACTTCTCTTAAATCTAGATAGTGTATAAAAGTATGCTTAGTGTAAATAATTTTACAGGGTCCTAACAATATGGGTAACAAAGGGTTCGATATAGGAGTAATTTTTACATCTTCTCCTTCACATCTATGTTGAAGTGCCAGGAATATCAGGAGCAAACACGTTATCCGGATTTTCATTTTCCTGAAAAGATATTTTTGGTTTTATTTTGGGTTTTCTGATTATATTTTTATGGTAATTTCCTTTATTAGTTTGTAATATAAGACCTGAATCTTGAACAATTTCAGTCTTTTTAAATTTGGGTGCCTTTTTATCGCGCAATTTTGTTTTGACGTATGCAACGTCTTGGTTAGAAAAATCTGGAGGGTCATTTCGATTTTCATTTAATTTATTAATTATTTTTTCTTTTGTTTCTTCGTTTCTAGTTTTTATTATTTCATATAACTGTTTACTTGCTTTTTTATGATTTTGTACATAGTAAGATAATATAAGGTTATCGTCCAAGGCAAAAAGGATCTGGACTATTAATATGTCCTTTTATGATTTCAAATGGGGTAAATTTAGTGATGGAATGAATTGAATTATTATAACTTAGAATAGCATGTTTTATTAATTGATTAGGGGTTAATTCTTTATTTTCCTCTCTAAGACAGCGAAAGCATTCTATTAATGTAGAATGAAACCTTTCTACGGGAGAGTTGGAATTACTATTTTTAGAAGTTGTGAAATGTAGTTCTATATGGTGAAGTTTACAGAAATCTTTAAGGTCATTATTTTTGAATTCTGTGCCACAATCGGCGGTAATTTTATATGGTAAACCATGGTGGCTTACAAAGAGAAGTAAATTTTCCACTACAGAGGTGCCATTGACACTAGGTAAAGGGTATGCTTGGGCATATCTCGAAAATGAATCTATGATCGTTAAATATGATTGATTAGAAATTTTAAAGACATCTACATGAATATGTTCAAAGGGTTTTGATGCAGTGGGAGTTAAACTAAATTTTATAATTGGAGGATTTCTATCGTATTTATTTTTAAGACAGGTTTCGCAATTATTTATAAATTGTTCGATATCTTCTGCCATTTTTGGCCAATAGTAACGTGATCCTAAAGACATTTTTACTTCGTTTATACCACGATGTCCTTTTTTGTGTACATGATAATATTCTAATTTTTCTTTTTGTTCCTGCGTATTTATTATGTCAGTTAAAAATTTTGTGGAATGTACAAATTTAAAAGCAGAATTTTTAAAATAATTCTGAACTATTACTACAAATGTTTCTGGTAAAATATTTTCTCTAAAATACAATGCATAAATCTTTTTGGGGTCTATATATTCTTTTACAAATTTAAAAATACTTTCTTCAATATTTCTTTGGGGTAAAGTAACATAAAATCTATTATTATCAAATATTTTTTCATTTTTGCATTTTATTTTATTTATTTCTCCACCTATTATTATAATTTGATTTTTATAAGTATTTAAAGCTCTTTCGGTTATGGGTATACCTAGAATTGGATTTTCTAAAGAAGTATGACACGTTTCTAAATCTGAGTCTTCTGTTTCTGGATTTTCGAAAGGGGGTCGAACTTGTATGTCCGAAATAATATTTATTTTATTTGTTGATCCATCATTTAGTAAGGAGTCAAGGTCTCCTTCTGAAAGTTGCGGTAAATCGTCTAAGTTGCTTAGTTCATTATCTATTATTTCATTTATGTCGCCTAAATTAACATCCATCGATTCTGTCTCGATAGCATTCAAGTCGGAATCTATTTTAATTCTAGAAAGTGCGTCGGCTACATTATTATTTTTTCCTTTTAAATATTGAATATTATAATCAAATTCTTCGAGCTTAAGTCTCCACCTTACTAAGCGAGAGTTTGGCTCTTTAAGTGAGAACAACCACTGAAGGGGTTTATGATCAGTTAAAATTTGGAATCTGCGACCGAAGAGATAAGGTCGAAAATATTTGCAACCATATACAATCGCTAATAACTCTTTTTCTATGGTTGAATAATTAATTTCGGCTGAATTCAAAGTACGTGAGGCGTAACATATAGGATGGTTATCTTGCATTAGAACAGAGCCTATTGCGAAATTAGAGGCATCTGTTATTAATTGAAAAGTTTTATTAAAGTCAGGATAAGCTAAAATAGGTTCTGAAGTTAAAAGATTTTTACAAATATTAAAACAGTCTAAGAATTCTTTATTGTGGATAACTTTCTGATCCTTTTTCAAACACATGGTCATAGGTTTAGTTATAGCTGCAAAGTTTTTAATAAATTTTCTATAGTATCCTAACAAACCTAAAAATGATTTTATTTCCTTCTGTGTACGAGGGATAGGAAAATTTTTAATAGCTTTAATCTTTTTTGGATTAGGCTTAACTCCGTCTGGGGTCACTATATGCCCTAAAAATTCAACTTCCTTTCTGAGGAATTCGCATTTATCAATTTGTATTTTTAATTGTGCATCTTTTAGTTTTGCAAACACTAATTTTAAATTTTGAATGTGCTCTTGGAGACTTGTGCTAAAAATAATTATATCGTCCATATATACCATACAGATTTTATTTTGTAAATCCTTTAATATTTCATCCATTACCCTTTGGAAGGTGGATGGTGCGTTTTTTAAGCCAAAAGGCATTCTTAAAAATTCGTAGTGTCCATTATTAACGCTGAATGCTGTTTTTTCTATGGAGCAGGGGCTCATCTCGATTTGATGAAAACCGCTAGCTAAATCAAGAGTAGTAAAATATTGTGCTCGTCCTAATTTGTCCAATATTTCGGTAATATTGGGTATCGGATATCGATCACTAATGGTTTTATCGTTAAGTTTCCTATAATCTATAACGCAACGAAATTTTTGTTGATTGGAAGAATCGAGTTTCTTCTTTACGATCCAAAGCGGCGATCCCCAAGGACTGCTGCTGGGTCTAATAATCCCGTCGTCTAACATTTTGTCAATTTGCTTTTTAATTTCTTCCTTGTGGACATACGGATATCTGTACGACTTTACATGTACAGGTTCTTCGTCGGTTGTTTTAATAACATGTTTTACTTTTGACGTAAATGTAAGTGGGTCACCGGGTTTCAAAAATATATCTTTATATTGAGAGCATAATTTGATAATTTCGGATTTTTCTTCTGCGTTCATATGATCCGTTCTAACAAGATTTTGTATTTGCATTTTATCTATTTTATGTTTATTTTGTCTATTAGAAAATTCAAATTTATAACATTGATAAACATTAGAATTATATGGATAAGCGTATAGGGGTTTTAATAAAGTTATAGATAAATTTTTATTTGTTTCATTGACAAATTCTACTAAAGCTAAACCATTATTTGCTACAGTTAGCATTTCTGGTACATACATATCACCTAAAATTATCTTATCAATTAATATTTCACCGTTTGGTACGGTCACAGGCACTTCCTTTAAAATCTTTTCATAAGGGCCAACAGATATTTCAAACTTTATGTCTGATGGTTTTCTAAATTTAATAGGGATTATTGCGTTAGTGCTAACAAGACATTTATTATTAAGGTCAATATTAAACCTCATTGATAATAGGTCATTTATACCGACCACGCCGTCGAAAAATTCGTGGAAGTCGTATAATATGAAATTTAAGATATTGTCGCGGTTAAATTCTTGAAACGCTGGTATCGCAGCTTGGTATTTGATATTTTTCGTACCGAGAGACGTGGAAATTGAAACGTTGGAATGAAATATACAATCTGAATAAAATTGTTCAGCAATACTTGGTTTTAAGATTGACTTAGTACTACCGGTATCTACCAATAATTTTAATGGAGGATTAGAAATAGTAATATAAGGTAAAGGGTTATTAGAGGTTAAATTCAATTCGATTAAGTTATTTGGTTTTCTGAGGCGGCTTCCTGAAAATTCTGAGAAAAATAATCTAAATCTACTTGCTCACTGGAATGGATATCTGCGTCGACGTCGCTATGCGTCTGTTCGCATTCCTGTCCATCGTAATCATTATTATATAATTCTTCAGCTATTATATTTGGCTTTTGCCCATTATTTTGAAAATAGTTTCTCCTAAAATTATTTGTTCTTCTATTGAACGTTGACGGGAATCTAGAATTTGTAGACATATTCATCGGTTCCGGTTTCGGAAGGCGATGCTGGGGAATTTGATTTGGTCTGAAAATATTCGTATTTCGGGAAGGTCCGAAGACTTCTGAGTTCGTTGGGAGATTTTTAGGGGGTAACTGTTGAGGCTGTACGTTAATAGGTTGGCGAGGCCATGGGGGATTTTGAAAATAATTATTATTTGTATTAAAGTTTGGATTTGGGGGAATAGAAGAGTTTGGTTGAAAATATTGATTGCTCATAGGATTATAAAATTGCCTGTTTGGATTAGGGAAATTCTGCTTTCTGAAATTGTTTCTATTTTGGTGTGATTTATTGTCATTAATATCGGAATAGAGTTTTTCGAAGTTCTCGAATTCATTTACATAAGCTATGGCGTGTTCTAAAGAAGCTGGTGCTTTTAAATGCATATTATTTCTTAATGTGCCGGTACAACCCGCAATAAAAGTATTTAGTGCTGTATTTTCGCAAAATTGTATGAAAACAACTTTTTGATTTGCATCAAGATTAGTATCATTGCTAATTCTTTGTACTATACTACTTCTCAATAATTGTAATCTATTTCCAAATTCTATTAAATTTTCATTTCTTTGTGGCCTAGTTCTAGTCAGTTCTTGTGTTAAACATTCTAAGTTACGTTTATCAGAAAAACATTGTATAAGCGCGGCTTTTAAAAGTGTCCAATCATTTAATTCTACCCTATTTCCTACCATAAGCTCAGCCTTTCCTACAAGTTTATTTTGAATACATTCAAAAATGTGATTATTTAATTCTTGGTCATTATATGCTCTATATGTAATAACTAAATTATCGCAAAGAGAAATAAATTTGTTTAAGGTATTAGTATCGCCATCATAAGGTCTAATATTTGAAATTTTTGATTTAAATAATTCCCAATTAATAGGACGACGTTCAGCTTGACTAGTTGCCATTTTAATATTTTTCTTATCTTTACTCTTTTTACTTTTAAAGCTTACTTTTAAATTCTTAAGAGATTCTACCAAGGAATCTTCATCAATCATAAAAATTAAAATATCGTTTCATAAACAATGTCTTAACAAAACTATCTTCCGAATTTATGAAAAATAAATAAGGAAGGCAAGAAGGAAACTTGGCACTCACCTCGATAGTCTTTGCCAACTACTTCTCCAAATTCGTCTACCCAAATGAAGGTCTGCTGTCACTGAAGGGCTGCTTTCCACTGGGGCTGCTTTCCACAAAACGGAATGTTCGTTTGGATTTGCACTTAAGGTGTTAAAACGCCAAAGTCCCGAAAAGTTCTGTTTTCCGATAAATACGAAATTCACAGTTTCGCGACTCGCACAAATCCTACTGACTGCGCCAATTTTGGATTTCGAAAAATGAAATCGGTTTTTAAAAAATATTTTTATTTCTAAACTACAATTTTAAATATGACTGAACTCGACAAGACCAAGAATAATAATGAATTTTACAATGCAAATATAATGAAACAATCTAACAAACTTCTGGTGGAAACTGCAGAGTAAGCTGCAGGTGTTGGTTGGGATTCTGCCAGGTCCGGACTTTCGTACCATGTAACTTGAACCTACTCGAATCACAGCTACTGGTGAATCAGTTATTGATGTCATTTTAATTTCAAATCAAAACAATTCTTACATTCATGGTAATAAAGAACTATTTATTACTTCTGATCATCAGTTAGTATTTTGTGCATTAAATTTTGATATCAGTAATAAAGAAAATGTTATATATACAAGAAATTTAACTAACATAAATAAAAATTTATTGGAAGATTTTTTATATTCGTCTCCTTTCGAAGAAATATTTCGGTTAGAAAATATTAATGATAAAGTTTCACTTTTTAATCAGTTAATGGTAAATATTTTTGATACATTAGCTCCTATTAGAAAAAGAAAAAACAAAAATAAAATCCTCTATTGCTTACAGATAACATAAAACTATTGATAAAGCTGAGAGATAAAGCTCTTTCTAAATACCGAACAACAAAACGTCCAGCTCATTACCAGTATTACAAAGATTTGAAAAATTTCACTACTGTTGCAATAAGAAACGAAAAAAGGGGGTATTTTAATTTTTGTTTGAATACTTATGGTAGAAATAGTAAACAAATGTGGCAACAAATCAGAAAGTTGGATATTCGTTCGAAACCGACAAATAGAGAAATACCGCAAAATTTAGATAATCCTAATAATATAAATAATCATTTTCTTTTAGTAACTGGTAATATGACTGAGCCAGATCAGAACTTATTACTTTTCTATAATAATAATTTAAAGACAAATTTTAATGAATTATTGAATTTCATCACAGTTAATACAAATACTGTGTATAAATATTTACTAGAAATTAAAACTAAAACAGTGGGAGTCGACGAATTACAAATTGACATGCTTTTGCTATGTTGCCCATACATTTTACCATTCATAACTAATATTGTTAATACCTGTATTGAATTATCAGTTTTTCCCGATGAATGGAAAATATCAAAAGTTTTTCCTTTGCCTAAGAAACCCAACATAACTAATATGAGTGAACTCAGACCTATTTTCATTTTATCTGTGTGGTCGAAAGTTTTAGAAAAAATAATAAAAAATCATATTGAACAACATACAAGTCAATATGATATTTTACCAACTAGTCAGTCAGGCTTTAGGCGGGGCTACAGCTGTGCAACAGCGCTATTGGAAGTTACCGATGACATACTTCGAGTCATAGATAAGGGAAATTCTAGTATACTAATACTTGTGGATTATACAAAAGCTTTTGACACAATAAATCATCAGTTATTATTCAATATTTTGCATTATGTAGGGTTCTCTCCAATTGCTATTAAATTTATTAAACATTATCTTACTAACAGATCTCAGTTTGTGGAAACAAGTTCGGGAATATCTAATAAAACAAATATATTTTGTGGTGTGCCCCAAGGTTCAGTTTTGGGACCGGTTTTATTTTGTCTATATGCAAGTAACGTATCTACTGTTTTAGAAAATTGTAAAGCTTACATTTATGCAGATGATACTCAGATAAAAATTAGTATAACCGAGTTCGATAGTATTATCACAAATGAACGTATTAATACAGAATTGTCAAAACTCGTAAACTTTTCAAAAAGACATCAGTTAATCATAAATCCCACTAAAACTCAAATGTTAGTGTTCGGAAAAAACAAAGACGTCATTTCAGAGCAACTATCAGTCTCAATTGATGGTGTTGATGTATTATCTGTTAATGTGGCACGAAATTTAGGTTTAGAATTAGATACAGATCTCAAATTTGGCAGTCATGTGAATAAGTGCATTAAACGGGCTTATACCAATCTAAAAATGCTTTTTCCGCATCGTCACATTTTAGATCAAAAGACAAAAATTTTATTGTGTGATACAATGGTCCTCAGTCACTTTAATTATTGTGATACAGTATATGGTCCGTGCCTTGACAATATAGAAACAACACGTATTCAAAGGGCTCAAAACTCTTGTCTCCGGTACATCTACGGTATCAGAAAATTCGAAAGAATTAGCCATAAACTGATTGAAGCTAAATGGTTAAATATGAAGAGTAGAAGAGAGTTACATTTGACCACATTGTATCATAGAATAATATTATATAAGTCTCCACCATATTTATACAATAAAATTACGTTTCGCAGTGATGTGCACAACATACATACTCGTTTCAGAGGCCAAATATCACCACCTGCTCACCGAACTACTAAATTTCAAGGATCATTCACATATATGTGAATATATGTGAAAAATATCTACCTAAAAATATCTATCTAGTTACATGGTACGAAAGTCCGGACCTGGCAGAATCCCAACCAACACCTGCAGCTTACTCTGCAGTTTCCACCAGAAGTTTGTTAGATTGTTTCATTATATTTGCATTGTAAAATTCATTATTATTCTTGGTCTTGTCGAGTTCAGTCATATTTAAAATTGTAGTTTAGAAATAAAAATATTTTTTAAAAACCGATTTCATTTTTCGAAATCCAAAATTGGCGCAGTCAGTAGGATTTGTGCGAGTCGCGAAACTGTGAATTTCGTATTTATCGGAAAACAGAACTTTTCGGGACTTTGGCGTTTTAACACCTTAAGTGCAAATCCAAACGAACATTCCGTTTTGTGGAAAGCAGCCCCAGTGGAAAGCAGCCCTTCAGTGACAGCAGACCTTCATTTGGGTAGACGAATTTGGAGAAGTAGTTGGCAAAGACTATCGAGGTGAGTGCCAAGTTTCCTTCTTGCCTTCCTTATTTATTTTTCATAAATTCGGAAGATAGTTTTGTTAAGACATTGTTTATGAAACGATATTTTAATTTTTATGATTGATGAAGATTCCTTGGTAGAATCTCTTAAGAATTTAAAAGTAAGCTTTAAAAGTAAAAAGAGTAAAGATAAGAAAAATATTAAAATGGCAACTAGTCAAGCTGAACGTCGTCCTATTAATTGGGAATTATTTAAATCAAAAATTTCAAATATTAGACCTTATGATGGCGATACTAATACCTTAAACAAATTTATTTCTCTTTGCGATAATTTAGTTATTACATATAGAGCATATAATGACCAAGAATTAAATAATCACATTTTTGAATGTATTCAAAATAAACTTGTAGGAAAGGCTGAGCTTATGGTAGGAAATAGGGTAGAATTAAATGATTGGACACTTTTAAAAGCCGCGCTTATACAATGTTTTTCTGATAAACGTAACTTAGAATGTTTAACACAAGAACTGACTAGAACTAGGCCACAAAGAAATGAAAATTTAATAGAATTTGGAAATAGATTACAATTATTGAGAAGTAGTATAGTACAAAGAATTAGCAATGATACTAATCTTGATGCAAATCAAAAAGTTGTTTTCATACAATTTTGCGAAAATACAGCACTAAATACTTTTATTGCGGGTTGTACCGGCACATTAAGAAATAATATGCATTTAAAAGCACCAGCTTCTTTAGAACACGCCATAGCTTATGTAAATGAATTCGAGAACTTCGAAAAACTCTATTCCGATATTAATGACAATAAATCACACCAAAATAGAAACAATTTCAGAAAGCAGAATTTCCCTAATCCAAACAGGCAATTTTATAATCCTATGAGCAATCAATATTTTCAACCAAACTCTTCTATTCCCCCAAATCCAAACTTTAATACAAATAATAATTATTTTCAAAATCCCCCATGGCCTCGCCAACCTATTAACGTACAGCCTCAACAGTTACCCCCTAAAAATCTCCCAACGAACTCAGAAGTCTTCGGACCTTCCCGAAATACGAATATTTTCAGACCAAATCAAATTCCCCAGCATCGCCTTCCGAAACCGGAACCGATGAATATGTCTACAAATTCTAGATTCCCGTCAACGTTCAATAGAAGAACAAATAATTTTAGGAGAAACTATTTTCAAAATAATGGGCAAAAGCCAAATATAATAGCTGAAGAATTATATAATAATGATTACGATGGACAGGAATGCGAACAGACGCATAGCGACGTCGACGCAGATATCCATTCCAGTGAGCAAGTAGATTTAGATTATTTTTCTCAGAATTTTCAGGAAGCCGCCTCAGAAAACCAAATAACTTAATCGAATTGAATTTAACCTCTAATAACCCTTTACCTTATATTACTATTTCTAATCCTCCATTAAAATTATTGGTAGATACCGGTAGTACTAAGTCAATCTTAAAACCAAGTATTGCTGAACAATTTTATTCAGATTGTATATTTCATTCCAACGTTTCAATTTCCACGTCTCTCGGTACGAAAAATATCAAATACCAAGCTGCGATACCAGCGTTTCAAGAATTTAACCGCGACAATATCTTAAATTTCATATTATACGACTTCCACGAATTTTTCGACGGCGTGGTCGGTATAAATGACCTATTATCAATGAGGTTTAATATTGACCTTAATAATAAATGTCTTGTTAGCACTAACGCAATAATCCCTATTAAATTTAGAAAACCATCAGACATAAAGTTTGAAATATCTGTTGGCCCTTATGAAAAGATTTTAAAGGAAGTGCCTGTGACCGTACCAAACGGTGAAATATTAATTGATAAGATAATTTTAGGTGATATGTATGTACCAGAAATGCTAACTGTAGCAAATAATGGTTTAGCTTTAGTAGAATTTGTCAATGAAACAAATAAAAATTTATCTATAACTTTATTAAAACCCCTATACGCTTATCCATATAATTCTAATGTTTATCAATGTTATAAATTTGAATTTTCTAATAGACAAAATAAACATAAAATAGATAAAATGCAAATACAAAATCTTGTTAGAACGGATCATATGAACGCAGAAGAAAAATCCGAAATTATCAAATTATGCTCTCAATATAAAGATATATTTTTGAAACCCGGTGACCCACTTACATTTACGTCAAAAGTAAAACATGTTATTAAAACAACCGACGAAGAACCTGTACATGTAAAGTCGTACAGATATCCGTATGTCCACAAGGAAGAAATTAAAAAGCAAATTGACAAAATGTTAGACGACGGGATTATTAGACCCAGCAGCAGTCCTTGGGGATCGCCGCTTTGGATCGTAAAGAAGAAACTCGATTCTTCCAATCAACAAAAATTTCGTTGCGTTATAGATTATAGGAAACTTAACGATAAAACCATTAGTGATCGATATCCGATACCCAATATTACCGAAATATTGGACAAATTAGGACGAGCACAATATTTTACTACTCTTGATTTAGCTAGCGGTTTTCATCAAATCGAGATGAGCCCCTGCTCCATAGAAAAAACAGCATTCAGCGTTAATAATGGACACTACGAATTTTTAAGAATGCCTTTTGGCTTAAAAAACGCACCATCCACCTTCCAAAGGGTAATGGATGAAATATTAAAGGATTTACAAAATAAAATCTGTATGGTATATATGGACGATATAATTATTTTTAGCACAAGTCTCCAAGAGCACATTCAAAATTTAAAATTAGTGTTTGCAAAACTAAAAGATGCACAATTAAAAATACAAATTGATAAATGCGAATTCCTCAGAAAGGAAGTTGAATTTTTAGGGCATATAGTGACCCCAGACGGAGTTAAGCCTAATCCAAAAAAGATTAAAGCTATTAAAAATTTTCCTATCCCTCGTACACAGAAGGAAATAAAATCATTTTTAGGTTTGTTAGGATACTATAGAAAATTTATTAAAAACTTTGCAGCTATAACTAAACCTATGACCATGTGTTTGAAAAAGGATCAGAAAGTTATCCACAATAAAGAATTCTTAGACTGTTTTAATATTTGTAAAAATCTTTTAACTTCAGAACCTATTTTAGCTTATCCTGACTTTAATAAAACTTTTCAATTAATAACAGATGCCTCTAATTTCGCAATAGGCTCTGTTCTAATGCAAGATAACCATCCTATATGTTACGCCTCACGTACTTTGAATTCAGCCGAAATTAATTATTCAACCATAGAAAAAGAGTTATTAGCGATTGTATATGGTTGCAAATATTTTCGACCTTATCTCTTCGGTCGCAGATTCCAAATTTTAACTGATCATAAACCCCTTCAGTGGTTGTTCTCACTTAAAGAGCCAAACTCTCGCTTAGTAAGGTGGAGACTTAAGCTCGAAGAATTTGATTATAATATTCAATATTTAAAAGGAAAAAATAATAAAGTAGCCGACGCACTTTCTAGAATTAAAATAGATTCCGACTTGAATGCTATCGAGACAGAATCGATGGATGTTAATTTAGGCGACATAAATGAAATAATAGATAATGAACTAAGCAACTTAGACGATTTACCGCAACTTTCAGAAGGAGACCTTGACTCCTTACTAAATGATGGATCAACAAATAAAATAAATATTATTTCGGACATACAAGTTCGACCCCCTTTCGAAAATCCAGAAACAGAAGACTCAGATTTAGAAACGTGTCATACTTCTTTAGAAAATCCAATTCTAGGTATACCCATAACCGAAAGAGCTTTAAATACTTATAAAAATCAAATTATAATAATAGGTGGAGAAATAAATAAAATAAAATGCAAAAATGAAAAAATATTTGATAATAATAGATTTTATGTTACTTTACCCCAAAGAAATATTGAAGAAAGTATTTTTAAATTTGTAAAAGAATATATAGACCCCAAAAAGATTTATGCATTGTATTTTAGAGAAAATATTTTACCAGAAACATTTGTAGTAATAGTTCAGAATTATTTTAAAAATTCTGCTTTTAAATTTGTACATTCCACAAAATTTTTAACTGACATAATAAATACGCAGGAACAAAAAGAAAAATTAGAATATTATCATGTACACAAAAAAGGACATCGTGGTATAAACGAAGTAAAAATGTCTTTAGGATCACGTTACTATTGGCCAAAAATGGCAGAAGATATCGAACAATTTATAAATAATTGCGAAACCTGTCTTAAAAATAAATACGATAGAAATCCTCCAATTATAAAATTTAGTTTAACTCCCACTGCATCAAAACCCTTTGAACATATTCATGTAGATGTCTTTAAAATTTCTAATCAATCATATTTAACGATCATAGATTCATTTTCGAGATATGCCCAAGCATACCCTTTACCTAGTGTCAATGGCACCTCTGTAGTGGAAAATTTACTTCTCTTTGTAAGCCACCATGGTTTACCATATAAAATTACCGCCGATTGTGGCACAGAATTCAAAAATAATGACCTTAAAGATTTTTGTAAACTTCACCATATAGAACTACATTTCACAACTTCTAAAAATAGTAATTCCAACTCTCCCGTAGAAAGGTTTCATTCTACATTAATAGAATGCTTTCGCTGTCTTAGAGAGGAAAATAAAGAATTAACCCCTAATCAATTAATAAAACATGCTATTCTAAGTTATAATAATTCAATTCATTCCATCACTAAATTTACCCCATTTGAAATCATAAAAGGACATATTAATAGTCCAGATCCTTTTGACTTGGACGATAACCTTATATTATCTTACTATGTACAAAATCATAAAAAAGCAAGTAAACAGTTATATGAAATAATAAAAACTAGAAACGAAGAAACAAAAGAAAAAATAATTAATAAATTAAATGAAAATCGAAATGACCCTCCAGATTTTTCTAACCAAGACGTTGCATACGTCAAAACAAAATTGCGCGATAAAAAGGCACCCAAATTTAAAAAGACTGAAATTGTTCAAGATTCAGGTCTTATATTACAAACTAATAAAGGAAATTACCATAAAAATATAATCAGAAAACCCAAAATAAAACCAAAAATATCTTTTCAGGAAAATGAAAATCCGGACAACGTGTTTGCTCCTGATATTCCTGGCACGTCAACATAGATGTGAAGGAGAAGATGTAAAAATTACTCCTATATCGAACCCTTTGTTACCCATATTGTTAGGACCCTGTAAAATTATTTACACTAAGCATACTTTTATACACTATCTAGATTTAAGAGAAGTAACTAAACAGATAACTAGTTTAACTAAACATTTTTATAGCCTTAAGAATAGTCTAATAGTAAGTAATGCTTCTAACCCTATATCTTTTCATAACTTAGCTGAACAAATGACAAAAAGAACCGAATTCTTAATAAAAATTCTTGAAAGAAAATTTGAAAATTTAAATCCACATATTCGCTCTAAAAGAGGTTTAATAGATGGAATAGGCAAAATTAATAAATGGGCTTTTGGAACTTTAGATGCCGACGATGGAGAACGATACGATAAAGCAATCAATATTTTACAATTAAATCAGAAAAATGTAATTCATGAACTTAACCTTCAGTCAACTTTGTACAAAAAGCTTGTTAATCATTATAATCAGTCTTTATCAACCTTGTGGCAAAATCAACAAAAATTGCAAGACAATATTGAAAAATTTAAATATTCATTAGAAACCAAAATAATTACTTTGGGTAACTACATAACTTATCAAAGTATCCTTTACCAAATTAATCTCGATTGCCAAAATTTAATAACATTTATTGACAATATTGAAAATTCGATCGTTTTCTCTAAATTAAATACTCTTCACAATTCAATAATATCTACCCAAGAAATCTCAGAAATGATGTCATATTTATCACATATATACAAAGAAGAACAAATCGCAAAATTTAACAATGTGCTAACATACTATCTCTTTCTCAGTACCCAAGTAACCTTTTATGAATCCAAGCTTATATTCGCTATCCATGTTCCTATATTCAAATCAGAAAATTACGACTTCTTCCATGTTTACCCCGTAATACAAAATCATCAAACATATATTCCTTTATATCCCTACTTGGCAAAAGGAGAAAAATCACTATCGATAAAAGAAGAATGTCCCATCCTCGAAACCAGATACTACTGTCAACAGGACTACACCCAAATAGATACCTGCACCTATAAATTGATTGATGGACGTAATCCAGAGAAATGCTACGCCACTGAAATAAATCTACAAGAACCCATTATTGAACACGTTATGGATAACCAAATCTTGATAATTCCGTCCAGTACTGTCAAATTCATCTCAAAATGTGTGTCCAATTCGTTTTTGGAAATAAAAGAACCTTCGTTAATAGAAATCCCACCAAAATGTGAAATAGAGGTTGGAACCTTAAAATTTTCAAACAACCCACGTATCCAATCTGGAAAAATCATTATATTACCAAAATTAGAACATTTTTCGACTGAAAAGGTAAATTATCAAGTAACCAATTTAAGCAAAATCGATGTGGAAGGACTATACGAAATTAACAGAATCACCAGAAATCTTTCACCTGTAGAAGAAATTGGCTTTCCAACTACACCCATTATCAGCACTGGTTCAGTCATCCTAACTATATTAATACTAATCGTTACAATTTACGTCATTACTAGATGCCGAAAATATTACAAAAATAAGAAGGTTCCTGACGAAATCCCATTGGAAGAAAGATGTCCCCAAAATTTGGAATCCAAAAATACCTCCGTTATTTTTTCCTCTTAAGGACGGAGGAGTTACATGGTACGAAAGTCCGGACCTGGCAGAATCCCAACCAACACCTGCAGCTTACTCTGCAGTTTCCACCAGAAGTTTGTTAGATTGTTTCATTATATTTGCATTGTAAAATTCATTATTATTCTTGGTCTTGTCGAGTTCAGTCATATTTAAAATTGTAGTTTAGAAATAAAAATATTTTTTAAAAACCGATTTCATTTTTCGAAATCCAAAATTATCTAAAATATCTACCGATAAGTACGCTTAAGACTAAGTACAAAAGTATTTTACAAGAAAGTAAATAGCAATTCTTTTTCTTTGTATTTTTAATGTCATATCATTTGTTTTTGTTTATAGTAATAAAGGGATGACACTTCATTGTATCAGCCTAGCTGTTTGTCATCTCTTTTTTGCAGAAATCTATTATTAAATTTAATATGTAAATATTATAATGTATTGTTTCATATCATTCTGCAAATAAAAACATATTATTATTATGATACATAAACATAAACATAAACATATATATATATATATATATATATATATATATATATATATATATATATATATATATATATATATATATATATATATTGTTGTGATCTTGATTATTGATATGAGATAATATCTTTATATGTCATTTAATTTAATCAATGCTTTAATAATAATCTAATTAATTTACCAGATCACATATCAATATGTTTTCAATCTCAGGGCTTTTTATAAAATTAATTACTTACATACGTGGCTTCTAAGTATTTCTTAATGGTTCCTAATCGGGATAGGAAAGAAAAGAGTAAAATAATAACACATATGGGTTACAATTGTAATCAAAATATTGTTTATTTTATTTAAATGGCAATCACTGCTTAATATTTGCTATATCTTATTATTCTTAAACATAACATTTACACATGGGAATCTTATTTCCTTTTGATTTCCAATTGAAAGTTTTTATTAACATTTAACTATTATGATTTGAGACTGACCTTTTTCTGGTGAACTGAGAATGTCTTCACACAAGACCCGTTTCCTGCTATCCTTGGCTGCAATCAAAACCTCGTCCTGGCTTCCAGTAATGTTCTCCTCTGAAACTAGCTCGTATAGCTCTCGTTTCCTGCTTCTGTCGTGATGCTGTGTTCTACCTTTTTCGAAACTGCAATCAGCTACCGGGAACTCTTGGCTCAAGGAGGTTCTTTTACTCTCAACCTGGCCTACCTCTCGTTCCACGATAGATACTCCACACTCACGGAACTACACCGGCTTTCTCACTCTCCGTACACTACCGTCTACTACTCGACTTCACTTCTCGACAGCTCAAAACATTCTGCTCTCTATTTGTCATTCATTCCCCTACTTTCTAAATATCCCTTCCAGATTCACAAATCAAAATTCCACCACCAACTCTCATTCGCAGTATTCCTCAAAACCAATTTTTAAACTTTCTAAATATGCTTAATGGATTTCAAAGAAAATAGTTAATTCCCATTCTAAAATTACTTTCTACTATATACAAATTTTAATGACCTATTCTCTATTTCCACTTAGTCTTAATTAGCATCGGCTAATGACCGATCCTTCCGCGAACAACGATAATGGCCTATTATCGATTTCACTTGAGTCTTATTTAATCACTTCTTAAAATTAAATATAACAATTTGTTGTACACAGGTTGTTCTAAATTTATATGCCCGTGGTTGAGAAAATTGAAAATATTTTATATTAAATTGAATTCTGTTTATAATTATCAAAATTTAATTTTCATATCAAATAGAAATATAACAAATCCCCGCCTTGTATTCGATAAAATTTATCTGCATTTTTAAATAAATTTTCTCGAGGCAAAACCAACTCCCTGTATATTTCCTTACTTTAATCTACGTCTTATATCCTAACTTACTATCTACTTCATGTAATTCTGTCTTTTATTCGTGATATTTGTATACATCGTGAATATTATAAATTCCTCGGATCTTTTCCGAGTTCCTGTGCCTCAACTCATAACTATTTATCCCATTTTCATTATTCACGATGTACGGGCCTTCGAAAACAGGCATCAACTTTGCGCAAATGCCCCCAGGAAGATTTGATACTCGTAATGCCCTCACGAGTACTTTTTCACCCTTTTGGAAAGTCACTGGTCTTCTTTTTCTATTTTGTTCCTGTCTTTGGATATATTTTTCGTTGCTTCGCCGTAATCTTCTCTGTACGGTTTCAATCACCTGTTGATATTCTTTTGGATCTTGGTCTTCCCATGGCCTTATCGGCAGTACACCCTTCATGATGTATTCTGGGGTCTCTTTTGTTACTGTGCTCGGAATTGTATTTAGATACCTTTCTATTTCCACCATTTTCCTGTCCCAGTGGCGATGTTGACCATCTGTTGCAATGCGAAGAAATTTCGTCACTTCCTGTATGAATCGTTCCGAAGGATTACTCTGTGGATGCCTGATGCTGACAAAATTTGTCTCTATTCCTCGTTCTCGAAGTTGTCCCTTGAAACGATCATTTCGGAAATACGTTGCATTGTCCAGTAGAATCTTTTTTGGTGTTCCTACTATGGCTATAAAATTGTCTATTTTTCTTAATATTTCTTCCCCCTTTGTGGTGCGGCAACTATATAATTTTACGTATTTTGAAAACACATCCACCATTACCAGAATATGTTTGTTCCTTTTAGTGGTCATAATTAGATCGCTTAACATATCTATTGCTACAATGTCTAGTTTGTTTCGGGCTTCAATATTTTTGGCAACATTTTCGTTTTTGAAATTCCGACTCTTATATTTTTGACATACATCGCACTTCTGGGTAATTTCCTTTGCAATGCGGTAATCCTGTCGGCTTATGTAATTTTCCCTAAAAACGAGCCAAACTTTTCTGCTACCGATATGCCCATTGTCCTCATGTAATTTCTTTATTATCTTTTCGGCCAATGTCTGTGTCACTAAATATAGTTCCTTTCCGTCTATTCTCTTAAAATATATGTTATTTTCTACTTCCGCTCTTCTTTTTTCTCTTTCCTCTAGGTCTTCCTGGTTTGTCCTTATCTCATTTAACGAATATATCCCTTCTTCTTGTATTAATCTATTTAGTCCCACCTGTAGAGTAATTGTTTCCTTTTTTCCGGTGTCCTCATCCCGTGTTAGAGCGTCGGCTATTATGTTGTCTTTCCCTTTTATATATCGGAACTCAAAATCATACTCCTGTAATAATAGAATGCCTCTATGTATTCTATTATTTACTAATCTATTCTTCATGATATGTACTAAAGCTGCATGGTCTGTTTCGATTGTGAATTTTGCTCCCAATAAGTAAAACCTCAATTTGTTTACGCAATATAGTACACTGGCAAACTCCAATTCTGTAACACTATATTTTCTCTCATGTGTTTTAGTCACTCGAGATATAAAACATATCGGCACTTCTTGGTCGTTTTGTATTTGAGACAGAACTCCTGCAAATTTTTGTATGGACGCATCAGTTCGGAGTATAAAAGGTAAATTGTAAATGGGGTGGTATATTTTCGTTCCTTTTGCGAATTCTCGTTTTAATGTTTCGAAAGCTTCCTCCTGTTCTTCTTTCCAATTCCATTTTATTCCTTTTTTAAGCAATTTTATCAGAGGGATTTCCTTTTGGCTCAAATCGGGAATCAGCTTTTTAAAATAATTTATCGTGCCAAGAAAACCTCTCAATGTTTTCAAATTCGTTGGTCTTGGGTATTCATCTATGAGCTTGACTCTGTCTTCGGCTAATCTTACTGTTTTGGTGTCCAATTGAAAACCCAAATAAATGATTTCTTTTTGAAAAAATTGACATTTTTCAATGTTTAATTTCAATCCCGCTGTGTCCAATTCTTTCAGAATTATTTCTATGTGTTCCAGATGACTTTGAGTATCTTGTGAAAAAATTAATAAATCATCGATATAATGAACTATGAAATCTTCATGGCGATTCAAAATGGTATGTAGTGCTCGGACGAGTGCAGCACAAGCACTCTGCAATCCAAATGGCACTACCTTAAACCGGTAGACAATACCATCAATAGAAAAAGCGGTGTAGTTTCTACACTTTTCAGCTAACGGTATCAACCAAAAACTGTGTTTTAAGTCAATTTTCGAAAATATGTGTGACCCGGTGATTCTTCCAAAAATGGCCTCGATGTTTAAAGGTGATTCATATTGTGATACAGTGTGCTGGTTGATATTCCTGGCATCTAAACATAATCTCAATTCTCCATTGCTTTTCTTTACTATCACAATCGGGTTAACATACGGTGAATCACATCTTTCGATGATTTGATCTTCCAACATTTTATTTATTTCTTCTTTCACCTCTTGTCGATACTTGTATGGAATCGGGTAAGTCTTTGATCGAAAATTTCCCAAGTTTTTCACCTCAAATGAATGTTCGTACTTTTTAGCCACTCTGTTTTCCTCATTGATCAAATTTTCGTAGTTTCTTAACATCAAACGCAATTCTTTTTCTTTCCCTTCTCCACATATCAATTTTCTGTCTTTTTTTTCAGATTCTTCACACATGTTTACCCTGCATTCCGCATCCTCGTTTGCATATACCTCCTCTTCAAATACCACTGTTTCAATCATATTCTTTTCACTTTCATTTTTTAGCTTTATTTCTTCTTCTCCTGAGCTCGTCTCTTCTTTTGAGGAATCCCAGGTTTCCTTTGTTTCTGATACTCTCAAATTTTCTTCTTCTGGGCTCAACTCTTCTTTTGAGGAGCCACAGGTTTCATTTTCTTTTATCCTTTTCTGACTTTTTCTCCCTTTTCTTCTTTGTCCTTGCTTCGTTGCCAAATTCATTTCCACTGTTTGTTCTTTACCTGATTCGTCCGTATTTTGTTTCTCCTGTTCCTTGTTCTGTTCCTTTTCTTTTTCTTCTGTTAGTTTCATCGTATTATTTTTAAAATCTATCACTACATGTTTTTCTGCCAATTCGTCAACTCCTACTATCATGTCATGTGACATATTTGGCATTATTACACATTGTAGTGCATACATATTCTTACCCAGTCGTACCATTACTCGTATGCCTTCATTTATAGTTGCCAATGTCCGTTTGTTTGCGCCCACTAAATTTACCCTAGGTATTTTGTAAATTAAATTTGTTAAGTTAACTTCTTCTATTAGTTTTCTGTTGACCAATGTTATTTCCGATCCAGTATCTATCATAATTTTAATTGGTGTCTCGTTGATAAATCCATCCACAAATTTTAAATTAACTCCATTTTTCTTTTCGTTGTTTCTTGCCAATTTAATAAACTCCTTGGGGTTACAAAAGATTCCTGTTTGATTTTTGGTTTTTAGTGAGCGCCGTCGTGAAAAAACGCCGGTTGCTCATCGTAGTTTATATTTTCGTCATAATGTCTCTCTCCGTCATATTCATCTGTCTGGGTATTATTTACTTCTCTTCTATTTTCTCTTGGTCTGTCGGATCTGTTTCGGTTTTCTCGATATCCCTGTTCATTTTGTCTACCATTATTTCTGTTTTCTTGATTTGAGCGTGTGGTGTTTCTATTCTGGTATTCTCGATTTCTGTTCTCATTCCATTGCCTATTTCTTTGTTCATAATTTCCTCTTCCGTTGTCTCTATTTTCGTTTTCCCTTCTGGGATTAAAATCTCGTCTTGTATAGTCCCTCCTATTTTCATTTCTATCTCTGTACTCCTGTGTTTCTCGGGGCCTGTAATCTTCTCGCGACCTTCTTGATTTTCTTTCTCTTAAACGCAATTCTCTTATTTGTAGGAATTGGCATAAACTATCTATGTCTTTGTAGTTTTGCAATGTGATATGGTCTTCCAGCGTTTCTTCGAAATGTCTTGCAATCAGTTCGACTAATTGTTCCGATGAGTAATTATATTGTAAATGTTTTGCGTTATAGTAAATTTGTAATGCATATGTCCTTTCTGATATACCCATCCTATCATTGTATTTCCCATTTTGCAATTCCTTGTTAATTTCCAATTGTTGGACTTTTCCCCAGAAATAATTCAAAAATTTTTGTTCAAATTCTTGCCAACTGTCAAATTCTTCTTCTTTGCAATCGAACCATAGGCTTGCTTCATTTTTGAGATGGTTTCTGATAGTTTCTTTTGCTGTTTCGAAACTTCCGATGTGCTGTGTTTTCTTTTTCAAGCTATTTATGAACGGCACTGGGTGTAATCTTCTTACATCCCCGCCAAACCTTATCTTCACGTCATCTGTGCTATGTATAACCATTTCTCTTCTTTCTCCGACATTCTGTTGCGTCCTGTTTTCGGTGACTTGTTTTTCTATTTCTGTGATTCTTTTTTCCACTTCTTCTCTGTCTACTTGAATAGCATTTTCCAACTTATTTTCCAAATTTTCTATTTCCTTTTTCTGGCAATTCGTTACCTCCTTTATTTTGATTTTGATTTCTTTAATTTCTAACTCCTGTTTCTCGCTCTTTTCTGCAATCTCTTCTATTTTTTTAACCATTTCCTTCTTAATACTCTCTATATTTCTGTTGTTTTCTTCTATGGCTTGTTTTGTTTCCTGTTGATTGTCATCCATTTTTTTCTGTGTTT